>NC_069780.1:77542142-77883214 GCF_027406575.1 Nycticebus coucang | reverse complement strand
CTTTGACATGTGTACTGTACTTAAGTCAGTACACATGTCAAAGCCCGATACAGACACTCTCTCGTTCTTTTATATAGTGGGCCTACTCAGAGCTCCACACAAGATACTATACCTAAAGTGCAGGATCTATTTTTCATTTTTGTGGGAGGATATTTGACTCAACTATTCTAGATGGTTTTTTTCCATTTCCACCTCCTCCAAGATAAAACAGGTTACTAAACCCAATGTCTATTCCTTATCCATCACTATTACCCTTTTAGAGCTCCAACATTTTCTTAGTCTAAAAAAATCATAAAACAGTTTTATTTTTGGAGGCCATGAGTGGTAAGCAGCGGCTCTGGGTTATTAACAACTAACTAGAAGCAAATATAGGAATTTACATTTTTAAGTGATTTGTTTTTCTTATTTTTTCTTTCAGAGACAGCCTCACTCTGTTACCCAGGCTAGACTGCAGTGGTGCAATCATCACTCACTGTGAATTTAAACTGCTAAGTGATCCTCCCGCCTCACCCTCCTGAGTAGCTGGACCATAGGTGAATGCCACTATGCCAGGCTAAATTATTTTTTATGTTTTTTAGAGATGGGGGTCTCACTATGTTGCCCATGTTGGTCTCAAACACTTAGCCTCAAGAGAGCCTCCTGCCTCTGCCTCACAAAAGCACTGGGATTATAGGCATGAGCTACTGCACCAATTAATTTTTTTTAAACCCATCTCCTTTGTTCTCCTGGCTCTAAGAGCAGACACCTTTTAGAATTCAATACTTAAAAGGAACAGATAAGAAAATGAACAGAGCAAGGTCTGTGCAGCTTTACAAAGTACAACTGTGTCATTAAAAATAACTAGTGTAGGGGGCTTTAGTGCACATAGCAGTGGACAAACACTTATAATTATTTTTGTCCTCTCTTCCATTCAGAAAAAGCAAAGACAACAAAGGCAAAAGATAAAAACAACAGTCTACTAGATAATAAACTCTACTTAAAGACAACTATAAAAATTAAACATGTAGAGAAATTCTTCCAAATCACTGAATGCAAATACAAAGAACTTACTGATAGCAAATCATACAATGTTTTAAAGTCAGTGTTCATTCAAAGCTGTTTCCTCAATTGCATAGGTCCTCTAAAGTTGTATTTCATATTGCCTTCCTTTCAGTTCAACAGTTTATTGACCATCTACAACAGGCTACACTCTATTTTGGGAACTGGGGATACAAATAAATTATAAATGCCACTGATCTTGAAGAGCCCGGAATAAAGTTGGGAGGAAGACACTATGCAACTGTAATAAAAGGTAGTTGATCCAGGCACAGTAGTACAGGCCTGTAGTACCAGCTACTTATGATGCTGAGGTGTGAAGATCGCTGGAGTTCAGGAGTCTGAGCCTATGGTACACAGTGATCACGCCTGTGAATAGCAACCACCTTCTAGCCTGGGCAACATCGCAAAACCCTGTCTCCAAAAAAGTAATATTAATAACTAAATAAAAAAGTGTTTGGTGTACCAGTGAAAGAAAACTCAGGGTGATACTGAAAAGAGTTAGAGCATGAAAAAAGGCAGGGAAGGTTTCCTAGAGAAAAATCTGCCACACACAACGCCTGTAGAAGAAGAGACATTTAACCAGAGGGAGAGGAATACATCAGTCTGAAAGAAGAGTGAGGACCTCTGGCCCAGAGGCATGAAACAGCCCAGAGGGACACTGCCCAGAGGAGGAGGCAACTTGGCATATTTGGAGACTAAATGAGAGGCAGGGAGTAACAGAAGCCAGGACATAAAAAATGCTACATGCTGGATGCCACACAGCAATGACCCAGACAAATCTGGGTTTTAGAGTCACTGCTCTGGCAAATTAAGGAACAAGATGGCATCTAAGAAATCAAGAGGATTGCAGGCCAGGGACTGCTTCCTATAGCCAGGATTCTCCAGCGTCACTATTAGGAATGCAACTCTTTTTTCTTTGTTTGTTTTATTAAATCAAAGCTGTGTACATTAATGTGATCATAGGGCACCATACACTGGTTTTATAGACCGTTTGACACATTTTCATCACACTGGTTAACATAGCCTTCCTGGCATTTTCTTAGTTATTGTGTTAAGACATTTATATTCTACAATTACTAAGTTTCACATATACCCTTGTCAGATGCACCACAGGTATAATCCCACCAATCGCCCTCCCTCTGCCCAACTCCCCTCTCCCTCCCCTCTCCCTCCCCTCCCTTTCCTCCTTCCCCCTATTCTTGGGTTATACCTGGGTTATAGCTTTCATATGAAAGCAATAAATTAGTTTCATAGTAGGGCTGAGCACATTGGATACTTTTTATTCCATTCCTGAGATGCTTTACTAAGAAGAATATGTTCCAGCTCCATCCATGTAAACATGAAAGAGGTAAAGTCTCCATGTTTCTTTAAGGCTGCATAATATTCCACGGTGTACACATACCACAGTTTATTAATCCATTCGTGGATCGATGGGCACATGGGCTTTTTCCATGACTTAAAAATTATGAATTGGACTGCAATAAACATTCTGGTACAAATATCTCTGTTATGATGTGATTTTTGGACTTCTGGGTATATGCCTAGTAGAGGAATTATAGGATTGAACGGCAGATCTATTTTTAGATCTCTAAGTGTTCTCCAAACATCTTTCCAAAAGGAATGTATTAATTTGCATTCCCACCAGCAGTGTAGAAGTGTTCCCTTTTCTCCACATCCACGCCAACATCTCTGGTCTTGGGATTCTGTGATATAGGCTAATCTTACTGGAATTAGATGATATCTCAAAGTAGTTTTGATTTGCATTTCTATGATGATTAAAGATGATGAGCATTTTTTTCATATGTCTGTAGGCGGCATGCCTGTCTTCTTCAGAGAAGTTTCTCTTCAAGTCCCTAGTCCAACCTGCGATGGGATCACTTGTTCTTTTCTTGCTTATACGTTTGAGTTCTCTGTGGATTCTGGTTATTAAACGTTTGTCGGAGACATAACCTGCAAATATCTTCTCCCATTCTGAGGGCTATCAGCTTGCTTTACTTATGGTGTTCCTGGCTGTGCAGAAGCTTTTTAGTTTGATCAGGTACCAGTAGTGTATTTTTGAAGCTGCTTCAATTACTTGGGGGGTCCTCCTCATAAAATACTCGCCCAGACCGATTTCTTCAAGGGTTTTCCCTGCACTCTCTTCTAGTATTTTTATACTTTCATGTCTTAAGTTTAAATCTTTTATCCAGTGAGAGTCTATCTGAGTTAATGGTGAAAGGTATGGGTCCAGTTTCAGTCTTCTACAGGTTGCCAGCCAGTTCACCCAGCACCATTTGTTAAATAGGGAATCTTTTCCCCACTGAATGTTTTTAAGTGGCTTGTCAAAGATCAGATAACGGTAAATAGCTGGATTCATCTCTTGGTTCTCTATTCTGTTCCAGACATCTACTTCTCTGTTTTTGTGCCAGTACTATGCTGTTTTGATCACTATTTATTTGTAATATAGTCTGAGGTCTGGTCGCATGATTCCTCCTGCTGTGTTTTTATTACTGAGTAATGTCTTGGCTATGCGAGGTTTTTTCTGCTTCCATATAAAACAAAGTATTGTTTTTTTCAAGATCTTTAAAGTATGACAGTGGAGCTTTAATAGGGATTGCTACTGTATTCCTTGATCACTTCTAATAGTTTTGTAGTAGAATCCCTGGTGTTTTCCAGATATACAATCATATCATCTGCGAAGAGTGAAAGTTTGATCTCTTCTGACCCTATATGGATACCCTTGATCACCTTTTCTTCCCTAATTGTGATGGCTAAAACTTCCATTATAATGTTAAAGAGCAGTGGACTCAATGGGCAGCCTTGTCTGGTTCCTGATCTGAGTGGAAATGATTTCAATTTAACTCCATTCAATACGATATTGGATGTGGGTTTGCTGTAGATGGCCTCTATCAGTTTAAGAAATGTCCCTTCTATACCAATTTTCTTAAGTGTTCTGATCATGAAGGGATGCTGGATATTATCAAAAGCTTTTTCTGCATCAATTGAGAGAATCATATGGTCCTTGTTTTTTAATTTGTTTATGTGCTGAATTATACTTATAGATTTACGTATATTGAACCAGCCTTGAGACACTGGGATAAAACTGACTTGGTCATGATGTATGATTTGTTTGATGTGTTGATGGATTCTGTTTGTTAGGATCTAGTTGGATATTTTTGCATCTATATTCATTAGTGATATTGGTCTATAATTTTCTTTTCTTATTGGATCTTTTCCTGGATTGAGAATCAGGGTGATGTTTGCTTCCTAGAAAGTGTTGGGTAGTCTTCCTTCTTTTTCTACATTTTGTAACAGGTTGAGTAATATAGGTACTAATTCCTCTTTAAAGGTTTGGTAGAATTCTGACATGAAGCCATCTGGGCTTTTCTTTTTAGGGAGGTTTTGTATGGTTGATGCTATTTCAGAACTTGATATGGGCCTTTTCAACATTTCCACTTGAATCTGGCTAAGACTTGGAAGGTGACCAGTTTCCAAGTATTGGTCAATTTCCTTCATATTTTCATATTTCTGAGAATAAAGTTTTTTGTAATATTCATTAAGGATTTTTTGAATTTCTGAGGAGTCTGTTGTTATTTTGTCTTTGTCGTTTCTGATGAGATTAGAGATTTTACTCTTTTTCCCTGATTAGGTTAGCCAAAGGTTTATCTATTTTATTGACCTTTTCAAAAACCCAACTTTTTGATTTATTCATCTGTTGTATAATTCCTTTGTTTTCAGTTTCATTTAATTCTGCTCTAATTTTGGTTATTTCTTTACTTCTACTGGGTTTGGCATTGGAATGTTCTTCCTTTTCCAGTTGCTTGAGATGTCCCATTAAGTTGTTAACTTCCTCTCTTTCCGCTCTCTTGAGGAAGGCTTGCAGTGCTATAAATTTCCCTCTTAGGACTGCCTTTGTGGTATCCCAGAGGTTCTGATAATTCATGTCTTCATTGTTGTTTTGTTCCAAAACTTTGGCAATTTCCTTTTTAATCTCATCTCTGAACTAGATATCATTCAGCATAAGGTTATTTAAATTCCATGTTTTTGTATGAGTATGCAGATTCCTGCTGTTACTGAGCTCAACTTTTATTCCATGGTGGTCCAAGAAGATGCAAGGAATAATTTCTATTTCTTTAAATTTACTGAGGTTAGACTTGTGACCTAAGATTTGATCGATTTTGGAGTATGTTCCATGGGCTGATGAGAAGTATGTATATTCAGTTTTGTTGGGATGAAATGTTCTGCAGATGTCTGCTAAATCCAAATGTTGGATGGTTAGGTTTAAATCTAAGATTTCTTTACTCAGCTTCTTGTTGGAGGATCGATCCAACACTGCCAGAGGAGTGTTGAAATCTCCAACTATTATGGAGCTGGAGGAAATGAAGTTGCTCATGTCTGTTAGAGTTTCTCTTATAAACTGAGGTGCCTTCTGGTTGGGTGCATAGATATTAATAATTGAAATCTCATCATATTATTACCCTTAACAAATATGAAGTGACCGTTCTTATCCTTCCTTACTTTTGTTGGTTTAAAGCCTACTGAATCTGCAAATAAAACTGCAATAGAAATTGCTTTTCTCTGATTACCATTTGCCTGAAATATGGATGACCATCCTTCACCCTGAGTCTATATTTGTCTTTTAATGTAAGATGTGACCCTTGTAGGCAACAAATATCTGGCCTGAGTTTTTGTATCCAGTCAGCTAACCTATGCCTCTTTAGAGGACAGTTTAAACCATTCACATTAATGGAGAATATTGATAAGTCTGGTAAAATTTGGGTATCGAGTTTTTCAAAAGTCCAGTGGACATTTTTAATCCTTTCACCACTGGGGAAGTTAGAGTTTGATCAAAAGTTTCTGAGTGAGTTTACTTTTGTGGTAGAGGATTGGGCTGGTCATTATGGAGGATAGGTCTGAGAATATCCTGAGGAGCTGTTTTGGTTATGGCAAATTTCTTCAACATATGAATGTCATTAAAGTATTTAATTTCTCCATTATAAATGAGACTCAGTTTAGCTGAGTTGAAAGTTATTTTGCTTTAGGAGGTTAAAAGTTGATGACTACCCTCTTCTGGCTTGAAAAGTTTCAGCAGATAGATCTGCAGTCATTCTAATATTCTTCCCTTTGTAGGTAATGGATTTCTTACGTCTGGCTGCTTTGAGAATTTTCTCCTTCATATTAACTTTAGTGAAGTTAATTATGATATGCCTGGGGGATGTCTTATTGGGATTGAGTCATCCTGGGGTTCTGAAACTGTCTGCTATATGAATTTCAAAATCTCTTAGTATGTCTGGAAAATTCTCTCTCATAATTTCATGGAGAAGGACCTCTGTGCCTAGCAAGCCCACTTCATCAGTTTCAGGAATACCAATTAGACGGATATTAGCCTTCCTCGAATTATCCCAGAGCTCTCTGAGAGAATGAGCCGTTTTTGCTCTCCATTTTTCTTCCTCTTTGAGAGTTTGGGAGCGTTCAAAGGCTTTGTCTTCAATGTCAGAAATCCTTTCTTCTGTTTGCTCCACTCTGTTACTGAGGGATTCCACTGTATTTTTCAGATCTTTGAGGGCTGCAAATTCTTGCTTCAGTGTGTCAAAATCTTTGGTGGTTTTCTCTTTAAATTCCTTAAATTCTTGAGACAACTTTTGAATTTCTACTCGAATTTCTAATTCTGACTTTTGAACTGCTGCTCGAATTTCTAATTCCAAATTTTCCTCCATTTTATTAATCTTATTTGCAATCCAAATTCTGAATTCGATTTCTGACATCTCAGCCAGCTGTTTATGAATGGGATCTTCAGATACGTCTGCCATATCTTTCCTTGGGGGGGGTTGATCTATTCTGGTTATTCATGTTACCAGAATTTTTCCGCTGATTCCACCCCATGATTGTTTTACACCGTTTGATTTTTTTCCCCTCGAGCTTTGTCAAGGACCTGTACAGTGCTATGGCCTGAGAAACTGGGGACCTGTTTGGTGTGGTGGGACTAAGTGGTTCTGTCTTGTTTGCAGCTGGTTTCTGTTCGACCCTAGTGAAACAGTTACTCTGGGTTGAAGTCTCAGGGGGCTTGCGTTTCCATCTCAGACCTGTTCCCGTGGTGGTTGCCACCTGAGTAGATGCCCAGCCTCCTCTTGTTGCCCAGGGAGACAGGAGGTGTGGCCTCAGAATATCCAGGAATGAGCTGTATTATTGCTAAAAGATGGCTGCTGCTCTACGCCTGTCTGTGCCTCAGGGCACTGCTGTTCCGGTGTGGTTCCCTCTCAGCCGACCATCCTCTCCTCGCTCCCGTGCCCCAGAGGCAGCACTGAACAGCTGCAGTTTAGGCACTGTCCATTCCCCTTGAGAAATCACCTAAGAATCTGGACTGCAGGGGGACAGCCTCCAGACCTCAGAGTGAGAGCAGAGGGGAGTGCTGGGAGCTCAGAGTTGCAGGTAGAGAATATATACAGTTTTATACAGTTTTATGCCTGGCAGGAGAATGCCATGGCACCCTAGTAGGGGAGGTAGATCCAGTTTTTAGAGGGTCTCTCCCATGGAGTGTAGTGGGCGGACCTTTGAACTCTGCTCATTTGTTTGTGGGGCACTCTGAGCCGTTCTCATGGGAGAGGGGACTCCCGTCCGCTTGGTGATGGATTTTGTACCTTTTGTTTATATCCTTGGGGTCGCAGCTCACCTCAGCGGGGTTGATGTGTGTTCTTCAACCTTCTCTCTTGGTGCAGCTCAAATCCACCAGGTTACTTGCTAAGGTTCTGTCCTTTAACTCTCCTTCTGAACGGGAGCCTCTGTGGAAAACTGGCTTCAGTCAGCCATCTTGTCTCCACCCCAGGAATGCAACTCTTCTCATATGACTACTCTAGAACTATTCTGAGGATGCCCTGAGATTACTGAAACCACGAAACACTTGGAAAACTCAAGTGCACCACTGGGCCACTTAAGTTCTCTCCCTTGGCAACTCCCCAAATCACAGACTGATTTGATGTTGGCTGGTGATACAACTAACTACCCCTGATAGACTGAAAGGTGTACATGGACAAGTAGATATCTTCCCTTATCCATGTTTGCATTTTAACTACAGCTCTGGAATAGAAGCTACTAATAAATACTGGAAAAGAACCCATCAAATAGGGCGGCACCTGTGGCTCAAAGTGGGAGGGCGCCAGTCCCATATGCCAGAGGTGGCGGATTCAAGCTCAACCCCAGCCAAAAAAATGCCAAAAAAAAAAAAAGAACCCATCTAATACATATTAATTATGTTGAATTTTAATGTCACTTGACTATCCTAACAAAGAACTGAAGATACTATAGGTTTTGTTGTCTTCATTTTTCCTAATATATAAAATGGCATTGTACCTGAAAAGTAACAGGATGCTACACTAAATAAAATATGGCCAGCCATCTATGCCTTTTCTTACCACCCTTACAGGTTTTCTTGGGTTGCCTTGAGGGAACCAAGGGCCTGCAGTCACAGTAGTCACTGGAGTTTATGTCAGACTCATTTCTCAACCTTCTGCAACCTCATCTACCCTTAGCCTCAACAACTCACAACAGAGAGCTAATGTATGAAACTCCAAAACAATAAATGAACAGCACTTATCCTACCAACTGAGGGCCCCATTCTTTCCCTCATATTTGGCCCCACCCTCCTTATCTTCACCACTCCAAAAAGACAAAATTGGAGGCCTTTGTTCCCAATATCCCTACTCTAAAATATTCTCTGCCTCTCTGTCATCAAAACCTTATTTTTCCATCTCCCGCCCAGCTCCTGCCACCCGTGCCATCCATGGCCAGTGACTCTGCCCTCTGGCTCCCCACCTGGCTCCTGCCACCTGCAGTCCACAGCCAGTGACTCGCGTCCAGCTCCTGCAACCTGGGGCCAGGGGCTGGCAACTCCACCCTTCAGCTCCCTGCCCAGATCCTGAGACCTGGAGCCCACCTCCAGTGACTCCTGCCCAGATACTATACTCCCTGAGGGCCCTACAGCTTCCCACCTGGCTCCTACAGCCTGAGGCTAGGGGTCAGGGGCTACTGTAACCCTTGCGGCTAGTGGCAACACCCTCCAGCTCTCCCACGGCTCCTGCAACCTACAAAGGAGTACCCCAGACCCGTGGCACCACCCGCAACGGTAGCAGTGCCACCCCTGACAGTGGTAGAGGCTACACGTTCCCTCCCACTGGGGTCAAATTGAGCTGCCAGTGGACCACCACTGCCTAGATGCTGAAGACCTTTTGAACTCTCCCACCTTATCAATGTTTGTGTTTACTGGGATAATTGGTTTCGAACTCTTGACCCGGGCCCATCATCCAGGGACCAATGAAGTTTGTACCCTGGTTGTGTTGTTGTGGGTGTGTGGGATTTTCCCCTTCCAGTTGTCACCTGTGGCGGGTGGGGTATCTTAGTTGCTTATATATCTCCACAACTGAGATTTCAGCCCAAAGCCACTGATTCACTAAGATTGGACAAAGACTAGCTGAATACCAGTCAGCGCCATCTAGCCCCACCAAACCAAGCAGGTCCCCAGAGTTTCAGGCTGTAGTTCTGAATGGGACCTTTGTAAAGCTCTAAGGGAAAAGCCACAATCACCAGTTCTAGTTCTTTGGTAAAGGGATGGTTAATTACAACTCCCTCAATTCAATTTCACCTTGCCAGCTTCTCTAGCCAAATGATGAAAAACAATCATGGGGCAAAATCAGTGGGAAAACTCTGGCAACATGAATAATCAGAGTAGATCAACTCCCCCAAGGAATGACAAAGGAGACACAACAGAAGATCCCATTCATAAACAAATGGTTGAGATGTCAGAAATTGAATTCAGAATCTGGAATGCAAATAAGATTAACAGAATGGAGGTAAAGATGGAATTAGAAATTCAAGGAGCAATTCAAAAATTATCTCAAGAATTCAATGAATTCAAAGACAAAATCACCAAAGATTTTGACACATTGAGGCAAGAACTTGCAGTCCTCAAATATCTGAGAAATACAGTAGTATCCCTCAGAGACAGAATGGATGAGGCAGAAGAAAGGATCTCTGACATTGAAGACAAAGCTTTTGAATGCTCCCAAACACTCAAAGAGGAAGGGAAGTGGAAAGCAAAAATGGACCATTCCCTGAGAGAATTGTGTGACCACTCCAAAAGAGCAAACATTCGCTTCATAGGCTTCCCTGAAGAAGAGGATGGTCTGAACAGCACAGATACTCTACTCTAAGAGATAATTGAGGAGAACTTCCAAAGCATGGCAAGAGATACTGAAATTCAGATAACAGACAGTTTCAGAACCCCAGTACGACTCAACCCCAATAAAGCATCTTCTAGACACACTGTAATTAACTACACCAAAGTTAATCTGATGGAGAAAATCCTGTAAGCAGCCAGATGTAAGAAACTCATAACCTACAAGGGGACAATATTAGAATGAATGCAGATCTCTCTGCTGAAACTTATCAAGCCAGAAGAGGATGGTCATTGACCTTCAATCTCCTAAAACAAAACAATGTTCAGCCCAGAATCCTGTATCCAGCTATATTGAGCTTTCTTTATGGTGGATAAGTTAAATACTTTAATGACATACACATGTTGAAGAAATTTGCCATAACCAAACCAGCTCTTCAGGATATCCTCAGACCCATCCTCCATAATGACCAGCACAATGCTCTACCACCAAAGTAAACTCACTCTTGAGTTTTGAAATTCTTGATCAAAACCCAATTTCCACAGTGGTGAAAAGATTCAAATTGTCCACTGGACTTTCGAAAAACTTGACACCCAATATACTACCAGGCTTCTCAATACTCTCAATTAATGTGAACAGCTTAACCCGTCCTCTTAAGAGGCACAGGTTGGCTGGCTGGATATAAAAACCAGATATCTGCTGCATAAAAGAATCTCATCTTACCTTAAAGGATAAATATAGATTCAGGGTGAAGGGATGGACATCTGTAATCCAGGCAAAAGGAAATCAGAAAAAAGCAGGGGTGGCAATTTTATTTGCAGATACACTAGGCTTTAAACCAACAAAAGTAAGAAAAGACAAGGATGGTCACTTCATATTTGTTAAGGGTAATATTCAACATGATGAGATGTCAATTATTAACATTTATGCGCCCAACCAGAATGCTCCTCAGTTTATAAAGGAGACCCTAACAGACATGAGCAATTTAATATCTTCCAGCACCATAATAGTTGGAGATTTTAACACTCCTTTGGCAGTGTTGGATAGATCCTCCAATAAGAAACTAAGCAAAGAAATTCTGGACTTAAACTTCACCATACCACAACTGAATTTAACAGACATCTACAAAACATTTTATCCTAACAAAACTGAATACACATTCTTCTCATCGGCCCATGGAACATCCTCCAAAATTGATCACATCTTAGGTCACAAGTCTAACCTCAGCAAATTGAAAAGTATAGAAATTATTCCTTGTATTTTCTCGGATCATCAAGCAATAAAAGTTGAACTCATCAAAAACAGGTATCTGCATACTCATACAAAGACATGGAAACTAAAAACCTTATGCTGAATGATAGCTGGATCCTAGCTGAGATTAAGAAGGAAATTGCCAAATTTTTGGAACAAAACAATAATGAAGACATGAATTATCAGAACCTGTGGGATACCGCAAAGGCACTTCTTATAGCATTGTAAGCCTTCCTCAAGAAAACGGAAAGAGAGGAAGTCAACAACTTAATGGGACATCTTAAGCAACTGAAAAAGGAAGAACATTCCAACCCCAAACCCAGTAGAAGAAAAGAAGTAACTAAAATTAGGGCAGAATTAAATGAAATTGAAACAAAAGAATTATTCAAAAGATCAATGAATCAAATAGGTGGTTTTTTGAAAAATTCAACAAAACTGATAAACCTTTGGCCAATCTAACCAAAAATAGAAAATTAAAGTCCATAATATCATCAATCAGAAATGACAAAGCCGAAATAACAACAGACACCTCAAAAATTCAAGAAATCCTTAATGAATATTACAAAAACTTTATTCTCAGAAACATGAAAATCTGAAGGAAACTGACCAGTATTTGGAAGCATGCCAACTTCCTAGACTTAATCAGAAAGAAATGGAAATACTGAACAGATTTATATCAAGTTGTGGAAGGCTGACACCACAGCATCTATTTTGTAGGCCAAGTGCTATTTCCGGTACTAACAGACTTAAGTTTCTATTTCCCTGCAAATGCTAGGCCTAAGTTTCTATTTCCCTGCAAATGCCAGGCCTCTTCTTGTAAATCACGTGAGCGAAACTTGGAAGCTTGCCGTTTGGAACTTATCTCCACCAAGGCCAGGTTGCTTGGATACCTGGTGACGTAAACCTCCTCCTTCACCTACCCTTATATACCCTGGAAGAACTTTGCAATAAACGAGACTTGATCAGACTCCTGTCTTGTCTCCATTCTTCGCACCCCTTGCCCCTTCCCATTCTCACCCCCTCCTCCAGGTATCCCTGTCGACTGACCCGCGGGCCGGGTCATCAAGTACTGAAATAGAATCAACTATAAAAATCTACCAAAAAAGAAGAGTCTGGGACCAGATGGCTTAACATCAGAATTCTACCAAATCTTTAAAGAGAACTAGTACCTATATTAACCTTTTCCAAAACATTGAAAAAGAAGGAATACTTCCCAAAACATTCTATGAAGCAAATATCACCCTGATCACCAAACCAGGAAAAGACCCAACAAGAAAAGAAAACTATAGACCAATGTCTTTTATGAATATAGATGCAAAAATATTCAATAAGATCCTAGCAAACAGAATCCAGCAACACATCAAACAAATTATATACCCTGACCAAGTGGGTTTTATCCCAGGGTCTCAAGGTTGGTTCAATATACATAAATCTATAAATATAATATACCACATAATCAAACTAAAAAACAAAAACCATATGATTCTCTCAAGCAATGCAGAAAAAGCTTCGGACAATGTCTAGCTTTCTTTCATGATCAGAACACTTCAGGAAATAGGTATAGAAGGGACTTTTCTCAAAATGATAGAGACCATCTACAACAAACCCACAGCCAATATCATATTGAATGGTGTAAAACTGAAAACATTTCCACTCAGATCAGGAACCAGGCAAGGTTGCCCATTGTCTCCACTGCTTTTTAACATTATAATGGAAGTCTCAGCCATCACAGTCAGCAATAGAAGGTGATCAAGGGTATCCAAATAGGGTCAGAGGAGATCAAACTTTCACTCTTCGCAGATGATAGGATTTTATACCTAGAAAACCCCAGGGACTCAACCACAAAACTCTTATAAGTGATCAAGGAATACAGTAGCATCTCAGGATACAAAATCAATACTCACAAATCAGTAGCTTTTATATATACCAATAATAGTCAAGGAAAACAAACAAACAAAAAAAACCAGTCAAGGACTCTAGTCCCTTTACAGTTATGCCAAAGAAGATGAAATATTTGGGAATTTACCTAACAAAGGATGTGAAAGAGCTCTACAAAGAGAATTATGAAACTCTGAGAAATGAAATAGCTGAAGATGGTCAACAAATGGGAAAACATACCATGCTCATGGCTATGGAGAATCAACATTGTTAAAATGTCCCAAATTTACCCAAACCAATTTACAAATTTAATGCAATCCCTATCAAAGCACCACTGTCATACTTTAAAGATCTGGAAAAATTAGTACTTCATTTTATATGGAACCAGAAAAAAACTCAAATAGCCAAGACATTACTCAGAAATGAAAACAAATCAGAAGGAATCATGCTACCAGACTTCAAACTGTAGTATAAATCTATAGTGATCAAAACAGCATGGTATTGGCACAAAAATAGAGAGGTAGATGTATGGAACAGAATTGAGAACCAAGAGAACCCAGACACTTATTGTCATTTGATCTTTGATAAGCCCATCAAAAATATAAATTAGGGAAAAGATTCTCTATTTAACAAATGGTGCTGGGAGAATTGGCTGGCGACTTGTAGAAGACTGAAACTGGACCCACACCTTTCACAATTAACAAAAATTGACTCTCACTGGATAAAAGATTTAAACTTAAGACATGAAACTATAAAGATCCTTGGAGAGAGTGCAGGAGAAACATTTGAAGAAATTGGCCTGGGAGAATACTTTATGAGGAGGAACCCCCCGGGCAATTGAAGCAACACCAAAAATATATTACTGGGATCTGATCAAACTAAAAAGCTTCTGCACAGCCAGGAACACAGTAAGTAAAGCAAGCAGACAGCCCTCAGAATGGGAGAAGATATTTGCAGGTTATGCTTCTGACAAAGGTTTGATAACTAGAATCCACAGAGAACTCGAACTTATTAATAAGAAAAGAACAAGTAATCCCATTTCTTTGTGGGCAAGGGACTTGAACAGAAGCTTCTCTGAAGAATATAGGTGCATGGCCTACAGACACATGAAAAAATGCTCATCATCTTTAATCATCAGAGAAATGCAAATCAAAACCACTTTGAGACATCATCTAATTCCCGTAAGAGTGGCTCACATGATAAAATCCAACACTACGGATGTTGGCGTGGAAGTGGAGAAAAGGGAACACTTCCGCACTGCTGGTGGGAGTGCAAGCTAATACGTGCCTTTTGGAAAGAAGTATGGAGAATACTCAGGGATCTAAAAGTAGACCTGCCATTTGATCCTGCAATTCCTCTACTAGGTATATATACAAAAAACTAAAAATCACTTTATAATAAAGATATTTGCACCAGATTGTTCATTGCAGCTCAATTCATAATACCCAAGTCATGGAAGAAGCCCAAATGCCCATCACCCATGAATGGATTAATAAATTGTGGTGTATATATACCAAGAATATTATGCAGCCTTTAAAAAGATGGAGACTTTACCTCTTTCACATTTACATGGATACAGCTAGAACATATCCTTAGTAAAGTGTCTCAAGAACGGAAGAAAAAATATCCAATTTACTCAGTACTATTATGAAACCAATTTACAATCACTCACACTTTCATATGAAGAATAGATCACAATTATGGCCCAAGATGAAGGAGGGAGGAGGGGGGATGGGAGGGTGAATGGTGGGATCACACCTATAGTGCATAATGCAAGGGTACATGTCAGATCTATTAGTATAGAATATAAATGTCTTAACACAATAACTAAGTAAACAAAATGAGATACATGTTAACAAGTGTGATGTAAGCATTTCTATCTATTCTAATCAGCATATTGTACCCCATAAATGCATTAATGTATACATGATCTATGTGTTTATGATTTAATAAAAAATTTAAAAAGCCTTCTTTTTCCACAGGCAAGCTAGCACAATCTCACTTTCTCCTTTTTCCAGGTCATTTCCAGCCATTATCTCCCTTGAGTACTTTGTAATTCACTTTGTAATAATGTATAATGCATTGTCATCTATATGAGCTTATATAGTCTTTAAAAGCCCAGACTGAAGTTTATACATTCTTTCTTTTTTGGATACAGACTCTCGCTCTATCACCATGGGCTCAGTGCTGCAGTGTCATCATAGCTCACAGGAACCTCAAACTCTTGGGATCAAGTGATTGATCCTCCTGTCTCAGCCTCCCTAGTAAAAAGGCCCTCAGGCACCTGACACAATGCCTGGCTAGTTTTTCTATTTTTAGTAGAGACATGGGTCTCACTCTTGCTCAGGCTGGTCTCAAACTCCTAACCTCAAGAAATCCATCCTCCTTGGCCTCCCAGAGTGCTAAGATTACAGGCGTGAGTCACTGCATACCCAGCTTGGCTTATACATTCTTAAGACTCATGTGTGACGTCTATAGTGACATAGCTGAAATGTGGGCTCAGTAAATCTCAGTTGATTTAATTTCTTCGATCAGCGTTTTCATTCATAAAAGTAAGAGAAAGGCCCTCAAGAGCTTCTGTAGATAGGCTGAGGGCATTCTCCAGGTTTATTCAATAGGAAAAGTCAATCTGAAATGTTAAAAGAAAAAAAGCTGCCCAAAGTTAAAGAAATGACAGAGCCAACAATAAAACCAAGAGTGTTCTCACTTTACAAAAGGAATGCTTAGTGACAGAGCACCATTCCCTCTGACAAAGTTATCCCTACCATCAACTCAATCATTTTTCTGCACTAAAAAGACAGTACTATGTTTCTATACTATGCTTCAGATCACCCAAAAATGTCTGATAATGCTTCGTATTCATATTTGTTACAGAAATGAATAATATGATTCAGGGACCAATACTTACTCTTTCAACAATGTGAAAGACTACTGACACACTCCCGAATTAGGACATTCTAACAGCACTCCTATTGCTTTGGAGAATGCTTGTCTGGGACAGAATCTGATAGGGCAGATGATTCACTTACATATAATCAAGAAGCTGATGACATATCCTGTCTTTGGAAAGTAGTACAGAATACTAAATCGATCGTACCACAGTTACCCCAGCAGAAATGATTATAATCAAAGGTATCATACACAAATAAATAAAGAAAATGGGGCCAAGAGGCTCAGAGCCTATAGCTTAGCAGCTAGAGCGCCAGCCACATACACTGGAGCTGGTGGGTTCGAATCCAGCTCGGGCCTGCCAAACAACAATGACAACTATAACCAAAAAATAGCCAGGCCTCATGGCGGGCACTGTAGTCCCAGCTACTAGGGAGGCTGAGGCAAGAGAATCACTTAAGCCCAAGAGTTTGAGGTTGCTGTGAGCTGTAACGCCATGGCACTCTACCTAGGGTGACATAGTGAGACTCTGTCTCCAAAAACAAAAAAAAACAAAAAAAATAAGAAAGCAAAAAAGAAAAAAGAAAGAAAATGGGGCCAAGAGCAAAGATTACATATTTGAATGATTAACTTCATAAGGTAAATGAAATGACTGGAGCTGAAAATGTTCTCAATTCAAGACATCTGATTATGTGCTAACAGTTTTTAAAAATGAGCACAAATAATTAAATTAATAAACATACATGTGCCAATATACAAATATGTTATGTACATTATAAACACAACACTGCTTTAAAATTTCTAATTATCTGGAAAAATCCTAAATTACTTTTTTCCCTTTATTAAAACAGATGTGTCCTTATTGTCCATAGCAAAAACTATAATAGTAGCAAAATTCTAGTAGTAAAAAGTCAGAGAATGAGGGTGGCACCTGTGGCTCAAAGGGGTGGGGCGCTGGCCCCATATGCTAAAGGTGGCGGGTTCAGGCCCAGCCCCAGGCCAAAAACTGCAAAAAAAAAAAAAGTCAGAGAATGAGAAATGCACAAAAAATCTTGGAAGATTTACACTGGATAGTAACAAGAAGCTATAAGGTATAAATGACACAGAAGCAGAATTGATTTTGTTCATTTTTTATCTAAACTATGTCCCCTATAATTGCTGTGTCTTACAGGATCAGTGCTTTAACCCATTTGCTGCTTCCAGCCACAGGAAGGAACTGGGTAGTCATTACAAAACTGTCACATAAATAGCCACTTACCAGCTCACCTGGGGAATGCAACATTAGACAAGTAGTAGAGAATGCCAATTTTATCGTTTCTCGGCCTTTTGGCTAAAATCAGTGAGAATGCCAATTTTGTTTATTTTACTACTTGGAAACTCCCTAAGGAAAGGGGCAGGCTGGTAAATTTATGAACATTCAACCTTTAATTATCCACACCAGCAGATCAGACAAGACTTGCAGAAATCAAAATAATCAAAAAAACTTTTATAATCAGCTTTGTAATGAAGACGACATATATTTAGATACAGCCGGGCATCTCCTTTTCTTAATCCACCAGTGCAAGATGGCAGACTACAGAGGTCAAATACACAGGCTTTGCAGGCAAAGTACCAAGCCTGAGAACTGGCCCGGTAACTCACTAGTTGTATTACCTTAATTAAGCAAGTTATTTAACCTTGGTAATTTTCTATTACATCATTTGTAAAATGAGGAAGCTAATATAATACTAGCTACCTCACAGGTCTGTGGAAAAGCTTAAAAGATATAAGGTACTTGAAGTACTTAGTACATACTTGGTAAATGTTTAATAAATGTATATTTTAGTATTATTAGTGTTTAAGGACTGGATGAAAATCAGCAGGGAGAGAGAGAGAGGATGTAATTAATGGTCAAATATACTGCAAAGTGATGTAAAAGTCATGTTAAGGAATAACTGCTGTTCTTCTAAAAATATCTGAGGAGCACACATGTTCTCTAACTGCTTTTGTGAAAACTCCTTGATATTTTCAGGCATTTCCAGATACCTACTCTAGGAAAGCAAGAAGATAAAGTTGCTTTTCTCCCTATCTGAAAGGGATTCCCCCCTAAGTTTCTGGAAACATAGTTACCGGTCACAGAAGTAGAAAACCCTGATTCAGCGTGGTGGAGGTGCCCAGGGCTACCAAGACCAGCAGAGAAAGGGGAATTCATACTTTACCTGTGCCCAGTGGTTTCTGAATACAATCATGCATGTTTCTGGGTCAACGCCTTGCAGGCTCACAGCCTGCTGGAGTTTGCTTTCTGTTGAAACCGATGACATCATAAACCTTCACAAATCAATGCTTCTAAGTCATGTTTCATTAAAATTTAGTAAGTAGTCACTAACTTTCAAGTATCATATTAAAAATATAACTTCTTTATGTTTCATTGTCACCTTCCAAAACCTGTAATGACAATAACAAAAAATAGGCCTTGTTATGTTCATATATTAAATAGGGAACTATTAAATTTAAATCAAAACAAAAACAAAAACATTGCTGAACTCCAATACAGAAAAATACCTATAAACAGACATTTGGCTGGCATTCTTCCTTCCTTTCTTTGGGCTGCCATGCCATTCTCTCCTCCTCCCACCACCTTCCCTTCTCTCACTCCCTGCTCTCTGTTCTCTTCTTTCTCATCTTCCCCCCCGCCCGCCACTCTCTTCCCTTTCTCTAATATAAAATAAACTTATACTTTTATATCCAGAAAAAAACAGACATTTATATTCAATCTAAATGCTTTCCTATTTTCTTACACCTTGAAACTACAAATATACAAAGTAATGATGCTACCCTAAGATATATACATAAATTAAACAGTTATTAAATTTCTTCTCTCTACAACCACAACCCCCCGAAATTATTATTTTAAATTACTCATCTCATTTAAATAATCAAACAAAAAACTGCAATACCAATTTTGTAGAGTTTAAAAACACCCAGTAACAGAAAAACCTTTCTTTCTTTTTTTTTTTTTTTGAGACAGAGTATCACTCAGTTGCCCTGGGTTGAGTGCCGTGATATCATAGCTCACAGCAATCTCAAACTCTTGGGCTCCAGTGATCCTTTGGCCTCAGCCTCCCAAGTAGCTGGGACTACAAGCACCCACCACAACACCAGGCTAGTTTTACAGACAGGGTCTTGCTCTTGCTCATGCTCAGGCTGATCTCGAACTTCTGAGCTCAGGCAATCCACCCACCTCAGCCTCCCAGAGTGCTAGGACTACAGGCATGAGCCACCACGCCCAGCATAATAGGAAATCCTTAATAGCAACGGAAATAAATGGCCTGATGCAAGTTGATGAAATTATAAACCAGCACCCAGATTCCTGGATCTAATATGATTACATATATATTTTTTAAATCAATGACTGTCATAATGGAATTAAAAGCATTCTTAGTCATTCTTTAGCTACAAATTAGGTTAAGGTTTCTACCTTTTCTGAAAAATAATAGAATTACAAATCAGAGATAGAAACGATCCATCAAAAACAACAGTGCTGACTAGGTGTGAGTACAAGGTGGCACACTTACAAATGAAAGATGAATTGTGTGGATAGAATGAGAAAGTCCTGACTACCACAGAGAAAGGGGTGGGGGAAGGTACTGAGGTCAAAGAACGTACACTGAAAACAATTCAGTCATGTGGCGCTAACTCTCAGACAAATGCAGTAGACAGCAGTATTACCTTACCAGTTTCATCAGCCCATCAAAGGACTGGGTGCAGTTCAAGATGTTATTTTTTTTTTTTTTAGTAAAAAGATCAGAGAGTATAGAGAAAAGTAATCACAGTTATTAGAGTCATACAAAACCAAATCCATAATTAAATTCTGCAGACTTGTAGTACCAAAAGAAAAACAGGGGGGACCTATTTTTAACTAAGTAGTATGAACAGCATTACAAGGAGAACACTGATCAACAGTTCCTCTCTACGAAAAATAAAACGTGAGAAATGGGGCTTCCACTTACACTTGAGGATTAAGTTTTTGGGGGCTTTTTGTTTGTTTGTTTTTGAAACAAAATCTCAAGGTGTCGCCCTAGGTGAAGTGCCATGGTGTCACAGCTCACAGCAACCTCAAACTCCTGGGCTGAAGCAATTCTCTTGCCTCAGCCTCCCAAGTAGCTGGGACTACAGGCGCTTGCCACAATGCCCAGCTAGTTTTGTTGTTGTTGTTGATGCAGTTGTCATTGTTGTTTTAGCTGGCCCGGGCTGGGTTCAAACCTGCCAGTCTCAGTATACGTGGCCAGTGCCCTACCCACTGAGCTATGGGTGCCGCCTGAGGATTAAGTTCTTTGTGGGGAGCAGAATTAAACACTGGAAAATAATTAAGAAATACAGAAAACCAGTAATTTTGTTGGTGGGGAGGAGGGACTATTCAACATTAAAAGATCTTCACAGAGATTTTTAGGACATGAGAACAGAAAACTTAAAAGAATTAATAATTAAGAGTCAGAAGCATTTTTTAAAGGAGAACATAAGAGATTACAGTTTAAAGGAAGGACAGCCTATTATAAGAAGAACTATACAAATCACATACTTGAGGAAAAAAGACTATATGTATCTTCTATAACTACACTTTATTATTAAAATTGAATTCCAACCTAAAATCCCAAGTAATACAAATTTAATGTTTTCAACAAACATTATCCACAACCAACCATGATTCTTTGCCACTGAGAGGCAGATTTTACAGGGTTTATCTAGTTTTAAAAATTAGGAGTAGCCACCAAGCACATGTAGGAAACATTCTCCTGTCCCAGAGTCCCTGCCAGTCCCATGACCTACTGCCAATCCCTTCATCTCATTCAGGTCATCTGCTAGCCCTTATGAACACTTATGTTTATGCTGACAGCCCTGTTTTAAGTAACAAGAGATAAAACACGATTGGAAATCAACTTCCTCCTCATCCTGTAACTATACAGGCCTTCTATTCAGATGATGTAGTGTTAACAATAAGAAAAACCAAAGTGCTTTTGGTTTATCCCAGGGGCTGAAAAACTACAAAAGACCTTCAAATTTCTTACAGTTCCAGGATTCTAAGATGCTTCTTCAAAAGTATGAGAGGGGGAGATTGTGGACAAGATGGCTGATTGAAGCCAGCTTTCCACAGAGGCTCCCATCCAGAAGGAGAGTTAAAGGACAGAAATTGAGCAAGTAACCTGGCGGATTAGAGCTGCACCAAGAGGAAGGATGAAGAACGCACATCAACCCCACTGAGGCAAGCTGCGACCCCAAGGATACAAACAAAAGGTACAAAAACCATCACCAAGCGGACGGGAGTCTCCTCCTCCATGAGAACGGCTCAGAGTACCCCATAAACAAATAAGCACAGTTCAAAACTCCTCCCATTATACTCCATGGGAGACACCCTCTAAAAACTGGACCTACTTCCTCTACTACGGTGCCATGGCACTCTCCTGCCATACATAAAACTGTGTAAAACTGTATATATTCTCTACTTGCAATTCTGAGCTCCCAGCACTCCCCTCCACTCTCACACTGAGGTCTGGAGGCCCGTCCCCCAGGAGTCCAAATTATTGGGTGATTTCATGAAGGGTGTGGACGGGGCCTGGACTACAGCTGGTCAGTGCTGATTCTGCAGCACAGGAGTGAGGAGAGGACAGTCAGCTAAGAGGGAACCACGCCAGAGCGACAGTGCCCCGAGGTGTAGAACAGGAGATGTTTTTGGCAACAATAGGGCTTATCCCTGGATATTCCGGAGTCACACCCCTGTCACTCTGGGTAATCAGAGGAGGCCAGGCTTCTTCTCAGGTGGCAACCACTGGTGGAACAGATCTGGGATGAACTGCAGCCCCATGAATAAAGGGTTTCCCTGAGGTGGTGGAGCGCAGGGACTAGAAATGCATGCGCAGTGCCGGCTGGCTCCCAGGGTGCTGACCCAGAGGACCGCTTTACTGAGCCTAAGGTGCACCCGGTCCCCAGGGGATCATCGGCCTAGACAAAGGAGGGCAGGAGGCTAAAACTGACAGCTAACCCTGCTCCGAATACAAACCTGCAGGAGCAAAGACAGGGACCGAGGTGCAGGTTCTGTGAACTCAAAACAGCTTCTCTTCAGCAGGGGAATTTAGCCGGGAAAGAAACAAATTCTGCAAAGTTGTTCTGTAATGTCAGTAACATCAATCAGGGGCAGGACTGGAACTGAGTAAAAACCCACAGTCTCCATCAAGCCCAATCTCCCCCTGCCAGATAGAGGCAGAGAGCAGCGGCCTGGCTGAGCAGATATAGATTTCCTTGTGATTCAGGCAGGTGCAAACCCCTGAGTATCTGCTCATTGGAGGCAACTGGGTCACAGCCCTGTGGGGTTATCAGTGAATGGGTGTAACAGAGGTGCAAGGAGGGGTGTGAAATAGGTGTATCAACCTTCCCAGACTAATCTACTTGCTGAGTGGGTCCTCCTGACCTCACAGAGCACTGGAGCAAGTCATATTTGAGTTGTCAGAAGACCCCTGCGATCTAGTGGCCAGAGACCATTTAAACTCTTCCACCTGAGACAGGTGCTGACTAAGACAATTGATTTGGACCTTTAGAACTGAGCCAATCTCCCAAGGACGATCCAAGTGGTGCCATGGGTATGTGGTTGTAGAAAGGTTTGATTTTCCTTTTCCAATTGTTGCCTGTGGGGGGTGGGGTGACTTAACTGCTGGTATTTCTCCATAGCTGAGACTTCAACCCAGAGTAACGGTTTCACTAGGGTTGGACAGAGACCAGCTGAAAACAAAACAGAGCCACTTAGCCCCACACACCAAACAGGTCCCCAGTTTCTTAGGCCGTAGCACTGTATGGGTCTGGGGAAAAGCTCCAGGGGAAAAGCCAAATGGTGTAAAATAATCATGTGGCAGAATCAGCAGAAAAACTCTGGTAACATGAATAACCACAGTAGATCAATCCCCCAAGGAAAGATATGGCAGATGTAACTGAAGATCCAATTCATAAACAGCTAGCCGAGATGTCAGAAATCAAATTTAGAATTTGGATTGCAAACAAGATTAATAGAATGGAGGAAAATGTGGAATTAGAAATTGGAGGAGCAATTCAAAAGTTGGAATTAGAAATTTGAGGAGAAATTCAAAAGTTGTTTCAAGAACTCAATGAATTTAAAGACAAAGCCACCAAAGATTTTGACACATTGAAGCAAAATTTTCAGTCCTCAAAGATCTGAAAAATACAGTAGAATCCCTCTGTAACAGAGTGGATCAAGCAGAAGAAAGGCTTTCTGATGTTGAAGACAAAGTTTTTGAACACTCCCAAACTCTCAAAGAGGAGGAGAAATGGAGAGCAAAAATGGATCATTCTCTGAGAGAGCTCTGGGATAATTCAAAGAAGGCTAATATCTGCCTCATTGGAATCCCTGAAAGTGATGAAGTGGCTTCTAAAGGCACAGAGTCTCTTCTCCACGAAATTATGAAAGAGAATTTGCCAGACATGCCAAGAGATTCTGAAATTCAGATAGCAGACAGTTTCAGAAACCCAGCACGACTCAACCAAAATAAGACATCCCCCAGGCACATTAACTTCACTAAAGTTAATGTGAAGGAGAAAATTCTGAAAGTAGCCAGACGTAAGAAAACAATTACCTATACAGGGAAGAATATTAGAATGACTGCACATCTCTCTGCTGAAACTTTTCAAGCCAGAAGAGGGTGGTATCAACTTTTAGTCTCATAAAACAAAATAAATTTCAACACTGGATTCTGTATACAGCTAAATTAAGTTTCATTTATGATGGAGAAATTAAATACTTTAATGACATTCACATGTTGAAGAAATTTACTATAACCGAACCAGCTCTTCAGGATATTCTCAGACCTATCCTCCATAAAGACCAGCCCAATCCTCTACCACAAAAGTAAACTCACTCAGAAACTTTTGATCAAACTCCAACTTCCACAGTGGTGAAAGGATTAAAAATGTCCACTGGACTTTTGAAAAACTCAATACCCAAAATTTTACCAGACTTTCATTAATCTCCATGAATTTGAATGGCTTAAACTGTCCTCTAAAGAGGCACAGGTTGGCTGACTGGACACAAAAACTCAGGCCAGATATTTGCTGCATACAAGAGTCACATCTTGGGGCGGCGCCTGTGGCTCAGTGAGTAAGGCACCAATCCCATATACCGAGGGTGGTGGGTTCAAACCCAACCCCGGCCAAACTGCAACAAAAAAATAGCTGGCCCCGGCCAAACTGCAACAACAACAACAACAAAAAAAAACAGCCAGACGTTGTGGCGGGCGCCTATAGTCCCAGCTACTCTGGAGGCTGAGGCAAGAGAATCATGTAAGCCCAAGAGCTGGAGGTTGATGTGAGCCATGTGACGCCATGGCACTCTACCGAGGGCAGTAAAGTGAGACTCTGTCTCTACAAAAAAAAAAAGAGTCACATCTTACCTTAAAAGATAAATATAGACTCAGGGTGAAAGGATGGTCATCTGCATTTCAGGCAAATGGTAATCAGAAAAAAGCAGATGCTGCAATTCTAATTGCAGATACAATAGGCTTTAAGCCAACAAAAGTAAGGAAGGATAAGAATGGTCACTTCATATTTATTAAGGGTAATACTCAATATGATGAGATTTCAATTATTAATATCTATGCGCCCAGCCAGAATGCACCTCGATTTATGAGAGAAACTCTAACAGACATGAGCAACTTGATTTCCTCCAGATACATAATAGTGAGAGATTTTAACATTCCTTTGGCAGTGTTGGATAGATCCTCCAATAAGAAGCTGAGCAAAGAAATTTTAGATTTAAACCTAACCATCCAACATTTGGACTTAACAGACATCTACAGAACATTTCATCCCAACAAAACTGAATACAGATACTTCTCATCAGCCCACAGAACATACTTCAAAATCGATCGATACTTAGACATCTTAGGTCACAAGTCTAAGCTCAGTAAATTTAAAGGAATAGAAATTATTGGCTCAGTGAGTAGGGCACCGGCCCCATATGCCGAGGGTGGCGGATTCAAACCCAGCCCTGGCCAAACTGCAACAAAAAAATAACCAGGCGTTGTGGCGGGCGCCTGTAGTCCCAGTTGCTCAGGAGGCTGAGGCAAGAGAATTGCGTAAGCCCAAGAGTTAGAGGTTGCTGTGAGCCGTGTGATGCCATGACACTCTACCAAGGGTGGTACAGTGAGACACTCTCTCTACAAAAAAAAAAAAAGAAAGAAATTATTCCTTGCATCTTCTCGGACCACCATGGAATAAAAGTTGAACTCAGTAACAACAGCAATCTGCATACTCATACAAAAACATGAAAGTTAAATAACTTTATGCTGAATGATATCTGTGTCATAGATGAGATTAAGAAAAAAACTGCCAAACTTTTGGAACAAAACGACAATGAACACACGAATACCAGAACCTCTGGGATACCGCAAAGGCAGTCCTAAGAGAGAAATTTATAACACTGCAAGCCTTCCTCAAGAGAACGGAAACAGAGGATGTTAACAACTTAATGGGACATCTCAAGCAACTGGAAAAGGAAGAACATTCCAACCCCAAACCCAGTAAAAGAAAAGAAATAACCAAAATTAGAGCAGAATTAAATAAAATCGAAAACAAAAGAATTATACAACAGATCAATAAATCCAAAAGTTGGCTTTATTAAAAAGTCAATAAAATAGATAAACCTTTGGCTAACCTAACCAGGAAAAAAAGAGTAAAATCTCTAATTTCATCAATCAGAAATGACAAAGACGAAATAACAACAGACTCCTCAGAAATTCAAAAAATCCTTAATGAATATTACAAGAAACTTTATTCTCAGAAATATGAAAATCTGAAGGAAATTGACCAATACTTGGAAGCATGTCACCTTCCAAGGTGACGTTCTTCATTAGCCAGAATGAAGTGGAAATGTTGAACAGGCCTATATCAAGTTCTGAAATAGCATCAACCATATGAAATCTCCCTAAAAAGAAAAGCCCAGGACCAGATGGCTTCACGTCAGAATTCTACCAAACGTTTAAAGAGGAACTAGTACCTATATTACTTAACCTGTTCCAAACTATAGAAAAAGAAAGAAGACTACCCAACACATTCTATGAAGCAAACATCACCCTGATCCCCAAACCAGGAAAAGACCCAACAAGAAAAGAAAATTATAGACCAATATCACTAATGAATATTGATGCAAACATATTCAACAAGATCCTAACAAACAGAATCCAGCAACACATCAAACAAATTATACATCATGGCCAAGTCAGTTTTATCCCAGGGTCTCAAGGCTGGTTCAATATACATAAATCTATAAGTATAATTCAGCACATAAACAAATTAGAAAACAAGGACCATATGATTCTCTCAATTGATGCAGAAAAAGCTTTTGATAATATCCAGCATCCCTTCATGATCAGAACACTTAAGAAAATTGGTATAGAAGGGACATTTCTTAAACTGATAGAGGCCATCTACAGCAAACCCACATCCAATATCGTATTGAATGGAGTTAAATTGAAATCATTTCCACTCAGATCAGGAATCAAACAAGGCTGCCCATTGTGTCCACTGCTCTTTAACATTGTAATGGAAGTTTCAGCCATCACAATTAGGGAAGAAAAGGCAATCAAGGGTATCCATATAGGGTCAGAAGAGATCAAACTTTCACTCTTCGCAGATGATATGATTGTATATCTGGAAAACACCAGGGATTCTACTAAAAAACTCTTAGAAGTGATCCAGGAATACAGCAGCGTCTCAGGTTACAAAATCAACATTCATAAATCAGTAGCCTTTATATATACCAATAATAGTGAAGCTGAAAAAACAGTTAAGGATTCTATTCCATTCACAGTAGTGCCAAAGAAGATGAAATATTTGGGAGTTTATCTAACAAAGGACATGAAAGATCTCTATAAAGAGAACTATGAAACTCTAAGAAAATAAATAGCTGAAAATGTTAACAAATGGAAAAACATACCATGCTCGTGGCTGGGAAGAATCAACATTGTTAAAATGTCCATACTACCCGAAGCAATATACAATTTTAATTCAATCCATATTAAAGCTCCACTGTCATACTTTAAAGATCTTGAAAAAATAATACTTTGTTTTATATGGAATCAGAAAAAAACCTCAAATAGCCAAGACATTACTCAGAAATAAAACCAAAGCAGGAGGAATCACGCTATCGAACCTCAGACTATACTATAAATTGATAGTGATCAAAACAGCATGGTACCAGCACAAAAACAGAGAGGTAGATATATGGAACAGAATAGAGAACCAAGAGATTAACCCAGCTACTTACCATTATCTGATCTTTGACAAGCCAATTTCAAACATTCAGTGGGGAAAAGATTCCCTATTTAACAAATGGTGCTGGGCAAACTGGCTGGCAACCTGTAAATGACTGAAAGTGGACCCACACCTTTCACCATTAACTCAGATAGACTCTCACTGGATTAAAGATTTAAACTTAAGACATGAAAGTATAAAAATACTAGAAGAGAGTGCAGGGAAAACTCTTGAAGAAATCAGTCTGGGCAAGTATTTTTTTTTTTTCTTTTTGTAGAGACAGAGTCTCACTTTACTGCCTTTGGTAGAGTGCCATGATGTCACAGGACTCACAGCAACCTCTAGCTCGTGGGCTTCTGTGATTCTCCTGTGTCAGCCTCCCGAGCAGCTGGGACTACAGGCGCCCGCCACAACGCCCGGCTATTTTTTGGTTGCAGTTCAGCCAAGGCTAGGTTTGAACCCGCCACCCTCAGTATATGGGGCCAGCGCCCTACTCACTGAGCCACAGGCGCCACCCTGGGCAAGTATTTTATGAGGAGGACTCTCAGGGCAATTGAAGCAGCTACAAAAATACACTACCGGGACCTGATCAAACTAAAAAGCTTCTGCACAGCCAAGAACACAGTAAGTAAAGCAAGCTGATAGCCCTCAGAATGGGAGAAGGTATGTGCAGGTTATGTCTCCGACCAAGGTTTAATAACTAGAATCCACAGAGAATGCAAACGTATAAGCAAGAAAAGAACAAATGATCCCATTACAGGCTGGGCAAGGGACTTGAAGAAAAAATTCTCTGAAGAAGACAGGCTCACGGCCTACAGACATATGAAAAAATGCCATCATCCTTAATCATCAGAGAAATGCAAATCAAAACTACTTTGAGATATCATCTAACTCCAGTAAGATTAGCCCGCATCACAAAATCCCAAGACCAGAGATGTTGGCGTGGATGTCGAGAAAAGGGAACACTTCTACACTGCTGGTGGGAATGCAAATTAATACATTCCTTTTGGAAAGATGTTTGGAGAACACTTAGAGATCTAAAAAAAGATCCACCATTCAATCCTATAATTCCTCTACTAGGTATATACCCAGAAGACCAAAAATCACATTATAACAAAGATATTTGTACCAGAATGTTTATTGCAGCCCAATTCATAATTTTTAAGCCATGGAAAAAGCCCATGTGCCCATCGATCCACAAATGGATTAATAAATTGTGGTATATGTACACCATGGAATACTATGCAGCCTTAAAGAAAGATGGAGACTTTACCTCTTTCATGTTTACATAGATGGAGCTGGAACATATTCTTCTTAGTAAAGTATCTCAAGAATGAAAGAAAAAGTATCCAATATACTCAGCCCTACTATGAAACTAATTTATGGCTTTCATATGAAGGCTATAACCCAGTTATATCCTAAGAATATGAGGAAGAGGGAGAGGAAGAGGGAGGGGAGGGGTCGGGAGGGTAAGTGAAGGGAGGGTGATTCGTGGGATTACACCTATGGTGCATCTTACAAGGGTACATGTGAACTTAGTAAATGTAGAAAAAAAATGTCTTAACACAATAACTAAGAAAATGCCAGGAAGGCTATGTCAACCAGTGTGATGAAAATATGTCAAATGGTCTATAAAATCAATGTATGGTGCCCCATGATCTCATTAATGTACACAGCTATGATTAAAAGAAAAAAAAAGTATGAGAGGAAAATATAGGGTGTCCCTAAAGTTTCCATACATAGGGAAAATGGGAAATTGTAGCTAAATATACCTTTATTTATACCATATTCATTACAAAATTTTACAAACTATTCTCTACATGCTGGCCACCTACTTGTAAAATTTTATAATGAATATTATATTAAAAGGGTACATTTGGCTATAATTTCCCATTTTCCCTATGTATGGTGACTATAGGGGCAATTTTTCAGATAACGCATATTATATATCATGCCAATGGCTTCTAAATAAAAAACAGAAACATACAGTGCTCTTTAAGTCAGTCCTGAAAAGAAATTTATATGCAACCTTTTCAGAGATGCCAGAATGCAGCACAGACAGGATTGGTACCTTAGCCAATGTCAGGAACCTATAAGTCAGTTTTGATGGAAACAGAATGTAAGTTTCTGTATCGCCCGCCCAGTGTTCTTTCTAGGAAACTGTATTCTCCTTTCTGCTGCCTATAATCCCTATTCTCGGAAGGAATCTATATCTTTCCTAGAAAAGTGAATCTCATTTGGTTTACGCTTATCCAATCATACTTTTGAGACAGATGTCTAAAGAATCAAAATGTGTCTTAAATGCAGAAACTACAACATGTAAAGAAAACTTGAGAGAGGAGATAGACAAATGCAATAAGCTATGTGTAAGAAGAAAAAACCATGCCAGAAGATCCTAACACACCCAGACACCAACGAGTTGGATATTTCCATTCCCAAGTCACAGTATTAAAATACTAACATGCTCCCCAAGGCAGTATAAAACTGAAAAAGACAGGTCTGTATTTATAAGAAATGTATAAGGACATATTTCCTTAAGCCAAGGTTTTCAATACATTGTTTGTGTTTTCCTATTACCAGCCTTCACTTTTTTTCTTTTCTGCAGCCATTTCAAAATCTTTATTAAACTCTCAGATCACAGCTAAAACTCCCAAGTGATGAACACAGGACAAATGAAGCAGAAGCTGTAAGTAGGTCAAGAAGCTGCCATCACTAGGAGGTGTGCCTGTGTCATGATATGGCATTATCAGACATTTCCCCTTACTTGCCCTCTGCTCTCTTCAGTCTAAGGTATGTGAAGCTGGAAATGTTTACAGCAAAGCTTGCCACTCTTGGCACACATCCAGCCTGTTCTTCCCATAAACACACACATGCACCTCAACTCAATTTCATGCCTACGAAAGAGCTCTATTAACCATTCAGACCCCAAGTGATTTTTTTTTCCTTCTTCAATCAAATCACCACCACCAAAAAATGCTCAAAGAACTCTTCTTGCAACATTAATTGCATGTGGGTTTGTAGCATGAATTCTTGAGCTTTTTGCATGGGGAGTGGGCAAAGAAGAGTTGTGCTGTCAAACCACGTATATCAAATTCTACATGGCAAAGCAAACTAACTATATTATCTCCAAAGGCACACCTATATCTCAATATTATATTTTAAAAAATCTTTCATAAATGAAGAAATTTAATCTATTAAATGTTGATGGAGACAAGAATAACTGGACTAAGGATCATATGCATCTACATTTACTCTTTTTTTTAAAGATTAATCTTTTAGTATGAAAACATACAAGCATATGCTTCCATATCTCAGAATTATAAAATATATCATACATTCATGAAACCTTAGATTCCAGTCACATAAATCAAACCTCTTTTTCAAGGTAAAACTTTCATCAACTTCATTCCCAGACAGACATTTCATCTAATTTCAGACTCTTCAGAAAGGTAAAATACTTAAAAAAACTATAAATGTGTCAAAATCCCATTTTTCCCTAAACTACCAATAACTATATATTGATAGAACTTTCTCTCACTATTGGACTATAAACATTTTGGCATTTAGTTACATTATGTTACATATTATTTCATATCATCCTTCGATTCTTTTATCTATTTAAGCATATCTTCTAATCATGATATTTTTAAAAAAAATCCTTAAGAGAGAGAGATAAAATAGTCACCTTCAGGGGACAGACAGCCAAAGGAACATTGTTATTAAGAAAAAAGTGATCATATTTGCAGGCCTAATAGAAAGGAATCAATGAACCTGGGAATATGAGGATACAAGAAAAAGGATTTTAATGAAGCAAAAGGAGAAGAAAGGTGAGGTCAAGAACACAGGTAGGAGAGCCCAAAAGAGAAAAGAGAAGCAATGCCTAGTCTTTTCATAGTGAGTTACCAAATCAAAAATAATATAGTTTCTTGATGGAAAGACACAGCAAGCTCACTTCCTAACTTTCCTTCTTCATTCCTCCTAATATTTCTCTGGTTTATGGAAATGAGTAGAGGATTTGGGTATATTTCAAGAAGGGAGCAAAGGGTTAGGATTAAGGCACTCTAAAAATTTAAAGTCCCAACTTGGGAACGTGAGCTTTGAGCTAGAAGACAGGGGCGTAGGACTTTCATTCTGGCTCTAATCAGCTTAAAACCTTTAGTAAAAAAAAAATGGGCTCATTTGGAACCTTGCTTAGGTAGGCAGTTAGGACTAAATTATGATTTCTTAGGTCTCTTCTAGCTCAAAACTCATTATTTTATGTACTTTATCCCAACTATTATATAAGTGGGAGGGGTAAGGTAATCAAATAATCATTAAAGGTGGATAATGGCCCTTGTACAAAAATATTTGTAAGAATTCTAGTTATAAATGAGATTGCATCTACAGTCTTTTTACAACTAGAGCATATTTCACTTAAGGAACCCACAACATAGGAATCAACCATATCAAATATAATTCCGTGGCTGAGGGTTTTTTCCTTTCCTGAGCAACTTTCAATAGAAAACCTCTTTGTTTTAGAATGCACTTTGGAATGCCCTGAATTGGCTGCTACTAAGTACATAAAAAGTCTATTACTGTAAATGTGCTTATCATGTAAAATTCCATCTAAAGTGAAGACTTGTCTAATATTGGGAACACCTGAGAAGAGGTAAGCCTTGTAACCTCAATTATAACTAATAGCAGTTGAAGGTGGGTGTTTCATTTTAGGGTCAAACTACCTCAGACAACCCCTTCCTAGAGACTAATAAAATCCTATTAAACCTAAATCCTCCTTGCATGCTAATCCTCTGGCCCAGTTTCTTTTTCTCTCTCGCTGTAATATCACATGGTAATACTGGGCTGTGAAAAATAAAGCAATCATCTAATAGCCCCAACTCTCCTGACCTTGCAAGACTCCCTCAACTTGCCACAGTTGGACTATGGCTCATTTATTGTTCAATGTCTATCGTTATCAGTAAAACGTTACCTTGTTTTATTCCACCAATTATAGGCAACCAGTTAACATGTAGCATGTGCACAAAGAAAATTATCTCAAAATATACATTCGAAAGGGTTTTTCAAGCTTTGAAAGATGCCCACTTCAAAATACTAACAAGATTGCAGAAAACTGTTAATAATGCCATGAAGTAATCCCACCTTGTTTTACACCTTTATTTCATAAGAACAGGCTGCCAACTATGTCACACTCAAGTGTCCTGCATCTAACTGATAAACAGAATAAATGGAGAAAGAAAAATTAAAATATTCAAACTCATATCTGAAATTTTTGGACTTAATTTTGAGGCTATTTAGGAAATGAGTATATCAATTATACCTCAATAAAGAGTAAAAATAAAAAAAATTCTCAAAAGATTTTTGAAGAGCCAGGTGTCATGGCTCATGTCTATAATCCTAGAACTTTGGGAAGCGGAGGGAGGTGGATTGCTTGAGTTCAGGAGTTCGAGACCAGCCTAAGCAAGAGTGAAACCCTCTACTAAAAAATAGATTAGCCAGGTGTCATGGTGGGTGCCTATAGTCCCAGCTACTTGGGAAACTGAGGCAAGAGCTTGAACCCAAGAGTTTGAGGTTACTGTAAGTATGATGCCATGGCATTCCACCCATGGCAACCAAGTGAGACTCTGTCTCAAAAAAAAAAAAAAAAAATTTTTTTTAAGAAGAAACTAAACACCTACTGAAAAAGATTTAGATTGTAAAAATTAAGTATTTTTTAAATTACAGCAAGTGATGAGATATGACTTCAGTGATGACTGAACAGAAAAGATTATCATACATTTAGGGTAATTTGTTGAAACATAAAACTAGATGATTCTTGGGGAAAGTCTTCTCAACAGCCCAATTGATAGTATGCACCACCCTTTCACATTACCGTTTTGTTGAAAGCTATTAAGGAATAACTTAAGATTTCTGCCACAAAACTCTAAACCTTGGCTAAGATAAGTGAAGAAATAGATTATCTATTATCTGACAAATTCTGGGGTAGTACTTTAAAGCAAAGATTTGAGGTACATGCTGTGAATCTTTCTAATACCTCTCTCATACTAATGAAGCTCTTCTCAAGAAATGCGCCTGAAAAAAAAAAAAAACTTGTAAGTTTCTGTAGAAAATGTCCTGGTTGTCTTCTCTGGAAAAGTAGGTACCTTTGGCAAGTTACACTGTTTAGTCTAAAACCTGTCTTTAAAACCATATCAATCAGAATTAGTTCCTTACCTTGTCCTTCAAATACTTGCATGTGAAAATTTGTAGATGGGTGACCCGGAGTGTAATCAAGATGATGAGATGATTACTTTTTGGAAAAACACCATGAAAAACCTCCTTTCCAGAAATGTTCTTCAGCCACAGGTAGCATAAAAGTCCTAAGTGCAATGAGAAATAACAATAAAATTCCATATATATCCATGAATATATGAATCCATAATTTATATCCATGAATCTCATACATTATGGGCATATTTTAATGAAGAGGTAACCATAGTTTTCAGCCAATTCTAAAAAGGTCCGTAAGTTGCCTCCTTCAAAAAAGTTTAAAAACTACTTTTAAGATGCATTCATGATAAAACTGTGAGCTAAAATAAAATCTTAAGCTCACCCCCATAACAGGAGTAAGAATCTGAAAGGGGTAAAATGTTTTATAAGCTGTCTCTTGAAAATCCCTCACCTTTTGTGAGGAATTGAAACCTGTGTTCCTGCCTAAGGCCAATAATCAAAGGGGCAGAAAAATATTTTTTGTTCTTTAGATATTTAACCATAGGAGATGGCTCAACAGAATTGTCTGGACAGAGGTCACAAAATCATCTCCACAGGAGATGCTATAGTTAAACAGCAATAACCAAAAGCTGACCACCATACCCCCATCCCCACCCCCCGCCACCTTAAAAGTATTTTTGCCTGAAGGGAGGATGAAGGTTCTTTAAAATGAGACTCTGTCATCTTCCTCATTTGCTGGAAAATTAATAAACTTCTCCCTCTTTTTCCTCCAACTACTTGTCCTTGTTCTTTGTTCACACTCGGGTACAAGTCCAAACTTCCGGTAACAGAATCTAGCATTTCTAGGTGGGCCTATCAGCACCCCAGTAGAATATCACCCTGCAACTGCTGCAGTGGTTGGAAGAGGTGGGGAGCAGCCCCAGTCAAACCATGGGTCCTCTTGTAAGAGCACCTTATTTTCAGGGTGAGAGAGTAAGGGACCACCCCAGTAGCTACCACAGCCCGTTTGGCTACAGGAAACTCCCATCTCTCCCTCCCTGAATTAGACACAACTCCTTATAACTTGAACCCCACTGAAGAAAAGGAAATGTATTAGGGAAAAGTTGAGACACATTGGCCATTTTGGTAAGTTCCATGGTGTGCACCCCAAGACCTTTGATTCCACCCATTTGGGGAAGGTTTTTGAACCTTCCAGTTCTGGGGCAAGGCATTTGTTTGTGGTACCATTTGGGGGTGGAAGTCACAGTTGAGTGGAACTAAGGAACCTGGGGAATTCAATTCCCTTTTGGGTTAGATATTGGTTCTCATTTATATGGTTCCCACTCATTTGGTAAGGCCTTGGCATTTGAGATTGTTTGTGCTGGGAATTCCCTGTAATGTCTACATGTGCTTGTTGTTGTTCATGAGTTTTGTTTCAACATAGGAGGCTCCATTGTTATTACATCCGAAAGGCCCTTGGGGAGAATCCTGACTAAATGGTCAACTTAAACTTACAACAACAGCTGTAAGTCTATGTCTAAAAAGAGAATAGTGTTTTATTATAATACTGCTTGGCCAATGTATGTGCTGAGCGTGAGAAGTGGTTATTGAAGTAGAACCATAAATTATCATACTATCTTTCCAACTGGAATTACTTTTTCAAAAGATGTGTAAATGAGACAAGATCCCATATGTACACTCTTTAATGCACTTGCATATAATAGAGTGGCTAAAAGGCCTGGGACAAAGTTAATGGTAAGGATAGTCAGACCCCCTGGGATAAAATTTGGAAGGAATTAACCAGGTTGAACCTCATGAACCCACTTCCCTGCTGCCACCTCCCCACCCACTGGGGAGGGCACCATGGGCTCAGCATTGCTAAAGCCCACACTGCCGGCACCCTGCTACCCTGTCTGCTGCAGCCCCTGACCAGCCGGAAACCCATGGCTGGCCCAGGAAGCAGCAGCATGTGGAACCAAGCCCAGAGCAACTGCTGATGCCCACAGCTGCTGCCATCAGCCCCCTAAGAAGGGACTAGGGAGGGCACAACTGGAACTAATTCTTTAGTCCTTTGCTCACTGTGTTATGACTCAGGAGCGGGAATGATCTCTCCTTCCAAGACCTAGTAGGGAACTCAATTTGGCCAGAGAAGACCCATAGCCAGGACAGGGCAATTTCCATTACCACAATCTGGGGCAGGGCACTTGAATGGGCAAGGACAGCTGGCAGGGTATTATTGGGCTTATACAAATCGGGATCCTACTGCAGATGCAGATGGTGTAAGAATAAATCATTACCAAAAATGCATTCTGACAGGCCTCTGAAGGGGAGTACTCAGACAGAAGAGTTTAAATAAGGTCCCAAAATTACAACGAAAAGCGAATGAAGATCCCCCTGAATTTTTGGAATGCATCTGTCAGGCATATTGGAAATACACAGGTGAGGATCCAGAGGCCTCTAAAACTTTGTACATAATTAACATGACTTGTATAAGACAGCGCTTCAGATAGAAGGAGGAAACTAGAGCCTATGGAAGGGTGTTTGGCATGAATCCCTCACAGCTTGCCAATATCACCTTTAAAGTATGTAAACTAGAGAAGAACAGAGAATCCAGGACACAGCAGACAAAGGATGGAGCCCAGGGCTCCAGGCTACATTAGCGGCTTCAATCCAAATATCCCCACAGGAGCCCTGGGTACGATTCATAGTAGGACTCGATCACTACTTTTAATTGACACGTAAGTGCTGCCACTGCCAAGCCATGTGAGCAAAAGCAATCCAGGGCCCCCAAAGCCAGCCCCCCTTGCACCAGCTGCACATAGCACAAGCCAGGCTATGGGCAGAGACCAGTCAGTGGTGTGCCAGCCACAGGCAGAGCAGCAGATGAGGAACTCGACACCTTGAGCCCAGAAGATGGACCCAGAGAGCACACCAGGGCAGCACACTTCTCCCACCACTGTCTCCCCTGCCAACTCCAACAACTCCTACATCCTCAGCGGCCATGCTGGACCTGGGTGGGCAGCGGGAGCACTGGGAGCTGATCCTGTAGTGGCAGAAACTCACCTACAAGGGAACCACTAGAGAATGTGCAGGAAGAAGCAAGTGCTGTTCCTCCTGAGGTCTACCAAAAAGCAGGTGAGGCCATTTGGACCAACAGGACCCCAGGGCCTGCAGAAAAATATTTAAATTCTCTATCCAGTGAGTATAAATTTATGCAGGATCTATGTGCTATTAATATTGTATAAGTGACCATGAATGGTACTCAGTCTCATTTGAATGACAGGATCCTGAAACTAGGATGACCTCACAGGGCTGCTGGACTGTGTGGCCTTGAGGATTTAAAACAAAAGCTTCTCTTACCCTATTCGGTGAGACCTTAGCAAGGGACTTATGGAACCTACTATTGGCAAACAGCAAGTTACTTAGTTGGGATTCCAAATTATCAAGAGAGCCTGCAGCAACTGCACAGGTTCCTAGGAATGCAGGGTTCTGCTGCACCTGGATTCCAAACTCTGGACTAGTAGCAAAGCCTGTGTGTAAGGGGTTCCCTTAAAGGAACAGATGTGGAGCCCCTGATCTGGAACACAGACTGTCAAAATGCCTTTGAAATACTAAAGCAAAGTCTTATGACTGCCCCCACTTTGGGGCTGCCTGACTTGCTGAAAAGAATTTAAGAGAAAAGAGTTGGGTCTTAGCACAGACGCTGGGAGACATCCCATGGTCAGCGACATACTTATCAAAGCAACTGGACAACACTGCGAGAGGATGGCCCTTGCCTCCAAGTGGTAGCAGCTACTTGTGATTTGTTATTAAAGACTGTCTCCTCTCAGTCCTGCCACATGGTCACCAGCTGACTGTTCAGAGGTTCTGGAGGCTATCTATTCTAACAGGATGGATCTGTCAGATCATCCATGCCAGAGCCAGACTGGGATCTTTCCACCAACGGGAGCAGCCTTATGGACAAAAAAAGGGCTGGATATACGGTGGTCACAGAACAACAGGTAGTGAAAGCAGTGGCACTGATGCCTGGAACTTCAACCCAGAAAGCTGAGCTGAATGCTTTAGCCAGAGTTCTTCAGTTATCCAGAGAAAAAAGCCACCACCCCCCAACCCCACCATAGTTGGAAGCACCTCACCACCATTTCAAACCAGGAGACCAGGGGTTACTTAACATTTGGAAAGAACAAGGACCCAAACAGCTGGCAGAGGAGTGGAAGAGACCCTATGAAGCACATCTAACAACTCACACTTCATCGAAATTGTCAGGAACAAAACCTTGGGTCCCTCATACCAGCATAAGAAGAAGACCCCAGCCCCCAGAGGATGAACCAGGCTTTTGCAAGGTAAAGTGGGCATGTCATCCTAAACCTCATCAGGTGCAAATACTCCTGTATTAATAGCTCCATTCTTACCCAGCTCTGTATCAGACCTTATGCAGACAGTGACAGTAAGGACCCACAGTCCTACTGGTGTCAGGATAAAATCTCTTTTATCAGGTATCCTCCAGTTCATCTTGTCAAACCTCATGGTTGTCATTGTTGCATATGCCCCTTTTCACTTATTTTTGTAAATCTATTGCCAAAAGCTTTGTACAAACCTTATGAGAGAGGATACCTGGAAAAAGTAAGGTCTAAGAGAACTGAGATCTTCTCAAAGAGACCCCAAGGATACATCTGCAAAGTCCTGCCTGTGGTGACTCAGCTCTTAGGAATTTGTAGAAACTTAGAAACTTAACTTCCTGGGACCTGGGGACTAATGCTTCCTTCCGCTTCTGTAAAAGCCCTCAGTTCTATAAAAGCTGGCGCCCACTTCTCCACTTGATTCAAACTGACCAATGAGAAAGGTATCTGTGAGGGCGGCACCTGTGGCTCAAAGAAGGAGGACACCAGCCCCATATGCCAGAGGTGGCAGGTTCAAACCCAGCCCAGGCCAAAAACTGCAAAAAAAAAAAAAAAAAAAAAGAAAGGTACCTATGGATGGGAACTTTTTGACTGAGGATAAAAAGGAGAAGACTGAGCCAGTCGGGGAGCATGGCCATTTTGAATTCTTCTGTGTCACAGGCCGAAACAAATCCCTTCCTTTTTTTTTTTTTTGGTTCAGTGGTGCCACAGCTCACAGCAACCTCAAACTCTTGGGCTTACACAATTCTCTTGTCTCAGCCTCCCAAGTAGCTGGGACTACAGGTGCCTGCCACAATGCCCAGCTATTTTGTTGTTGTTGTTGCAGTTGTCATTGTTTTGTTCAGCAGACCTGGGCCAGCCTCAGTGTACGTGGCCGGCACCCTATCCACGTTGTGCCACCACCCTTCCTCTTTTAAACACAGTATTTGGGTGTTCGCTCTCTCCATTGGGCTCTGTCTTCCTGCAACACTTCCATCTAAAAAATCTCCTCAATTCCTCAGGAAGTAGCTAGATGATTATGTTGCCCCTCCTCCCATAGATACGAAGGGGGAAATTGATAGTGGGGAATATGTAATGGAGAAAAGGGCCTGGAAAAGGGCAAAATGTTTTACAATCTGTCTCTCTAAAACCCCTTGCCCTTCTGAGGAATTAAAACCTGTGTTCCTCACTGAGACCAGTAAAGAAAGGGGCAGAAAAATATTCTTTGTTCTTTGTACCTTAAACCATTGGAGATGGCTCAACAAAGGGCACAATATTATCTCCACAGAAGATGCTGTAGTTAAACAGTAATAGCTGGAAGCTGAAACCTCCCCTTAAAAACTCTGTATTTCTGCCTAAAGGGGGGACGATGGTTCTTTAAAATGAGACTCTGCCATCTACCTCCTTCGCTGAAAAATTACCAATAAACTCCCCTTTTATTTTCCTCAAACCACTTGTCCTTTTCTTCACTCAGCCTCGAGGACAAGTACTAAACTTTTGGTAACATTACCAGTTAAATGAATGGACCCCCTCTTGGCCAAGGGGATCCCCTAAAACTGAGTTGCTGGCCAGGAGCAGGGAGGTCACATGGGCCTCATAATACCCGCCTCCCTCCTTAAAGATACCCTCATTAACAGGCCTAAGGCTATGTAAGACAAAGTTTAAACCACACTGGCAGATCCTCAATTTAAATAACAAATCATTTCACTCTGGACTTATGGAGGTGGCTGGGCTGTGACTAACAGACTTAGTCCAAGCCTTCAGACAAAGCTTCTTTTCTTTAACCAATTTTACAAATAAAAGTGTCTTTAAACCAATCTATAATACTAAGATAGCCCTAACCCACCACTTTGATATGTCCTAAACCAATATACCCTTCCAAGTATTGATATATGACTCTAATGTGTTATTCCTGTCTGCCTAAGGCATATAAAACCAACCTGTAACCAGACCACAGCAAAACCACTTGCTCAAGGCTTCTTGGGAGTGGTCTCAGCCAAATTTGAGCCATAGTCCTCAAATATGGCTGAGAATAAACCTCTTTAATTTATTTTATGGAGTTTGGCTTGTTTTCTGTTGTCAAACCATTTAGGGTCCCAAAACAGAGGTTAATAGCCGGCTCAAAATCTACAGGTATTACTGAAGAGGCAGTTGTGGAATTTTGTGTCTTCTGCAATAACAGGAAGTTCTGTTCTAAACAGAGAGGTAAAGGGACTAGTCTAATCAAGATCACACAGATCTCATGGGGTCTGACACTGACTAGTCAGACCCCAGATACATTCTCTTAGCCACTGCTACCTAACTACAGTGATATCCTTTGTAGCATTGTTTAAATGGTAAACTATTGGCAAGACCCTAAATATCCAAAATAAAGATCTAGTTATTTAAATTATGGCACTTCTGTATAAGGGAATACTATGTCAAGGAATAAGGGTGGGGGGGAGGCAGTTCTTAATGTACCAATATGGGAAGGCTGCCGGAATATATACAGAACAGCAAGTACAGTATGCCACCATTTGTGCAAGGAAAAAAAAGCAATGTATTACTCCATCTAAGGTGGTTGCCTCAGCACAGGGGCACTGGGTGGCTGGGAGACAGTGGAAGGAGGAAGACTTACTTTTCTCTGTTTACCCTTTTTCACTCTTTGAATTGTATGCCATGAGTATGTCCTATTTAGCAAAAACATTTTTTAATTTAACAAAATAAAAGCAAAAGAACATCCTAAACAAAAGGAAAAGTACTTCCTAAATCCAGCTTAAGTACAGCAATTACAACACATTTGAAGTCTTTTCTTTATCTAGGTATAAAAGGAAAGTAGCTGCACAGTGATGGCAGCCTGCTGGGAATGAGCAGAGATGAAAGAATAGCATACAAGAGGCTATTTGACTCAATTACAATGATCACAAAATGTCTGAAAGATATTTAATAGAAAATACACAAAGGAAAACCAACTACATCTGTAACTTCCAATGGAAGAAATATAGATAAAAACGACATGTCAGTAAAGTGTAAAGAATTAGGAAAAGTGGTAGTCTATTTTTTAAGGAGTATCTTTTTAATAGTTATTTTAATATTATTGTGCAATACTTACTGAATTAAATTTATGCAATTTACTTTCAGCCTGAGGGGTTCAGAGCTCCAGGAATTTTTAAAGTTAATGTTCTGCCAAAATTTTTGTCAATCAAGTGGTTCTCCAAATGTAGTCTGAGGAACACTGAGGTTCCCTAAGACTCTTTTAAGGGATCTCAACGGTTCTCAATAATTTTTTCAAGGACCTCTTTTTAAGGAAAAAAAGAAAAAATCTGCCAAAGTAAATGCAGCTCACTTACAAAGATTTCTCATGCAAAAAGCTTCCTGCATTCCCACCTATCAATGAGCAAGAGAGATGAAAAGAACCTTCTCTAAAGAAGACAGATGAATAGTTAGCAAACATATGAAAAAATGCTCATTGTCCCTAATTATTAGAGAAAAGCAAATCAAAACCACCCTGAGATATCATCTAACCCTAGCAAGAATGGCCCACATCACAAAATCTCAAAACTGCAGATGCTGGCATGGATGTGCAGAGGAGGGAGCACTATTACACTGCTGGTGGGACTGTAAACTAATACAACCTTTTTGAAAAGAAGTATGGAGAACCCTCGAAGAACTCAAGCTAGACCTCCCATTTGATCCTGCAATCCCATTACCAGGCATCTACCCAGAAGGAAAAAATTCCTTTTTCCTGCACTAGACTGTTTATCGCAGCTCAATTTACAATCACCAAAATGTGGAAACAGCCTAAATGCCCACCAACCCAGGAATGGATTAACAAGCTGTGGTATATGTATGCCATGGAATACCATTCAGCCATTAAAAAAGATGGGGACTTTACACCCTTTGTATTAACCTGAATGGAAGTGGAACACATTATTCTTAGCAAAGCATCACAAGAATGGAGAAGCATGAATCCTATGTATTCAATTTTGATATGAGGACAATTAATGACCTAGTACATGGTGCAGGGTGGAGGGTGGGGGAAGGGAGAGCAGAAAGAGAGAGAAGGAGGGAAGCGGTGAAGGAAAGGAAGAACAGAGAGAGGGAAGGAGAGAGGGGGTAGGAGAAGGGAAGAGCAGAGACAGGGAAGGAGGGATGGGGTGGGGTCTCCATGTGTGACATACCTTTTGGGGCAAGACACAATTATAAGAGGGACTTTATCTAACAAATGCAATCAGTATAAACTGGTTTCTTGTACCCTCAATGAATCCCCAACAATAAAAAAAAAAAAAGCTTCCTGCATTGCAATTTACAGTAGTTGTACTTAAATAGTTTCACCACTATTCACCACAACTCTTTCAATCTGGCTTTTCTCATAGGTGTTAGGGTTTTTTTTCCCCCACTTGTGAAAAAGGCATTCTTTTTTTTTTTTTTTTTTTGTAGAGACAGAGTCTCACTTTATGGCCCTCGGTAGAGTGCCGTGGCCTCACACAGCTCACAGCAACCTCCAACTCCTGGGCTTAAGCGATTCTCTTGCCTCAGCCTCCCGAGTAGCTGGGACTACAGGCGCCCGCCACAACGCCCGGCTAAGAAAAAGACATTCTTTCAGACTAAGATTTACTCCAAAAACCAAAGATCATTACATACTTGTGAACAGGTTTCTTACATTTTCTGTGTAAAAATACTGCACTCATTAACATCAGGTCTGACTGCTTTTAAGCCTTCATTTTGCTACAAGTATCATTTTGTGGAATTTTGAAACAGAATTTGGCTACCAACTGGTAACTCCTGAATGGAGCAGTGCTGTACCTCACTCAACAAGGGGTACGTTCTCTCTCTTCCCTCTCTTCCTTGTACACTGAGACACAACACTGTAGCACATGCACATAGACATGCCCTGTAACTCTGCACATAGATATAACACTAATAATTAGTCGCTGCCTTTTCAAGGACCCTATAAGAGAAAAAGCCCTATGTAATTTGCAATTAAAAAAGGGTAATGAGGGCAGTGCCTGTGGCTCAGTGAGTAGGGCGCTGGCCCCATATGCCGAGGGTGGGGGGTTCAAACCCAGCCCCAGCCAAACTGCAACAAAAAAATAGCCGGGCGTTGTGGCGGGCGCCTGTAGTCCCAGCTGCTCGGGAGGCTGAGGCAGGAGAATCACGTAAGCCCAAGAGTTAGAGGTTGCTGTGAGCCGTGTGATGCCACGGCACTCTACCCGAGGGCAGTACAGTGAGACTCTGTCTCTACAAAAAAAAAAAAAAGGTAATGAATCCCTAATGTCTGTTTAGGGATCCAGAATTTAGGCATACCACACTTCACTTCCAAGAAATAAAAGTAAAAGCTAAAACAACTTTTATTAAGCAATTCCTCTGTTGCAGCCAAGGTGGCATATTGCCATCCTCACCCCACTAAGCAGAGAGGCTGTCCTCATGGGGAAGAAGGCATTCATTTATCCACAAGCCTCCAGAAGCAAGTGGGTAGATCACAATTCTCCCATATTCCGCTTCAATTCATCTGCACTTGCCTCTAGAGTGACTGGCATAGACTTGAATGGTTTCAGGCTATCTATACTTCTTTAATTAAAACTCTTCTCTACTAAATTAACATGTGTGCATCAATTCTTTTGTACAAAGTGGGTGGGGGAGGGAAAAGGCAAGGAGAAAAAAATCGAAGACTATTGTAAATTAAGTTTCTCTTCAGGTACATTTTAAATTTGGCACTATTTTTCCCTAGACTTGGTGCTTCAGGTAGAAAAGAATGGGCAAGGTTTCCTACTTCTCTCTTAAAAGCATTCTGTACTTTATAAAGTTAATTAACTTCTAAAATCAAAGGAGTTGTGAAGAGGGTATGGAAGCAAAAGAGGAACCTGACTAGTTCTAGTTCCTCTTATTGCAAAAATAATTTTATACAATAGTATTACATATTTCCACAATAATTCCATTCTATGCCTTAGGGAATTACAAAAACTGGTGATTTGACCCAATACTATTGGAAGGGACTTGCCATTTATCTGGGGATCATGTTCTAATGTTGGTACGTTAGGCAAAACATGAAAATACTCAGAATACAACTGAACATATTTTAGCAACGCACTTGTTGGAAACCAACATATTTGTTCTCATCAAGTTAGAGGTAACAGCTGAGTATCCAATAAAGCAGTTGGCATTTGGGGTCACACTGTACAAAAAATAATGTTTGTCTTTAAATGCAAGAGTTCCTTTCAACACAGTGAGATGGCACCCACGCAATGAGAGGCACTGGGAACTGGGCCCAAGCAAGCAAACAGCAGGTGTACACCTACAGTTCCTTAAGAAAAAACTCAAAATCATCTGAACCATGTAGATCTGATTGGGGGAGGGGAGGGAGGGCAGAGACATAAACAATGGATGCAGTGACTATACAGAACTTCCCTTGAGGAGCTTCACAAACATTATTAATAGTTCACAAAAATCTGCACAAAGTTTCAAGTAAATTCCATTTCCTGCTTTCACAGAAAAGGAATCTAATTCAGATAAACCATCCAAGAATGACTCAAGTAAAATTAAAGACAGGTTTTTCCATTAAGTAAACATGTCTGTGTTTCTAAAACATTTTAAATTTACACCCATAAACACGGCATACAAACACTGCCAATTAGAAATTCAATAATAAACGTCATCCCCCTGTAGAAAGATTTTTCAAAAGTGAAGGAAAAGATGATGATAGAATAGAAACCAAACAAAAGATGCTTTCTGGGGTTTAGGCAGACTTGATCATGAGAAAATTAACATTTATCTAATAAGTTGATAAGGAAATTAGCAGCAATAACTTCTAGTTCTGCCATATACATTGCTCCCTTCTAGGTTCTCTCTGTAAAAAATACAAGGAAAATTTTGAGCTCAAAAAAATATGACCATATTTAGCTCTGAGGGCTTCCAAAAAAGATGCTTATTACAATTAAAAGTACATTTTAAATATGAGAGTATTAACCTTAGAACTAGAGTATCTTTTTCATGTTTATACATTGTTTATTGAGAGAATAAAATGATTCTTTCCAAAAAGTTGCCACAACCTTTTTACCATGTGTTTAAACTCTAAGAATTTAAAGCCTTAGAGTAAGAAAAAGATAAAAGGGCTGCTATTGTGTTTAAATTAAACATTTTATATGATTATAATCACAATAACATCTTCTTTAGTCTAACATAATCAGTATTCTATATTTGTTGCCTATACAAAACCATAATTACTCATTGATTTGATCAAAATTACTAGTTGACTTGAGTAATTCAGTCAGCCAGCCAGCCTCCAGGGTAATTAGTCAAATCAACAGTTTATCAACTAATATATTTCTAAATCATAGATTAGACTATAACTAGGATAGTCTATCATAGATAGACTATAACCATAATCTATTATTAGACTATAATATAAGTATTTCCTACTGAGGAAATTCTTAGATTCAAAACCTCAGTTCATCTTCATCTTGTTTACCTTCATAGACTATTTTCCTCATAATTTAATTTACTCTGTACCTAGCTGAGAGTTTTTTCTCCCCATCAGGGAGAAAAGGAAAGTGACAATAAAAACCTTTCAAAATTTTTTTTATTTCAAAAAAGTAAAATTAAAAAGTATAAAATTCAATGAAATCAGATCCTCTTGTTTCAAAAACTAAGAGAAGGAAGAGAGTTGTTTTTGTTATTGGGTGAGGAGGTTACAGTCAAGGAGAAAGGAACAAAAATGGATTCTTACCAATCAAATCACTTCTCAGTGCTTCAAGTTCCATTAAAAGGCCACAATTTTGTTGATTTGATACCAAATGCCTCTAAAATGTTCTTACCCAAGAAAAGTGTGTTTTTTGAAAGAACAAGAAAGCAATACATTTAAAGGCTGGAGAAAATTTTCTTCCATTTACTTGGGTCAGGGAAACATCCATCATACAGAGACACAAACACCTTACAGAATAAAAGATCAGAGCAGCTACACTAGCACAAGATCAAAGAGCCCGCGCCTCTAGGGGAATCAAACAAGTAACTACCTAAACATGTCCCACTGTGATTTCTCTGGTAAATCTAGCTTATGTGATTGGGGACAGAACCAAAAAGCAGAACCCCCCAAAAATGTGATTAAAAAATAATTCTACTGTGGCATGGTCTCTCCAGATTCTCTCTGGAGAAAGAATCTTTTCAAAGTCATTAAATAGAATAACTATATAATGTAAGTTTTACAAAAGCAAGAATGTTCAAATTATCTACACATACTCCCTACAAGGCATATGAAATTATCATATACTCAGCATAACAACAGAAGAAATAACGTTTAGTAAATGGTTGCAGAAGTGTAAGAAGGAAGTAGATGCTTTTAACAGATGCCCTCAGATCTAATTCCACCCGCTTGGGCTAAAAAAAGAGCATTCTGTCTGTCCCCATCACATGTACAGTTCAAAGAACAAGTTGTCATTAAGAGTTGAAGGGTGTAAGATTCAGAGTAGAAATAGAACATGCCTAGTGTAATTTAGCCAAACTTTTCAGCATCCTAAAATCTTCAGCTGCCAATATCAAAACCATAATACAATATGTGAACTGCCTACTCAGTGCCTGCCTTAAACCTGCCTACTGGTATTTTTCTTCTTTAAACCCCTTGGTTTCACTGCATCTGCCTATGGTGATATAATTTCTGCTTTGTATTATGGTTATTTCTGAACCAACTCTGATCCTCAAAGGTAGGGATCACATTTTATGTCATTCGTGCATTTAATCCAACTGTCTACAATGTACAGTGTGAGGCATGTTAATAAAATCCAGTCCTAGGTCTTGGGGAACAAGCAGCTTACTAGGAGATGTTTGCCTCGGCAAGTAATATAACAGCCACCAGTGACAAGAGCTGGCATTTATTGGGCACTTTTGCTGTGCCAAACACACACTAAATTGTCTATTCAATTCTCATGACCACCCAATGAGGTTGGGACTATCATCCCCATTTATAAATGAAAAGTGACTACTCACATTGCTAACAAGAAGCAAAGTCAGAGGGCTGGGAGGTAGGATGGAAGGGAGGAGTTGATTATTCACCAATGATCAGGGTTAGGAATAGCGTCACCAAGGAAGGCTCCTTTATCAATGCTGTATTTGTAACAGGAATATATCTGAGAGTGACCATGGAAGAAACTCACCTAAGCAAATGAGAAGAGTTGATAAAAACACAATGTGATTCCCTACATTACAGCCTATAATCAATATCTCCATTATTGTTTGTTTGTTGGCTTGTTTTCCTGGCTCTAACCATAACCACTGGTCTATTAGTCATTGTTACCACCCAAGTATCACTTAATCTATAAAATCTGGAGTTTCAGCCACTATAGATGTTCTATCTCCCTGCTTAATTAAATGAAGTTCAATTGATTAGTAATTCTAATACATGTTAGAAAAATGAACAAAATTGGTTATCCTTAAACATTAACCATTTAATATATCTTAATTCATTATTCTGAGAGGAATACTAACATTTATTGAGAGATTGCATTTTTTAAAATGCTAACTCAAAATATTTTTGTGCTTTCCTTGTCATATGGCCTCTATAGTGGTCAAAAATGCAAGGAATAGCTGATTAATTCAGTTGTATACATTCCGTAGTTTCTTTTCTATAATAAAAATTAGCAAATTAAAGATGTAACTATATGTGTTTTCCTGTAATTATTTGTGGAAATATACATAGTAAAACCGTGCAATATTACAAATTAAAATTCAGGTCATTAATCATATCAACCCTGACATTAAATCTTCCCTGTGGATCAGATTCTGCAATTTGGCTCCTGGTTTTATAAAATTTCTATACACCATGCACATCTGCTCTACGCAGCATGGTCTCAGATTTTTCCTCAGATCATTATAATACAAAGCATATTCCTATGTGTGCAATTTGAGGATCTGTGACTTAGCCAGGTTTGGAATTTAATACTAGAACAAATCACAACATGAATCAAATAAAATGTATAACAAAGGTGGTTCCATTTTTACAGAGTTATGCACCAAACTTTCTTAAAACAAACACACAGGGGAAAAAATGGATCCTTTAATGGATTACATTTTGTACAACTACCTATCTACCTTAATACTGTATTCATCACGCAGATTATCTGATGATGCCCTTTTCTCCACCTTCCTTTACCCTTTTATGGAATTTTAAGAGTTAAGAGCACTGTAATGGATTTTGTGATGTTCCCCAAACCCTCCAGGACTGAAAGATTTATTCTCCCCACTTCTATAAGAACTGCTGGCTGTCAGCCCTCTCCAGAAATTGGCCTCTGCTGAACTGAAGAGGGCTGCTTTGCCTAAGATTATGCCCTGCCCTCAAGGCAGCTAACAACCATGCTCCAACTTGGGACAATTCTGAAGGGCCAATCTCAGCTCCAGAGATCCCTGTAGGGTCAGCATAGGCCTTGGGTGAGACTTGCTGGCAGCCCACCAGCACCCTGCATGTAAATATCCACTGCAGAGTCTGCATCCCAGTATAACACACAAGTACCAACACTATCTGCCATTTAAGAAATTACATACTGAAGGTTATTAAAGACAATTGAGACAAAATAATTTTTTAAAAAAATAAGAATTATTTTAAATGGCACAAGCCTTCAAACATGGAAAGAACATCATCTTTGCTAGTCAAGTTAACACAAATATACCAAGGCTGCTTCAATAAGCTCAACCAGTATTTTCCAATACTGGCCTTTAATAATAGATCTAAATGATCCCAAACCAATCTTAATAATTAAATCAAGAAGTGGCTATGGCCTTACATTTATCACTCATGTTAGGCAGCTGGTGATTTGGCTAATGTAAAAAATAAATGCCAACAATCTGGAGAACAAGAAAAATTAATTCAGCCACTCACTTTTTTCTTTCAAAAATAAATGCTTTTCAAAGATGTTTCCAAGTCTTCTGATTACAAGGAGTAGAGAGTGAGGGGAAGAGAGACGCAAAGAGAGATCTTTCCCCCCTTCAGTAACGTGCAACTCATCTCTCTTTCAAAGAGACCATAAGCTTGTCTTTGTTAGGCTACATAAAAAGAAGAACATGTATCCTATTCTACATTTTGCTTTAAGGCAGCAGCTCTCAATCTGTGGGTCATAACCTCTTTGGGGGTTGAACAACCGTTTCACAGGGGTCGCCCAAATACATCCTGCATATCAGATATTTACAATTCATAACAGTAGCAAAATTATAGTTATGAAGTAGCAACAAAAATAATTTTATGGTTGGAGGTCACCACAACATGAGGAACTGTATTAAAGGGTCACAGCATTAGGAAGGTTGAGAACCACTGCTTTAAGGGAACAGTTTTTGTAGAGAACAGCTTACCTATTAAAGATGACTTTGGTATTTACAAGGCCCTTGTCCTTATGGTGCAGCACAAAGAACGTTGGACCAGGTAGGAAGTCCTGCATCCTAATCTGGGTGCTAGCACAAATCTGTAACATCTAGTAATGAGATTTCATTAGATTTGTATAATAATTAAGGGCATTGGCCAGTTAACCAGGTAGGGAGACCCAGATTCAAGTGCCAGCTCTATCACGTACTAGCCATTTGACCTTGGGCAGGACATTAAACCGCTTCCAGTTTTTTAATAGTTCATCTGTAAAATAGAGATGATCATAATGGTGCCTACCCCAGGGCCTCCAGGGCAGATAAATGTGACACTACGGTAAGTGTTAGCAAGGTGTCCTTCTCATTGCAGGCACTAATAAAAGTGAGCTATTATTACTATTAGCTATTTTTCCATCTGTGCCTGTCAGAATCCAAGAGCTTTGGAAAGAAGAAATGCTTCAACTATTTAAAAGCTAATGACTATTAAAAAATCTCTAAGGTGTCAATTCATTGCTTTTACCAGATTTATATTCTGGATTTTCACAGAAGATTTTGTTAGGAAAAAAAAAAAAGAGTAAGAAAGTCCAAAGAACATTGGGCTAAATGATCTTGTAGCTGAAACCTTGGCTTTCTGAGTATGTGGCCTATTCTGAAGGGCAGCTTTTCTCCTGGAACTACCACTTACACACTAAAGTAGAGATGTGTGTCTTTATTGTGTCAGAGAGGCCTTCCTTCCAACACATCAGCAGCACTATTATCTGTGGGCCTTCTGCTACTTTGCACACATATAGGATGCAACTGATGGCCTATAGTCCTGTATGACAACTCCTCAGGGAACAAGATATTGTCAATCAAGGGTGCCACCACACAAAAGCATGTCACGGTATTCTCTCCTGGTTTCTGAGTAGAAATAAGTCACTCCAATCAGAATTGCCAAGAGGAAAAAATGACATCCAGTTTTCAAACTAATGAACAAGTAGCAATGCAGGGAGGGGCTGGGACTAATGAAATGGGAACAAGGAGGTTGTCTGTGTGCCTGGAATCCAAGCCTTGAATTTCCCCTGGGCTCTTAAGGCCTGGCTACCTGGAGAAACAAGGTCTAGGCCAGGGGTTGGGTAACCTATAGCCTTAAGCCACATGTGGCATTCAAGCTACTAAAGTGCGACTTATTAACTGAATCTAAATTTTATATAACAAATCCTTTTTTTTTTTTTTTTTTTTTGTAGAGACAGAGTTTCACTTTATGGCCCTCGGTAAAGTGCCATGGCGTCACACAGCTCACAGCAACCTCCAACTCCTGGGCCTAGGTGATTCTCCTGCCTCAGCCTCCCGAGTAGCTGGGACTACAGGCGCCCGCCACAATGCCCAGCTATTTTTTTGTTGCAGTTTGGCCGGGGCCGGGTTTGAACCCGCCACCCTCGGTATATGGGGCCGGCGCCCTGCTCACTGAGCCACAGGCGCCACCCAACAAATCCTTTTTTTATTATACATTTTATTCATCTTTTATATTTTTATTTTTAACTGAACTTATTTAAATTACGAAAGTATAGCATATTCAATGAACACAATTAGAATATTAGTATGCCATAAGGGCTAAACGGATGGCTGCTCATGATTTAGTTCTAACTTCCCCTGACTGGCTGGCACCACTACTGCATGAGGCTAGTTGGCATGCTAGGGTCGAGCATGCTAGTCTGTTATCAGCTTTTGACAAGGGTGTACTGTGTTTTATTTTGAAATGAAATTTGTGAATAGTTTCACAGATTGACAGTTTTTTTGTTTGTTTGTTTTGTTCGTTGTTGTTGTTACAGAGTCTGGCTCTATCACCTCGGCTACAGTGCACTGATGTCATCATAGCTCACTGCAACCTCAAACTTCTGGGCTCAAGTGATCCTCCTGCCTCGGCTTCCTGAGTATCTGGGACATCAGGTGTTCACCACCATGCTCTATTAATTTTTTTTCTACTTTTAGTTGAGAGGGCATCTCACTCTTACTCATAATATTCTTGAACTCCTAAATTCAAGTGATACTCCTACCTCAGCCTCCCAGACCGCTAGGATTACAGGCATGAGCCACCCCACATGGCTTTGATAGTATATTTTAATTCTGTCTGCTTAACAGCCCATCATGTCAAAGAAAGCTAAGAGAACACTGAAAGAAGAAAATAGATTTTTATTAACAAGGATTGGGAATTGCAATATTATCTTGTTTCTGCTAAAGATAAGATGATTTGATTGCTTTGTGATACCGCAATATCAATATTAAAGAAATTCAGTGCTCATCAGACTCATAAGACCACAAATATTTTAAACTAGAGGGAGAGGAACAAAAGATTGTACTGCAGAAATTAAAAGATGAAAAGCAAAAGCAAAGACAATTCTTTCAAGCAGCAGTAAGACCTAGAAATAATGCCACTGAAGCAACTTATAAAGTAGCCTATACACTTAGGGGGGAAAAGGGGAGTCGTTCAGTGATACAGAAATTGTGAAAGAATGCATTGTCAAAGTTATAGGATGCTTAGATTTTGATAACATTTCAAAGCACAGACAACTACCTCTTTCAAGGAGAGCCATAATTGTCAGCAGCATGAATTAGCCTTCAACTTAACAAAACAACTTCATGCAACTTCAAAAGGAAAATATATTATTCAATTGCTTTAGATGAATCAACTCATATTCTACTGATTCAGTGCCGATTTTATCCTCCATTTAGATCATAACAGAAGATTTTCTTTCCTACAAAGAATTAATTGCTTCGAGTACTCTTTCAAACAGAACATGGGGAATAGATACCTTCAACAACTTTTAAGATAAACTTTGTGAAGTTGAACTGAATTTGGTAAATTTATTGAGTGTATGCACATATGGTGCACCTACCATGACAGGAAAACATGAAGGAAGGGTTCACTGCACAGATTTTAAAAAAAGTATTACCAGATCCAGATGCTCTCATTTCTTTTCATTGTATCTTACATCCGCAAAATCTCTGTGCTAAAGCTACTAGTTTAAGCAACACTTTGCAAGAAGTTATAAGTATTATTATTTCTGCAAGTGCAATATGATATCATCATTTTATAACATAGTAAACTTGAACAATGAGGTATTTAGTATGGATTTGTTCTATCTTTATGAAATACATCGGCAATTACAGGGACAAGTGTTAGCCAAAATTTTATCCCTAAAAGAACAGATAGGTAAATTTTATGAAGAACAGAGTCAGCAATGTAAATTATTCAAAGAAGATTTCTATAGGAATATAACATTTCTGTGTGATATCATGTCAAATCAAAATGACTTGAATATTTCCTTGTAAGGTAAAACTAAGTCTATCTAGGATATGTGAGGGAAAAATCCAAGTATTTCAAAAAAGTTATCCTTTTTCAAAACACTTCTTCAAAAAGAAATTTCGCATAAGCATTTTCCCCAGTTAACAATGATATATGCAAATCATTTGAAGAATATGCAGCTGTTACAAGACTTATTAATCAGAGAATACAATGAAAGGTTCATTGACTTTGAGAACCACAACGTCACACTAAAATTTGCATTTCAGCTTCACCTAGCTGGTATCAGCCAGGCCCCTAAGGAACTATAGATGGAACTAATTGAGCTCTCAGTAGATGACATTTTTTTTTTTTTTGAGGCAGAGTCTCAAGATGTCGCCCTGGGTAGACTGCCCTGGCATCACAGCTCACAGTAACCTCAAACTCTTGGGCTTAAACGATTCTCTTGCCTCCGCCTCCCAAGTAGCTGAGACTACAGGCACCCACCACAACACCTGGCTATTTTTTTGTTGCAGTTGCCATTGATATTTAGCTGGCCCAGGCCATGTTCGAACCTGCCAGTCTCGGTGTATGTGGCCAGCACCCTACTCATTGATCTATGGGCACCACCTGACATTTTTTTTGTTGTTGTTGTTGTTGAGGATTCATTGAAGGTACAGAGAACCAGGTTACCCTGATTGCATTTTATAGGTAATACTGGATCTGGATCTGGTAATACTTTTATAATTGTGTCCTGCCTACAAGAGGTGGGTCACACACCATGACACTCACCATTCCTCCTTCCTTCCCCTCTCTCTGGTCCCCCCTATCCCTACCTCCCCACCATGTACTAGTCATCAATTGTCCTCATATCAGAATTCAGTACATTGGATTTGTGTTTCTCCATTCTTGTGATGCTTTACTAAGAAGAATGTGTTTCAACTCCATCCAGGTTAATACAAAAGATGTAAAGTCTCCATCTTTTTTAGTGGTTGAATAATATTCCATGGTATAGCTAACAGCTTGTTAATCCATTCCTAGATCAGCGGGCATTTAGGCTGTTTTTGGCAATTGTGAATTGAGCTGCAATAAACAGTCTAGTGCAAATGTCCTTATGACAAAATAATTTTTTTTCTTCTGGATAAGATGCCCAGTAATGGGACTGCAGGGTCAAATGGGAGGTCTAGTTTGAGTTCTTTGAGGATTCTCCACACTTCCTTCAAAAAGGGTTGTATTAGTTTGCAGTCCCACCAGCAGAGTAGGAGTATTCCCTTCTCTCCACAACCATGCCAACATCTGCAGCTTTGAGATTTGTGATGTGGGCCATTTCTCACTGGGGTTAGATGATATCTTAGGGTGGTTCTAATTTGCATATCTCTGATAATTAAGGAATATGAGCATTTTCTCATATGTTTGTTAGTCATTAGTCTAACTTCTTTAGAGAAAGTTCTATTCATCTCTCTTGCCCATTGATGTAAGGGATAGTTGGCTTTTTTTAATGTTGATTAATCTGAGCTCTCTGTAGATCCTAGTTATCAAGCTTTTGTCCATTCATAATGTGCAAACATCTTTTCCCATTCTGATGGCTGTCTATTTGCTTTGGTTGTTGTCGTCTTAGCTGTACAGAAGCTTTTCAATGTGATTAAGTCCCATTTGTTGTTGTTGTTATTGCAATTGCCACTGAAGTCTTCTTCATAAACTCTTTCCTCCGTCCAATAACTTCAAGGGTTTTCCCCACAGTTTCTTTGAGAGTTTTTACTGTTTCATGCCTTAGATTTAGATCTTTTATCCATTTTGAATCAATTTTAGTGAGTAGAGAATAGTACAGGTCCAGTTTCAGTCTTTTACATGTGGTTATCCAGTTCTCCCAGAACCATTTATTCAATAGGGATTCTTTCCCCCAGTGTATGTTCTCGTTTGGTTTATCAAAGATTAGGTGCCTATAAGATGTTCATTTCATTTCATGGTTTTCTATCAGGTTCCAGATGACCATGTCTCTATTTTTATGCCAATACCATGCTGTTTTGATTACTATGGCCTTGTAGTACAGCCTAAAATCTGGTAGGCTAATGCCCCCAGCTTTGTTTTTATTACTAAGAATTGCCTTGGCTATACAGCACTTTTTCTGGTTCCATACAAAACAAAGAAATATTTTTTCCAAATCTTGAAAGTATGATGTTGATATTTTAATGGGGATTGCATTGAATCTGTAGATTACTTTGGGAAGTATAGATATTTCCACAATGTTGATTCTTCCCAGCCATGAGCATGGTATGTTCTTCCATTTGTTAATATCTTCTGCTATTTCTTTTCTTAGGGTTCCATAGTTTTCTTTATAGAGGTGCTTCACCTCTTTTGTTAGGTATATTCCTAAGTATTTCATTGTCTCTGAAGCTACTGTGAAGGGACTTGTGTCCTTGATTAGCTTCTCATCTTGCTTGTTATTGGCAGATACAATTTGTGGACCCCGATTTTATATCCTGAGACAGTACTGCATTTTTTAATCACATACAGGAGTCTTGGAGTTGAGTCTTTGAGGTTCTCTAAGTATACGACCATATCGTTAGCAAAGAGTGAGAGTTTGACCTCCTCTGCCCCCATTTGGATGCCCCTTATTTCCTTCTCTTGCCTGAAATTGTATTGGCTAGAACTTCCAGCACTATGTTGAATAGTAGTGGTAGAGGACAACCTTGTCTGGTTCCAGTTCTAAGTGGAAAGGCTTTCAGTTTTACTCCATTCAGTATAGTATTAGCTGTGGGTTTGTCACAGATGGCGTCATTCAGTTTAAGAAATGTGCCACCTCTGCCTATTTTCTTCTGAGTTCTAATTAGAAAAGGATGCTGGATTTTATCAAATGCTTTTTCTGCATCTATTGAGAGGATCATATGTTCTTTGTTTTTGCTACTGTTGATATGGTGAATTACGTTTATGGACTTACCTATGTTAAACCAGCCTTGCCATCCCTGGGATGAAACCTACTTAATCGTGACAAATAATTTTTTTTTTTTAATGTGTAGCTGTAATCAATTGGCTAGGATTTTATTGAGAATTTTTGCATCTCTATGCATTAGTGAAATTGGTCTGACATTCTCATTTTTAGTTGAGTCTTTTCCCAGTTTTAGTGTCAGGGTGCGTGTTGGGGAAGATTTCTTCCTTCTCAAATTTTTGGAATACTTTCTGCAGTATGGGTATAAGTTCTTCTTTGAAGTTTTGATAGAATTCTGATGTAAGACATGTGGATCAGAGCTTTTATTAGTTGAGAGATTTTTTATTGTTTCTTCAATCTCAGTTCTTGAAATCAGACTGTTCAAGAGATCTACCCCTTCTTGATTAAATCTAGGGAGAGGGCGTGATTCCAGGTATTGATCCATTTCTTCCACATTGTCCAATTTCTAGACATAAAGTTTCTTATAGTACTCAGAGATGATTTCTTGTATCTCTGTGGCATGTGTTGTTATTTCCCCTTTATTGTTTCTGATTGAGGTTATTAGAGATTTTACTTTTATGCTTTTAGTTAATCTGGCCAAAGGTGTATCAATTTTATTTATTTTTTCAAAAAACCAACTTTCTGTTTCATTAATTTTCTGAAAGATTCTTTTGTTTTTAATTTCATTAATCTCTGACTTAATTTTGGTTATTTCTTTTCTTCTGCTGGGTTTGGGATTAGATTGTTCTTCATTTTCCAATTCCATAAGATTGTTCATGAGTTTGTTGATGCATTTTCTTTCTGGTTTTTTTTTTTTCTTTTTTTTAATAATGTAGGCTTCTAATGCAATAAATTTCCCTCTTAAGATTGTTTTGCTGTATCCCACAGGTTTTGGCAATTTGTGCCTGCATTGTTGTTATATTTAAGAAAGTTAAAAATTTCTTCTTTTATCTCTTCCTGAATCCAACTATCATTCACTATAAGGCTGTTTAATTTCCAAGTCTTTGTGTGGGAATGAATGTTTTTGTTGGATTTGAATTCCACCTTTATTGCCTTGTGGTATGAGAAAATACAAGGTGTAATTTCTATTCTTTTAATTTTGCTGAGATTTGATTTGTATCCTAAGATGTGGTCAATTTTGAGTATGTACCATAGGCCAATGAGAAAAATGTATATTCCTTAGCTTTGGGATGGTGTGCTCTGTATATGTGTGTTAATCCCATTTGTTCTGGGTCACATTTAAGTCCTTTGCATCTTTGTTTAGTTTCTGTTTAGAGGATCTGTCCAGTTCTCTCAGAGAGTGTTAAAGTCTCCAACTAGCATAGTGTTATGGGGTATCATATTGCTCAGACCAATCAAGTCCTATTTCATAAATGTGGGAGCATATAATTTGTGTGCATAAATATTTAAAATTGAAATGTCTTCTATTGTATTGCTCCTTAGACCAGTACAAAGCCTCCATCTTTGTCTTTCTTAACTTTAGTTACTTTAAATACACTTGTATCTGAACATAAGATTGCGCCCCTCCTTTCTTCTGATTTCCATTTCCTTGAAATACTGTTTCCCCTCCCTTAACCCTGAATCTTGACTTGTCCTTGAGGCTAGGTCTGTCTCCTGGAGACAGTATATGGATGGCATGGGCTTTTTTATTCAATCAGCCAGCCTATGCCTCTTCAGTAATAAGTTTAGTCCATTGACATTTACTGAGATAATTGATAAGTGTGTTAAGAGTTCTTTTTATCTTATTTTGTGAAAGTCCATTGTGTAGTTTTACCTTTACGCCATTGTGGAAGCCACATTTTGACCTTTAGTTTCTCAGTGTGTACTTTGCTGGTGGTCCATTGTGGTGGTCAGTGTTGAGATGAGGTCTAAGCATTTTCTGTAAGAGCTGGTTTGTTGTGGCAAATTTCCTCAGTGCTTGTATATCCGCAAAAGATTTGACTTCTCCATCAATTTTGGAACTTAGTTTAGCAGGTTATAGAATTCTGGGCTAAAAATTGTTTTGTTTAAGAATATTGAAGGTGAATGACCATGCTCTTCTGGCTTAGAAGGTTTCAGTTGAAAAGTCTGCTGTCATCCTAATGGCTCTGCCTCTGTAGGTCAGTTGGCGCTTACTCCTGGCTGCTTGCAGAATTTTTTTCCTTCACCTTGACTTTGGACAGGTTCATTACAATGTGTCTTGGAGAGGCTCTGTTTGAGTTGAGATGATCCAGAGTTCTCTCCCCATCTGAAAGGAGTGTGTGGGGTCTTTAGTACAACTTAGGAAGTTTCCTTTATGATAGTCTCCAGTAGGGCTTCTATTCCTTTGGGACAGTCTTCTTCCCCTTCAGGGATCCTTATTATTCACATGTTTGAATGCTTCATGGAGTCCCATACTTCTCTGAGTGCCTGTTCTGCTTTCTCTCTTTTCTTTTCTGCCTCTTTAACTACTTGACTTAACCTCAAAAACGTTTTATCCTCTAGCTCTGAGGTTCTTTCTTCTCCATGGTTTAACCTATTTTTGATACTTCTTATTGCATCTGTACATTCCCTGATTGTCTCTTTCATGTCCTTAAACTCAGCCATATCCTTTCTATATTCTACATATCTTTGATTTGATTTTTGGTTCTGTCTTTCCATTTTCTTGTCCATTCGGCTTATTGTCTCTATCATCCATATTGTAAATTCCCTTTCTGTCAAGTCCATTAATTCTTTATAGGTACAGTCTTCTGCAGTAACTGCCTCATGGTCCCTTGGGGGAGTTCCTCTGTTTTGTTTTCTCATGTTGCCTGAATGAGAAAACAGGCTCCTCCTCATGTGTTCTTTCCTCCCATTCACCTCCTTGTCCTCCTGTTTCCTTCTCACTGCCTCACTTGTTTTTGACAGAAGCCCTTGCTCTTGATGACAGTGTGTTGCAATGTGTTGCCGGGACACCAGCTGGTGCTGTGTTTTTTTTTTAGGAGACAGAGAGCACAGCTAGCAACCTCTATGGTCCTTCTTCCAAACTCAGTTGCCTTCAGTGATCACCTGATTGTTTTCTCCACACTCAGATCCTGCCAGGTCAGGATCTTAAAGCTCACAAGAATCCTTCAGAGGCAGGTCTCACAGTGCCCCATGACACCAGGTCCCATAGGATGCAGGAGCCCCTCAGCCTGTCCCAGGAGTGGAGTTCTGATCCCAGCAGACAGAATTAAGATGGTCGTGCTTTTGGCCCCTGCTAAGACCTTCTCAGGACCTTCCTACAATGGCAGCCCCCTGGCCACCGAGACCTTCTCAGTATGGCTCCCTTGCCAGCCACCAAACCTATGGCAAATCTACTCTAACTAGCATTCAGATCTGGCTGCTGTGTACTGTTCAAGTTCACCCACTCTTCCAAGCATTGCACTCAATGCAGTTTCCCCCCACAACCAAAATCTCCGGAAAGGCTTCCTCCCAACCTAGGCCTCTTTGGGTAGCCAGCCAATCCCAGCCAGTCATAGTCACTTGCCTAATTCATCAGATTTCTACCAGTCCAAATCATAGGCTATATCCAACTCACCACCTCCTCACTGTGCTCCCTTATCTATGACTCTGGATAAGGTTCTCATACCAGGTATGGCTGGGTTCATTCTATTTCCCCAGTGGTTCTAGGAGAGCTCAGCTGAACAACCCTTCTGGTTTGCCATCTTGCTCTGCCCCTCAGTAGATGACATTTTAAAGTCATTGTTTGATGCTGAGAAAGATGCAGTTGGAATACTGGAAAATGTAGTAAAATACTCACATGTTTGGCAACATGGCCAAAAAATGCTTTCTTGCTTTTTCAGTCACTTATTGCTACAAACCTACACTCTTCTTCCTAAAGCAAATGAAGACTCCCTTAAGGTCACAAATGACTGACACCCATCTAGAGGATCAACTGAATCTGCAACCTCCATCCCCTGTAACTAAATATTCAAATGCTTTCCAACAAAAAGCAGATAAAACAAAGTCATTAAAAAGTGAGTTAACTTTAAAATTAACAAATAGTTTTCTTTTTTTTTTGAAATTATTAAATAATAATTTCATTATTTTGTAAAAATAATGCAAGGATGCAAAAAATAATGTGTATTTTTAAGTATATCTAATTGAAGTTTGTTGAATGCAGCCTTATATGATTATGGCTAAATTAATGCATCCTTCTAATATGGAAAGTTTCCACATCTCTAATCTAGGCTCTAAAATAGCTGCAAACAGTTTTTGGTTTTGAGATAAGGACTCTGTTATTAAATCTGAATATCTCCATGACCCTCTTCAATATGTGACTTTGTTAAAAGTCAAGCCAAGGGTGGCGCCTGTGGCTCAGTGAGTAGGGCGCCGGCCCCATATGCCGAGGGTGGCGGGTTCAAACCCAGCCCCGGCCAAACTGCAACAAAAAAATAGCCGGGCGTTGTGGCAGGTGCCTGTAGTCCCAGCTGCTCGGGAGGCTGAGGCAGGAGAATCGTGTAAGCCCAAGAGTTAGAGGTTGCTGTGAGCCGTGTGACGCCATGGCACTCTACCTGAGGGCGGTACAGTGAGACTCTGTCTCTACAAAAAAAGAAAAAAAAAAGTCAAGCCAAGTACTTATTCACCACTTTCCCATATTAGGATTTGATCATGGTAGGCATAGTCTTCAGTCCAGGTACTAAGATTTCTTCTCACTCCTTAGTTCTCAGCTTTGATATCTCCACCACCAGAAAAGCATTCCTAGGAGAACTTATTTTTTTGCTTCACAAGAAGCAAGTGATCCTCCTGCCTTCGCCTTCTGAGTAGCTAGGACTATAGGTGCCCACCACAACACCTAGCTATTTTTTCTATTTTTAGTCGAGATGAGATCTAGCTCTTGACTCAGGCTGCTCTTAAACTTCTGGGCTCAGGATTACAGGTGTGAGCCACCTTGCCCAAACAGGCAAAATGTATTTCAAAGCAGACTTTTTTAATAGGAAAATTTTAATCCATTAATACAATTCTTGTAATCAATTGGTAATATCTTTTGTTCTTTGTTAAGGAAAGGAGGGGTGATAAAAGTAGATTATTCTGTAAACTGAAAAGAGTAAAGAAATATTTTGCCTTGATAATTTTAGTTAATCTTATTGGTAATTAATGAGTTGAGATATGAATTTAACATGTGTATCCAGCATTGAAACTGCTATGCTTTTCATGGCTTAATCATCACAATACCCCCAAAAGGAATAAACTGCAAAAAGTCACTACATTTAATTTTTATTCCACATTATTGATACACAAAACATTAATCCATGCTACCTGGCCTTTCCTGAGAAACCAAGCGTTCTTTAAGGAAATACGAAAATAGTGAAGTCACTGAGGACTTCCACACTTCTAAACTTGTAGGGCAAGGCTGCATTAAAATGATGGTTTAGAGAATCCATTCCAGGGGCAAGATTAAGTCAAACTGAGCTTCCATGTTTTTCCTTTTCTCAACATCACAGCTAGAGAGGAGAAAGGCCACAGAGCCAGACAAGGCACCTACTACTTAAGCCCATAACCCCAAGGAAATCTATTTCTAAGGACAAATCACTAAATAGTCTGAGGGCTGGGCCATATTTTAGCTCCCCATTTTCACACTCTTTTTTTTTAATTTATTTTTTATTAGTATTAGATCATAGCTGTGCATAGTAATATGATCATGGGGCACCATACACTGGTTTTATAAACAGTTCGACACATTTTCATCACACTGGTTAACATAGCATTCCTGGCATTTTCTTAGTTATTATGTTAAGACAATCATATTCTGCATTCACTAAGTTTCACATGTACCCTTGCAAGATGCACCATAGGTGTAATCCCTTTCACACTCTTTACATTTGATTTGAGTTAAACACTGGCACCTGGGAAGCTCTCAGGGGGTGGAAGAGATAGAGGAATTAAGTGATAACAAAGCTGGACCATCTGATGAGGTTTAGTCAGAATCCCTTCACCTTAGACTCAAAATGTTAAAAACATTGATTATTTTGTTCTATGGTCATAAGCTGTACTTCCAAACATGGCCAGTTATGTCTCATTGTAAGTGAAGTCAGATGGGGGAACGTGAATAGATTAAGGACGTGAGAAAAAAAATGTGAGACAGTGAAAAATCTATGAATTTTAACACTGAGAACCTAATACATATTCTGCTCCTAACAAGCTATATGAACTTGGACAAGTTTCTTCACCTCTGTCTCACGTTCCTTATCTTCAAAACATGGAGCTGTAACAATTGATTTCTCCAATCACCTCCAGTTTCTAAATCTTAGAATTCTACAAAGCCCATCATGTCACTATTGAAAATCAACCAAATAAGTACTCATGGAGTACCATGAGCTCATTACTGTTAAGTACTTTGGGTTCAATGCAATTTGAGCAATGACTTTTGCCCTCCTAGATCATCTATCACATTATCAAAGGCTCACCAAAATTTTAGTAGTCAGTGGGTATTACGAAACACCCTAGAGTTTTCCACTACAGAAGAAATAAAATTGATACAACCATTTGAAAGGCAATTTTCCAAACATACCACAAGTCTTTTTAAGGCCATAACCTTTAAACCATTTAATTTTAGAGATGTGTCTAGTCATTTAAAAATTGGACGTAAATATGTCCATTATTGACAGACTAAATTAGCAATTAAATTGCCTGCATTCATTATAATGATTTATAATAATATTTAATGACACAGGCAAATGCTCACACTATAATATTAAGCAAGAAAAGCACATACCTGGCATGACCACAGTTATGTATAATGTATGTATATGCCCTATATTGTTGTGCATAAATGTATAACATTTAGAAAAAAGACTAGGAAGACAGATAACCTGTGAATAGTAGTTATCTCCAAGTATGTTTTATTTCCTTCTTTGGTGTCACCTTTTTGCTAACTATGTGTCAGATACACACCTCACAACTCTACGAAATAAGAACTAGCATTATGCCAAATTTATAGGTAAGGAATCCAACGCACAGAGTGGTTAACTTCCAAAGGTAAATGGCTAACCAGTGCCCAGGCTCTTAACCATGGCACCACCCTGTAAAAAGCAGTCAACAAGCTCATCCTTGGAGAACAACTGACTTTTGAAGAGTGTGGGACCTGCCGCTACACAGAGTGAGGGGAACTGCATAATGACTCCAGGCAAGGGACTCAGGTTCTGCTTCCTTCATAAAGAATTCTGAGCAAATCATCACAGGGCAAAAGAAGCATCTAGGGAAATTAGTCTGTCAGATAAACATGGGATAAGTTGGCAGGAGGCAAAAGAGGCTGTCGAGAAAGAGAATATATATATTGAACATAGAATAGGCAAAACAATTTGGAAAAACAAACTACATATGATTTTCCTTATATTGACTTTGGCCCCAGTCCATAAGAGAGAAGTAGTTAAGTAATATCCTCCCTGAAAAAGAAAATTTACTTTTTTGAATATGTATGTATGCCCTAAAGGTAACCCGTGAGTTAGTTGCCCTTTGTGATTAGCAGACAATTAGATGAAACTAATGTCACTTTTCTCTGATTGTTCGAATCTTCCCATTAAGGCCTCCCAAAACAAACTCCCCTGGTTTTAGCAACAAAAGATAAACATGGGATAAGTTGGCGGTGGTGTGGTGATAAGGGAGTGGACCAGGTGATGGCAAAGAGAATATAGAATATAGTTGAATATAGTTGAGAAAATCAAAAATACTTTGAAGGGAAAATTAAGAGAACTTACAAAACTGTATGCTGGGAGGAAAAAAAATTGTGTGTGAGGTAGAAGGAAGGGACAAGTCATATCTCACAACCCAACAAAGGCTGGATAGAACTGTTTCCTTGTATTTTGATTTGTAAATTTTGTTAATTTTTTTGCGCAGTTTCTTATTTTTAAGGCTTTTTTTAAACTACAAGATTAACACAAAACAAAGCATCACACAACCCTGTACTCTGAACAAGCAAACAAGTGACTGAAAAGGCCTGTTGCAGTAAGTGACAAAAGTGATTAGCAAAGAATCATAGACTATAAACATCTACTGGTCATTTACAAAATCAAGATAAAGAACCCACTAATGGCTAATACTGATAAAGAGTCAGGTCTGATAACATCTTCTAGCACAAAGGCAAGCTGATTTGCCACTTGCTTTAAAGAGGCACCCACAACAGGCGAAACTTACTAAAGGCAGAATACAAATGCCTACATACAGTAACTAAGAAAATGCCATGAAGGCTACGTTGAACAGTTTGATGAGAATATTTCAGATTGTATATGAAACCTGCACATTGTACCCCTTTATTGCACTAATGTACACAGCTATGATTTAACAATAAAAATAAATAAATTAAAAAAATAAAATAAAATAGCTCGGGAGGCTGAAGGAATCACATAAGCCCAAGAGTTAGAGGTTGCTGTGAGCCGTGTGACGCCACGGCACTCTACCCGAGGGCGGTACAGTGAGACTCTGTCTCTACAAAAAATAAAAATAAAAATAAATAAATAAATAAAATAAAATAAAAATAAAGAGGCACCTACAACTTGCCAAAAAAAAAGTGTGTGTGTGTGAGAGCGAGAGAAATTAATCTAATCAACTTACTGAACTGAGAAAAATAGTGTGCCAAAATCATGTTTACTCACAGATTACTCCTTTCAGGACAAAGCAGTGTTCCATAAACATCCATCCCTCAACTTAAAAGTTCACACTCATTAAAAGGGACAAAACCCAGCAGTACTCAGCATATAGGAGCTTAATGAATATTACTGGATGATGATGACGACACAGACATGAGTCTCAAAAGAATGAGCTCTCTTGGTAGAAAAAGAAGAAACATAAAGAACCACAAAAATGTATGTGCAATGGCTAAACACAAATTACCAGCTCAGGCTGGGCAATTTTACTACATTATTTCTGCATTAACATCCCCACTCTCAATGTAATGCTTTATTAACCTAACTAATAATGCCTCTCTTCACTCAGGGTTATTAGCAAGTACAAGTCTATTGAGACTGGCAAACTAATTCATTCATTCCACAAATACTCTGGAGCACTTACCACTTGCAGGTAATAAATGATTATCTAGTCTTTTGTTGCTAATGCAGGAAAGGGTCTAAAAACCAGAGGGGTTTGTTTTGGGAGGCCTTAATGGGAAGATTCAAACAATCAGAGAAAAGTGACTTAGTTTCATCTAATTGTCTGCTAATCACAAAGGGCAACTAACTCACGGGTTACCTTTAGGGCATACATACATATTCAAAAAAGCAAATTTTCTTTTTCAGGGAGGATATTACTTAACTCGTCTCTCTCATGAACTGGGGCCAAAGTCAATATAAGGAAAATCATATGTAGTTTGTTTTTCCAAATTGTTTTGCCTGTTCTATCTTCAATATCACTATCTAGAGAAGCAGTTCTCAACCTGTGGGTTGCAACCCACAGGAACTGTATTAAAGGGCTGCAGCATTAGGAAGGTTGAGAACCACTGGTCTAGAGGAAACCTTGGACCAGGAAGACAATGAAGCTCCTGCTGCTGGAACCCAGAGTAGTTTGGAAATTACCTGAGCAGCAAGGCAGCCAGCCTGATTCAGGAAAGCAAAACACACCCAGAGGATACAGTGGGAGTAAAATAGAGATTGACCATACCCGTGTAAGTAGACTGTTAATATTTTTTATCTTTAAAAGTTTTTATTTTCAGTACTAAGATCTTACATAGAACTTTTTATCAGTTCATGTCTGAAGTAAGAATAGTTTATTATACCCAATTTTATGCTATTGAGTATTTTGAATATCCTTGAACTTGAAAAATGAGTCATCTTGCATCACCTTATTTTGAATAATAAGCATCATTTATATGAGAAATTTTTCCAAAAAGAGAAAATAAAAATGTTGATTTTTGCCATTTTGCCAAATGTATAATTACTCATTTAATTTGAAAAGCTAAAACCAGATAGAATTATGATATAAAATGAGTCAAAATTAGAATTTCACTAAGAACTTTTTTTTTTTAAACATAATTATGGATACTCTGCTTTTATAGCATTGTTTTCTCTTAAGAAGACCTTCTCCCCAACTTGGCTCCAGACCAGTCTTTGTAAATTACTCAATTTTGTTAATTTATAGCTCTGTGGCAATTGGGATAATGGTTGGCAGATTAATGGAAAATGCTATTTAAGGCACACAGTCAAAAAAACAACACATACATACATACATATTTTAAGTTTTCCATCAAGAAACATAAAAAAGCAAGTTTATTTGCCAATATTTTCACATAGGCCAAAGCTATTTCTTCAAGTACAGGTCTACTGGCTGAAGTTCAATGTTGTCTTTCTTACATTAACCATACACATAATGTATAACCTATAATTTCCCATTTGGGGTACCTCAGTGTGAATCAATCTCCCCATAGAATATTTCCATATTTTAACATCTTTCCCAATTATTTAGTTATCTCATCCACACCCACTTTGACTGCAATATCTTATAGCAACTTGCCTTCAGTCTTTTCAAAGAATCCAACTTCATAGAGATAGCTTTCTTTCTTTCACACACATATTTCATCAGTTTATATTTTATGTAATAAAATTACATAATTAATGTAACAATGCACACAACTCAGCAAAGGGAGAAGTTCAGAACTTGAGAACACATTGGAAATAGACAATCAGACAGAGGACTAAGCAAAGACTGGGCATAAGGTGATCAGTTCTTTAGAGGAAAAAGAAAAAGCACTGGTAACCCAGGGGACCACTTAGATTGGTTAAGAGAACTTCTACTGCATTATAAAAAGAAGCCAGCTGTGTTCTCAAAAGCTAGCCTCTAACTTAAATGGGTGTATGTTCAGTCAAGGTTATTCAGTTAAGTCTTTCAAGGAGAGAACTTCTGCATCTTTCTGCCATATTCTTTGTGAGAGAAGTGCTATAGTGTCATTCTTTGTAAGAAAGAAGGCAAGTACTGCTATCTATTTACACTAAGGTAATGCCCAGAGTTTAATTTGCAGTATTTACACTGGACAGTGATCTCTAATGAACATGCTGGTAGGAAAAAGACTGGCCTTGAGCAGCCCTCTTACATGAACATAGGCAAAGAGGTTTGCATATAGATTCCTCCTCATTCTTCTATAAAAGACTGCTCCATACTTACATAAGACCACTACAAATTGGCAGCCAAAATACTGAATCCAGCCTAAAGACTTATTTTTATTACTATTATTTTCATTTGGAGACCTTTGAATATGACATACATATTCTAGTTTGTCACAGAGTCCATCACTCCATGTGGTTTTAGACCTGCCTTATCCCAATGGCCATGACTCTGAACCAGCCAGACAGACAATTCCACTGTAACTTGATTTTGTATAGAAATTTTAATTAGACTCTGACAATACCAGGAATGTTCTTAGAGAGGAGGTATTTACTTTGGCAGAAGTACCCAACCACACCCCTAAAGAAAGGCCAGAGAGCTCACTTACCATGGAGAAATAGAAATGACCTGGAGCCAAAGGTACCAATTCAAAAACTATAGCATGCCAAAGAACTGTGAGAATCTTGCCAGCACATTCCTGGGGCCCTGTCCCTTCAGACTCTGATTCAGTAGGTCTGGGAATATATGTTTTAATAAGCACTCAGGTGACAGGATGCAAGGGGTGTAATAATAAAAATAAAGTATTAACAACAGCCACAAGCACTTACCAGGCCCTGCTCCAAGTACCATACATACAATGATTTAATCCCTAGAACAACCATAAAGGTAGGTACTATTATTACTACCATTTTACAAACAAAGAAACTGATGAACAGAGAGATTAAGAAAACATACCTGTGCTTACACAGCTCCTACAGTAAGGAGCCAGATGAAAAAACAAGCCATCTGCTTAAAGATTTCACACTGAACCCCTTCCTATACTCCACCACTACCATGGCCTAAGGCAGGGGTCCTCAAACTACGGCCCATGGGCCACATGCTGTGGTGTGAATTGTATTTGTTCCCGTTTTGTTTTTTACTTCAAAATAAGGTATGTGCAGTGTGCATAGGAATTTGTTCATACTTTTTTGTTTTTTTTTTTAAACTATAGTCCGGCCCTCTAACAGTCTGAGGGACAGTGAATTGGCCCCATTTAAAAAGTTTGAGGACGCCTGGCCTAAGGGAACCTGTTAAATACAAAATAAAAATCCCTCAAGAGATGCTTCTTCTGACTCAGTTAAAGCCCTTCACCTTTTACCCAAGAATCTCATTGTCACATTCATCACCATCCTCCAGTGTAGGATAAAGAGCTCTTTTACTCACTACAATTAGAGAAATAGTAGAAGAACTGGCAAAAGTGGCTATCACTGGGATGAATGCTAAAACTCAGATGCCTCATTCTGGAGCAGGATTACAACATTAAATAAAAGAAGGCTCTTCTACCAACTAATAATATGAGACAGGAAAAGTCTGGCTGACAATAAAGCTAAGGCTATTCCAACCCAATTTCTACAGACCTACCTCAAGCTGCAAAATTATGACGATTAGAGTCTCTAAAGAATGGGTCAAAAGCCCATGCCAGCCAGCCTTGGCTGATACATAAAAGGAAAAATTGATAAACTGAACCTGATCAAAATTAAAAACATTTACTTGATAAAACCCTATGTAACTATGTAAAAAAGATGAAAAGATAAATTACAGAGTAAAAGAAAGTATCTGTAAACCACATAACTGACAAAGGACTAGTACATAGAATATTAAAGAATTCTTAGAACTCAACAGAAAAAAATCCAACTAGAAAGGGGCAAAAGATATGAACAGATATTTCACTAACAAGACACAGAAAGTGGCTAGGTGCCGTGGCTCACGCCTATAATCCTAGCACTCTGGGAGGCTGAAGAGGGTGGATCACTTGAGCTCTGGAGTTTAAGACCAGCCTAAGCAAAGGAAGACCCCATCTCTACTAAAGATAGAAAAACCAACTGGACATCGTGGTTGGCGCCTATAGACACAGCTACTTGGGAGGCTGAGGCAAGAGGCTTGCCAGAGCCCAGGACTTTGAGGTTGCTGTGAGTTATGACACCATGGCATTCTACCCAGGACAACAGAGTAAGACTCTGTCTCAAAAAAAAAAAAAAAAAATACAGAAGGCAAATACACACATGAAAAGATATTCAACTGGCTCAGCACCCATAGCACAGTGGTTACGGCACTGGCCACATGCACCAAGGCTGGTGGGTTCAAACCCAGCCCTGCCCAGCTAAACAAGAATGACAACTGCAACAAAAAAATACCCAGGCATTGTGGCGGGCGCCTGTAGTCCCAGCTACTTGGTAGGCTAAGGCAAGAGAATCGCTAAAGCCCAAGAGTTTGCAGTTGCTATGAGCTGTGACACCATTGCACTCTACTGAGGGTGACATACTAACACTCTATCTCAGAAAAAAAAAAAGAAAGATGTTCAACAGTATTAGCTATTATGGAAATACAAATTAAGCCCACAATGATGTATTATCACCCCACCTATCAGAATGGCTTAAATAAAAAATAGTGGCCATGCTAACTGTTGGTGAGAATGCAGAGATATAGGATCCCTCATACATTGCTGGGATGAATGTGAAATGGTAGTCACTCTGGAAAACATTGGACAGCTGCTTAAAAAACTAAACACATATCTACCACTGAACCTAGTAATCCCAGAGAAATGAAAATTTACATTAATATAAAACCTGTACACAAATGCTCACAGCAGTTTTATTTCCAAGAGTCCAAAACTAAAATCAACCTAAATGTCTTTGTGGTACATACATACCATGGAATACGACTAGCAATAAAAAGTAATGAACTACTGATACCAGCAACAACTTCGATGAATCCCCAAGGAATTATGTTATGCTTTAAAAAAAAGAAAAAGCCAATCCCAAATAGTTGTACACTGCATGATTTCATTTATATAACATTTTTTAAATGACAAGATTTTAGAAATGGAAGTTGGGTTAGTGGTTGCTAGGGATCATGTACAGGAAGATGGGAGCAGAAAGAGCAGGAGGGAAATGGTATGATTATAAAAGGGCAATGGGTAGGGGTCTTACAGTGTTAGAAGTATTCAGTATCTTGACTGTGACGACAGATACACAAACCTGCACAGATGGCAACTTTCTAGAACTTAATACAGGCACACGCAAGTGAGTACAAATAAAACTGGGAAAGATTTGTAGATTATATTAATGTCAATCCTGGTTATCATATCATACTATAGTTTCATGAAATGTTAACACTGGGGGACACTGGACAATGTGTACAAAGGATCTCTCTGTGTTATTTCTCACAATAGCATGTGAATCTACACAAATATCTCAATAAAAATTTCTATTACACACACAAAAGGCCTATGCTCTCAAGTATACAGGTAAACTCAGAGCAGTGCATTCTTTCACTGGGAATATTTGGCGATGCTACCAAAAAATGAGAAAGACATGGATAATCTTTGATCCATAATTCTATTTTTAGGATATTAATTTTAATGAATAATTTCTGATTTGTCAAACATTTAGGGAGAAGAAGCATTATTTCAGCAGTAGTTTTTAATAGTTAAAGACTAGAAACAACTAAATATGGTACATCCACACTATGAAGTTCTACCTAGTCAATAAAACAATCTTTTGAAGTTATATAGTTGACCTAGAATGATGGTCAAGACATACTTAGTCGGTCCACAAATTTTTACTCAATTCTTACCATGTACCAGGAACTGTTCTTGCACAGGGAACTTTGACTCATGCCAAATAAAGCATGGTCCCTATGTTCATCAAAAAACTGTACACTCTACTGGACTGTCTCCACTGGTAAGTGAAGAAAATAGGTGAGAAAGTACTACACCTATATGTGTGTGGTTACGAATACACACGTTAGGAGAAAGTGCTATACATTTATCTGTGTGGTTACAAATACACACATTAGTGAGAAAGTGCTATACATATATCTGTGTGGTTACAAATACACACATTAGAAATGCATGCAGGTCTGCACACACACATATACATATATATGAACATATGATATAAATTCTGGAAGGACATGACACAAAATATCAGTAGTGATTACTGCTGGAAACTGAGATTGGGCAGGTGTTTTATTTAATTGTATTAGTTTTGCTTATTTGTATATTCTAAACTTCTATAATTAACAAGTGTAACTAGTATTATTATTATTATTATTTTATATATTTATTTATTTATTTATTTTTTTTGCAGTTTGTGACCAGGGCTGGGTTTGAACCCGCCACCTCCAGCATATGGGGCCAGTGCCCTACTCCTTTGAGCCATAGGCGCCGCCCCACTAGTATTATTTTTTAATTATTAGAGGAAAAAAGGCTGGTCCACAAAGAGTGCTTTGTTTTGGTTTTGGTTTTTTTGCTCAACAATACATGCCATTTTATGACACACTTAATATTAAATACATTTTTTTAGCCAATCCACTAATGGCTAGATAGTTTGCTACTAGGTGTTTGGTGCCATAAACAACATGCAAAGAGCATTTTTTTAACTTAACATTGAGCATATCCTTGATTTTGTCCTTCAGTTAAAATCCCAGAAAGAAATGCCAGCTCAAAGGGTATGAGCATCTGAAGGCTTTTGAGGTAAATCGGCTCCCTAAAGCTGTATTGTTTATATTCTCAATAATTAGTGACTCATTTTCCCCATGCTCACTAATGGTGCAGAATTTCACTTTTGAGGGAAAAAATCTATTTTGATGGCAGATTGAATTATACAATAATTATTACTTAGTCGCCAGTTAAATTAGAAATTTGTCAATTTTCAATTTGTCAATTTTCCCTTAATTGCAGAATTTTGTCAGACTCACCAAGATCAAAAAAAAAAATAACTCCATAAGGACTCTATATTCAATTCAATGATCTTTACTTAGATAACCACCATGGATTTACATCTGACATCTCCTAATCTTTAGTCGGTAGAGATCAGCCTCCCTACCAAGAACTCCCAGCCTAAGGACAGAGGTGGCCTTTTCATAGTGACTGCCTCCCAGGGGCACCAGGAGAATAAGCAACGCAATGCAGACTTGCTTCGTGTGCCTGCTGTAAGGCACAGCACTGTAACCTAGTGCCCAGTACATAATAAATAGTCCCAGAATATTATTTACTATTAATGTTTCTAAGTAGCAGAACTTTTACACAGCATAACAAGGACTTATATAGCAGCTATTTCAATCCTCCTTTCATGAAGGAACAGGGGTCTGCAAAGGTGGGCCTAGAACTCAGGTTTTCTTAACACCAATCTGATATTCTAACATTATTTTGTCATTCCGCAAGGGTTCTATGTACAGACGAGAGGGTAGAGACACCTTAATTCTCACAATTACACTTAATCAGAGCAATTGCAATTTGAGATTTAAGTCTACATGCTCAAAATATACATAGATATCTGCTGGTTAAATAGTAATTCTCTAAAGCAGGCATTTTAAGCTGCAGGGGAAAAGCAAATGGGTTTACATCTACCTCAGAAGCTGATGAATGATTGATTATAAATCCCTACTCTGATACAGGGTTTCTGATTGCATTAGACACAGGGCATGAAGACTAATTAAAAATGCTCACACATTCATCACCGCTGATTGTGCATATTCCACTGCTGAAAGTACAAGTGTGGCACCTTCTCTAAAATGACAGATGAAACTGATGAATTCCCACTCAGAACTCCCAGAGGCTATCTGTCTTGATTTCAGGGTAAATGGGCTTTCCCTAATAACCTAAATCACAAACAGAATGACAGTTAAAAAACCCTAGACCAAATTTTACTATTCTGTCTGAGAAGGGGCTGGCCAGGCCTGGTCACAAGGTATGTGATCAATAAATAATTACAGACAGATTGGTAAACAAGTCTATAAGCATACATTAGGGATTGTCAAAACTAATTTTTCCAGATGGCTACAAAACGAGAAGTCACAATATATGTTGAGCTAAAGGAAATATATCCTATACGCCACAAAAAAACCTTAAACTGAATCTCTTCTGCAAATGCTCCATCCTATAGTGGCTGGCTTGTGCTGATCTCTCCCCACACCTTCAGGGATACAATGCGTATCAGACAGTCAAGTGTTAGACTACCCTGCAAAAACACTACCAACGTAAAATGCTGCAAGTTCTCCCTAACAAGGAAAGAAGTTGCTCAGCACCTGTAGCTCACTAAGTAGGGCTGAGGCTGGGGGGTTCAAGCCTGGCCCAGGCCTGCTAAACAACAAAGACAACTGCAAAAAAAAAATAGGTGGGCATTGTGGCGGGTGCCTGTACTCCCAGCTACTTGAGAGGCTGAGGCAAGAGAATCGCTTAAGCCCAGGAGTTTGAGGTTGCTGAGCTGTGACACTATGACACTCTACCAAGGGTGACATAGTGACACTCTGTTTCAAAAAAAAAGAAAAAAAGAAAGAAGGGCAGTCCTGACCTCAATCCTCTAAGGAAACTGCCACTCACCACACATCACAACCACCAACACAATGCCCCTGAACGTAAAAGGGATGGATAGGAGGAGGAGGATAGTCAATCTGTGTCCTCCTACTCCTCAGGAAATACCCATCCCTTTCCCCACTCCGCTAAAAACGCCACCACAACCAGCTTCCTCTTTGACCTGTTTCAGGAGTTAGAATACTTACCTAGACCTTTAGGAAATAAGGGTAGGTGAAGCCCATCTAAAGGAGCATATAACAATCCTCCTCTAGAAGGCCCCCATGACACCTCCAGATGCCTGCAATGGGAACAGATAGAGGACCGGAAAAGGAAAGAGCACCTGGGCCACCAAACCTGAACAAAGAGCATGTTTGGAGAACTGGTTTAAAATACAAAGTCTTGGCTTGGCACCCATAGCACAGTGGTTACCGCGCCAGCCACATATACCAAGGCTGGCAGGTTTGAACCCAGCCTGGGCCAGCTAAACAACAATGACAACTGCAACAAAAAATAGCCAGGTGTTGTGGTAGGCGCCTGTAGTCCCACCTACTTGGGAGGCTGAGGCAAGAAAATCACTTAAACCTAAGAGTTTGAGGTTGCTGTGAGCTGTGATGTCATGGCACTTTACCGAGGGTAACACAGGGAGACTCTGTCTTTAAAAAAAAAAAAAAATACAAAGTCTTCATGAATGAAGATATATGAGGCGCTAACATTTGACCCACATAATGCATAAATGATAAGACAAATGAACATGGATCAGAAATTATATAATCTGCATTAAATTGCAAGAAAAAGTTTGAAATTAATGAAATTCAATACAGCAACTATAAATAAGACAACTCTGAACTTAAAAAGTCACTTTAGCGATCAGCTATCGGCACACAGACTTCCGTAAGAGACGTACACGATAAGCTATCAGTGCCCGGACCTCCATAAAAGCTGTGCACAATCAACGATCAGCACCCGGACCTCCGTAAGAGATGCGGCCATCAGTGATCTGCCCCGCCCAGACCCTGGTAAGAGCTGCACCTGCTGGACCTCTGCACGCCCTGACCAGGAACTCCGGGAGCCACATAACCCAGCGTCCTCCCTCCTATACCCACCCTGCCTCCACACCGGCCTGCTTGTCTGCCTAGGGACTCTGGTAGCCAAGTGCCCTCCGGAGCTCTCCTGCCTCTGTGTAGAGCCCTTCTCCTAGCCAGAGACTGCTGGGGCCTTAGCTCTTTGAGCCAAAGTCGCTGGGCACCAGGGACTCCCAGAACTGTGTGGACCCCACCCCCACCCCCTGCCCCAGTTGCTGAATCCGAGCTGGTCCCACAACTAGAACTCCCTGGCTGGGGCAACCCCAGAGGAGCTACACAGGGTCAATCCCTACAAAGATTCAGCAACAATAGAGTGAACCCGCTGGGGGCTAATCTTGGAGAGACACCTCCACAACTCTGAGGACGGCCAGAGGCAATGATGAAAAACAATCATGAGGTGAAATCAACAGAAAAACTCTGGCAATATGAATAATCAGAGTAGATCAACTCTCCCAAGGATCAATGGGGCAGACACAGCACAAGATCCCATGCACAAACAAATAGCTGAGATGTCAGAAATCGAATTCAGAATCTGGATAGCAAAAAAGATTGAACTAGAATTCCAAGCAGTGACCCAAAAGATATCTCAAGAATTTAACAAATTCAAAGACCAAATGACCAAAGATTTTGACACATTGAGACAAGAAGTTCCATCCCTCAAAGATCTGAGAAACACAGTAGAATCCCTTAATAACAGAATGGAACAAGCAAAAGAAAGGATTTCTCACATTGAAGACAAAGCTCTCGAATGCTCCCAAACTCTCAAAGAGGAAGAGAAATGGAGGGCTAAAAACAGATCACTCTCTCAGAGAGCTCTGGGATAATTCGAAGAAAACCAATATTTGTCTTATAGAAATCCCCGAAAGCGACGAAGTGGCCTCACAAGACACAAAGTCTCTTCTCCATGAGATTATCAAGGAGAACTGTCCAGACATGCCAAGAGATTCTGAAATTCAGATAGCAGACAGTTTCAGAACTCCAGCACGACTCAACCCAAATAAGACATCCCCCAGACACATCAAAATCAATTTCACTAAAGTTAATATGAAGGAGAAAATTCTGAAATCAGCCAGACAAAAGAAAACCATCACCTACAAGGGGAAGAATATTAGAATAACTGGAGATCTCTCTACTGAAAGCTAGAAGATGGTCATCAACTTTTAATCTCCTAAACAAAATAACTTTCAACCCAGGACCCTGTATCCAGCTAAACTGGGTTTCATTTCTGATGGCAAAATTAAATACTTTAACGACATTCACATGTTGAAACAATTTGCCATAAGCACACCAGCTCTCCAGGATATTCTCAGGACCTATCCTCCATAAAGACCAGCGTATCCTCCACCACAAAAGTAAACTCACCCAGAAAATTTTGATCAAATTCCAACTTCCACAGTCACAAAAGGATTTAAAAAGTCACTGGACTCTCAAAAGGCTTATCAATATTCTCAATTAATGTGAATGGTTTAAACTGTCCTCTAAAGAGGCACAGGTTGGCTGACTGGATATAGAAACTCAAGCCAGATATCTGCTGCATACAAGAATTGTATCTTATGTTAAAAGACACATATAGACTCAAGATGAAGGGATGGTCATCTATAATCCAGGAAAATGGAAAGCAGAAAAAACAAGGCATTGCAATCCTGTTAGCAGATGCAATAGGCTTTAAACCAAACCAAAAAATTAAGGATAAGGATGAACAGTTCATATTTGTTAAAGGCAATACTCAATATGATGAGATATCTATGATTAATATTTATGCACCCAACCACAACGCACCTCAATATTTAAGAGAAACTCTAACAGACATGAGCAACTCGATTTCCTCCACTTCCATAGTAGTTGGAGATTTTAACACCCCTTTAGCAGTGCTGGATAGATCCTCCAAAAATAAGCTAAGCAAAGAAATTTTAGATTTAAACTCAACCATTCAGCATCTCAACTTAACAAACATCAACACAACATTTCATCCCAACAAAACTGAATACACATTCTTCTCATCAGCCCACAGAACATACTCCAAAATCAACCACATCCTAGGCCACAAATCTAACCTCAGCAAATTTAAAAAAATAGAAATTATTCCTTGCATCTTCTCAGACCATCATGGAATAAAAGTTGAACTCAAAAACAACAGGAACCTGCATACCCAAACAAGAACATGGAAGCTAAACAACCTTATGCTGAAGGATACATGGGTTATAGATGAGATTAAGAAGGAAATCATCAAATTTTTGGAACAAAACAACAATCAAGACACGAATTACCAGAACCTCTGGGATACTGCAAAGGCAGTCCTGAGAGGGAAATTTATAGCACTGCAAGCCTTCCTCAAGAAAACGGAAAGAGAGGAAGTTAATAACTTAATGGGACATCTCAAGCAACTGGAGAAGGAAGAACACTCCAACCCCAAACCCAGCAGAAGAAAAGAAATCACCAAATTCAGAGCAGAACTAAATTAATTGAAAACAAAAGAATTATACAACAAATCAATAAATCCAAGGGTTGGTTTTTTTAAAAGATCAATAAAATAGATAAACCTTTGGCCAACCTAACCAGGAAAAAAAGACTAAAATCTCTAATCTCATCAATCAGAAATGGTAAAGATGAAATAACAACAGACCCCTCAGAAATTCAAAAAATCCTTAACGAATACTACAAGAAACTATACTCTCAGAAATACGAAAATCTGAAGGAAATCGACCCTTACTTAGAAACACGTCACCTTCCATGACTTAATCAAAAACAAGTGGAAATGTTGAACAGGCCCATATCAAGTTCAGAAATATCATCAACCATACAAAATCTCCCCAAAAAGAAAAGCCCGGAACCAGATGGTTTCACGTCAGAATTCTACCAAACCTTTAAAGAGGAATTAGTACCTATACTACTCAACCTGTTCCAAAAAGTAGAAAAAGAAAGAAGACTACCCAACACATTCTATGAAGCAAACATCGCCCTGATCCCCAAACCAGGAAAAGACCCAACAAGAAAAGAAAATTATAGACCAATATCACTAATGAATATAGATGCAAAATATTCAACAAGATTCTAACAAACAGAATCCAGCAACATATCAAACAAATCATACATCATGACCAAGTCGGTTTTATCCCAGGGTCTCAAGGCTGGTTCAATATATGTAAATCTATAAATGTAATCCAGCACATAAACAAATTAAAAAACAAAGACCATATGATTCTCTCAATCGATGCAGAAAAAGCTTTTGATAACATCCAACATCCATTCATGATTAGAACACTTAAGAAAATTGGTATAGAAGGGACATTTCTTAAACTGATAGAGGCCATCTACGGCAAACCCACAGCCAATATCATATTGAATGGAGTTAAATTGGAATCATTTCCACGTAGATCTGGAACCAGACAAGGCTGCCCAGTGTCTCCATTGCTCTTTAACATTGTAATGGAAGTTTTAGCCACCACAATTAGGGAACAAAAGGCGATCAAGGGTATCCACATAGGATCAGAAGAGATCAAACTTTCGCTCTTCGCAGATGATATGATTGTATATCTGGAAAATACTAGGGACTCTACTACAAAACTCTTAGAAGTGATTAAGGAATACAGCAGTGTCTCAGGTTACAAAATCAACATTCGTAAATCGGTAGCCTTTATATATACCAACAATAGTCAAGTTGAAAAAATAATTAAGGACTCTATCCCATTCACAGTAGTGCCAAAGAAGATGAAATACTTGGGAGTTTATCTAACAAAGGACGTGAAAGATCTATACAAAGAGAACTATGAAACTCTAAGAAAAGAGATAGCTGAGAATGTTAACAAATGGAAAAATATACCATGCTCATGGTTGGGAAGAATCAACATTGTTAAAATGTCCATACTACCCAAAGCAATATATAATTTCAACGCAATCCCCATTAAAGCTCCACTGTCATACTTTAAACATCTTGAAAAAATAATTCTTCATTTTATATGGAATCAGAAAAAACCTCAAATATCCAAGACATTACTCAAAAATAAAAACAAAGCAGGAGGAATTATGCTACTGGACCTCAGACTATACTACAAATCAATAGTGATCAAAACAGCATGGTACTGGCACAAAAACAGAGAAGTAGATGTCTGGAACAGAATAGAGAACCAAGAGATGAATTCAGCTACTTACCATTATTTAATCTTTGACAAGCCAATTAAAAACATTCAGTGGGGAAAAGATTCCCTATTTAACAAATGGTGCTGGGTGAACTGGCTGGCAACCTGTAGAAGACTGAAACTGGACCCACACCTCTCACCATTAACCAAGATAAACTCTCACTGGATTAAAGATTTAAACCTAAGACATGAAACTATAAAAATACTAGAAGAGAGTGTAGGGAAAACCCTTGAAGAAATTGGGTTGGGCGAGTTTTTTATGAGAAGGACCCCCCGGGCAATTGAAGCTGCTTCAAAAATACACTATTGACTTGATCAAACTAAAAAGCTTCTGCACAGCCAAGAACACAGTAAGTAAAGCAAACAAACAGCCCTCAGAATGGGAGAAGATATTTGCAGGTTATGTCTCCAACAAAGGTTTAATAACCAGAATCCACAGAGAACTCAAATGCATTAGCAAGAAAAGAACAAGGGATCCCATTGCAGGCTGGGCAAGGGACTTGAAGAGAAACTTCTCTGAAGAAGACAGGCGCATGGCCTTCAGACATATGAAAAAATGCTCATCATCTTTAATCATCAGAGAAATGCAAATCAAAACTACTTTGAGATATCATCTAACTCCAGTGAGACTAGCCTATATCACAAAATCCCAAGACCAGAGATGTTGGCGTGGATGTGGAGAAAAGGGAACACTTTTGCACTGCTGGTGGGAATGCAAATTAATACATTCCTTTTGGAAAGAGATATGGAGAACACTTAGAGATCTAAAAATAGATCTGCCATTCAATCCTGTAATCCCCCTACTGGGCATATACCCAGAAGACCAAAAATCACACCATAACAAAGATATTTGTATCAGAATATTTATTGCAGCCCTATTCATAATTGCTAAGTCATGGAAATAGCCCAAGTGCCCATCGATCCACGAATGGATCAATAAATTGTGGTATATGTACACCATGGAATATTATGCAGCCTTAAAGAAAGATGGAGACTTTACCTCTTTCATATTTACATGGATGGAGCTGGAACATATTCTTCTTAGTAAAGTGTCTCAAGAATGGAAGAAAAAGTACCCAATGTACTCACCCTTATTATGAAACTAATGTAGGACCTTCACATGAAAGCTATATCCCAGTTATAACCTAAGAATAGGGAGAAAGGGGAAAGGGAGGGGAGGGAGGGGGAAGGAAGGAGGAAGGAGGGGGATTAATGGGATTACACCTGCGGTGCATCTTACAAGGGTATATGTGAATCCTAGTAAATGTGGAATGTAAAGGTCTTAGCAAAATAACTAAGAAAATGCTACAAAAGCTATGTTAACTAATGTGATGAAAATGTGTCAAACGATCTATGAACCAAGCGTATGGTGCCCCACAATCATACTAATGTACACAGCTATGGTTTAATAAAAATAAAAATAAAAATAAATATATATATATATATATATAAAAAGAAGGAATATTACCCAACACATCCTGCAAAGAAAACATCACCTTGATCCCCAAACCAGGGAAATACCCAACAAGAAAAGAAAATTATAGCCCAATATCACTAATGAATATTGATGCAAAATTACTCAATAAGATCCTAACAAACAGAATCCAACAACACATCAAAAAAATTATACACCATGACCAAGTGGGATTTATCCCAGGGCCTCAAGGCTGGTTCAATATAAGTACATCTATAAATGTAATTCAACACATAAACAAACTACAAAATAAGGACCATATGATTCTTTCAATTGATGCAGAAAAAGCTTTTGATAATATCCAGCATCCCTTCATGATCAGAACAGTTAAGAAAATTGGTATAGAATGGACATTTCTTAAACTAATAGAGGCGATCTACAACAAACCCACAGCCAATATCGTATTGAATGGAGTTAAATTGAAATCATTTCCACTTAGATCAGGAACCAGGCAAAGTTGCCCATTGTCTCCATTGCTCTTTAAAATTGTAATAGAAGTTTTAGCCATTGCAATTAGGGAAGAAAAGGCAATCAAGGGTATCCACGTAGGGTCAGAAGAGATCAAACTTTCACTCTTAGCAGATGATATGATTGTATATCCGGAAAACACCAGGGTTTCTACTACAAAACTTTTAGAAGTGATCAAGGAATATAGCAAGGTCTCAGGCTACAAAATCAACAGCCATAAATCTATACCCTTTATATATACCAACAATAACCAAGCCAAAAAAACAGTCAAAGAACTCTATTCCTTTCACAGTAGTGCCAAAGAAGATGAAATATTTGGGAGTATACCTAACAAAGGATGTGAAAGATCTCTACAAAGTGAACTATGAAACTTTAAGAAAAGAAATAGTGGAAGATGTTAACAGATGGAAAAACATACCATGCTCATAGCTGGGAAGAATCAACATTGTTAAAATGTTCAAAGGCTTTATCTTCCATGTCAGAAATCCTTTCTTCTGCTTGCACCATTCTGTTGCTGAGGGATTCTACTGTATTTTTCATATCTTTGAGGACTGCAAATTCTTGCTTCAGTGTGTCTAAGTCTTTGGTGGTTTTGTCTTTAAATTCGTTAAATTCTTGAGACAACTTTTGAATTTCTCCTCGAATTCCTAATTCCACTTTGTTAATCTTGTTTGCAATCCAAATTCTGAATTCGATTTCTGACATCTCAGCCAGTTGTTTATAAATGGCATCTTCAATTGCATCTGCCATATCTTTCCTTGGGGGGGGGGGGGTTGATCTATTCTGGTTATTCATGTTACCAGAGTTTTTCCGCTGATTCCACCCCATGGTTGTTTTACTCCCTCTGATTTTTTCCCCTGGGGCTTTGTCGAGGGCCTGTACAGTGTTGGGGCCTGAGAAACTGGGGCTCTGTCTGGTGTGGTAGGGCTAAGTGGTTCTGTCTTGTTTTCAGCTGTTTTCTGTTCCACCCTAGTGAAACAGATACTTTGGATTGAAGTCTCAGCTGTGGAGAAATATCAGCAATTAAGTCACCCCGCCCCCCACCGGCAAACAATTGGAAAAGAAAAATGAAACCTTCCTACCACCGTGCACCCAGGGCACCACCACCTGATTTATTGTCAGGCGATTGGTTCAGTTCAAAAAGGTCCAAATCAACTGTCTCAGTCTGCACCTGTCTCGGGTGAGAGAGTTTAAGAGGTCTCTGGGAACTGGATCACATGGGTCTGGTGACTACTCTGGTGTGGCTTGCTCCAGTGCTGCATGGAGTCAGGAGAAGCCACCCAGCCAATAAATCAGTCTGGGAAGGTTGCTACCTCCTTCCCCACCTTGCACCACTTCACATCCAGTCACTGATAGCCCTGCAGTTGGCTGACCCAGTTGCCTATAGTGAATCGGTACTCCAGGTGTTTGCACCTGCCTGAATCACAAGGAAGTCTGCCAGGCCGCTGCGCTCTGCCTCTCTCTAGCAGGAGGAGGTGAGGCCTGACAACCTCGGGCGCTTGATGAAGGTTGAGGGGTTTTCACTCAGGTCCAGTTTCGCCCCTGATTAATGTTACTGAGAGAACAGAACAGAACAACTCTGCGGTTCCCCTGCAGAAGAGAAGCTGAATTGAGTTCCAAATCAGCTTGTCTTTGCACTTGTATTGTCTTTAGGCTGACGATCCCCTGAGGGCCAGGTGCGTCTTAGGTTTAGTAAAGCGGACCTCTTGGTCAGCACTGCCCTAGGAATTTCCCCCGGTTTGCAAGTTGGAGTAGCCGCAGGCAAATCCTATACTCAGAGTCTCTGGTTGCCCAGGGAGACAGGGGGTGTGGCTTCAGAATATTCGGTAGTAAGCTGTTATTGCTAGCAAAAGAGGGCTGCTGTTTTATGGCTCAGGCAACTGCTTCTCTGGTGTAGCTCCCTTCCGGCCAACCGTCCTCTCTCCGCTCCCGTACCCCAGAGTCTGCACCGACCGGCTGCAGCCCAGCACTGTCTACACCCCTTGAGCAATCGCCCAAGAGTCTGGACCCCTGGGGGACAGGCCGCCAGACCTTGGAGCGAGAGCAGAGGGGAGTGTGGGGAGTGCTGGGAGCCTGGGGTTGCAGGCAGAGAACACACAGAGCTTTACACAGTTTTATACCGGGCTGTATTGTCACCAAAAGACGGCTGTCGCACTGTGTCTCAGGGAACTGCCACTCCGGCGCAGTCCCCTCTCCGCTGACCGACCAGGACTGGCCTCCAGACCCCAGTGGGAGCGAAGGGGAGCGCTGGGAGCTCAGAATTCCAGGTAGAGACTATATACAGTTTATACAATTTTATGCCTGGCAGGAGGACACTGTGCAACCCGGTTGGGGAGGTAGGTTCAGTTTTTAGAGGGTCTCTCCCGTGGAGTGTAGTGGGAGGAACTTTGAACTCTGACCTATTGTTTGTGGGGCACTCTGAGCCGTTCTCAAGGAGGAGGGGACTCCCATCTGCTGGGTGATGGATTTTGTACCTTTTGTTTGCATCCTTGTGGTCGCAACTCAACTCAGTGGCGTTGACGTGTGTTCTACAACCTTCTCTCTTAGTGCAGCTCAAATCCACCAGGTTAATTGCTGAATTTTTGTCCCTTAACTCTCCTTCTGGACGGGAGCCTCTGTGGAAAGCTGGCTTCAGTCAGCCATCTTGTCTCCTCCCCTCTCGCCATATATAATTTTTTTTTTTAATTGTTGGGGATTCATTGAGGGTACAATAAGCCAGGTTACACTGATTGCAATTGTTAGGTAAAGTCCCTCTTGCAATCATGTCTTGCCCCCATAAAGTGTGACACACACCAAGGCCCCACCCACCTCCCTCCTTCCCTCTTTCTGTTTCCCCCCCCATAACCATAATTGTCATTAATTGTCCTCATATCAAAATTGAGTACATAGGATTCATGCTTCTCCATTCTTGTCATGCTTTACTAAGAATAATGTCTTCCACGTCCATCCAGGTTAATACGAAGGATGTAAAGTCTCCATTTTTTTTAATGGCTGAATAGTATTCCATGGTATACATATACCACAGCTTGTTAATCCATTCCTGGGTTGGTGGGCATTTAGGCTGTTTCCACATTTTGGCGATTGTAAATTGAGCTGCAATAAACAGTCTAGTACAAGTGTCCTTATGATAAAAGGATTTCTTTCCTTCTGGGTAGATGCCCAGTAATGGGATTGCAGGATCAAATGGGAGGTCTAGCTTGAGTGCTTTGAGGTTTCTCCATACTTCCTTCCAGAAAGGTTGTACTAGTTTGCAGTCCCACCAGCAGTGTAAAAGTGTTCCCTTCTCTCCACATCCACGCCAGCATCTGCAGTTTTGAGATTTTGTGATGTGGGCCATTCTCACTGGGGTTAGATGGTATCTCAGGGTTGTTTTGATTTGCATTTCTCTAATATATAGAGATGATGAACATTTTCTCATGTGTTTGTTAGCCATTCGTCTGTCATCTTTACAGAAAGTTCTATTCATGTCTCTTGCCCATTGATATAACGGATTGTTGGCTTTTTTCATGTGGATTAATTTGAGTTCTCTATAATCCTAGTTATCAAGCTTTTGTCTGATTGAAAATATGCAAATATCCTTTCCCATTGTGTAGGTTGTCTCTATGCTTTGGTTATTGTCTCCTTAGCTGTACAGAAGCTTTTCAGTTTAATGAAGTCCCATTTGTTTATTTTTGTTGTTGTTGCAATTGCCATGGCAGTCTTCTTCATGAAGTCTTTCCCCAGGCCAATATCTTCCAGTGTTTTTCCTATGCTTTCTTGGAAGATTTTTATTCTTTCATGCCTTAAATTTAAGTCCTTTATCCATCTTGAGTCAATTTTTGTGAGTGGGGAAAGGTGTGGGTCCAGTTTCAGTCTTTTACATGTAGACATCCAGTTCTCCCAACACCATTTATTGAATAGGGAGTCTTTCCCCCAAGGTAAGTTCTTGTTTGCTTGATCGAAGATTAGTGGTTGTAAAATGTTAGTTTCATTTCTTGGTTTTCAATTCGATTCCAAGTGTCTATGTCTCTGTTTTTGTGCCAGTACCATGCTGTCTTGACCACTATGGCTTTGTAGTACAGACTAAAATCTGGTATGCTGATGCCCCCAGCTTTATTTTTGTTACAGAGAACTGCCTTAGCTATATGGGGTTTTCTCCGGTTCCATACAAAACGCAGAATCATTTTTTCCAAATCTTGAAAGTACGATGTTGGTATTTTGATAGCAATGGCATTGAATAGGTAGATTGCTTTGGGAAGTATAGACATTTTAACAATGTTGATTCTTCCCATCCAGGAGCATGGTATGTTCTTCCATTTGTTAACATCCTCTGCTATTTCCTTTCTGAGGATTTCATAGTTTTCTTTATAGAGGTCCTTCACCTCCTTCGTTAGCTATACTCCTAGGTATTTCATTTTCTTTGAAACTATGGTGAAGGGAGTTGTGTCCTTAATTAGCTTCTCATCTTGACTGTTATTGGTGTACACAAAGGCTACTGACCTGTGGACATTGATTTTATATCCTGAAACATTACTGTATTTTTTGATGACTTCTAGGAGTCTTGTGGTTGAGTCTTTGGGGTTCTCTAAGTATAAGATCATGTCGTCAGCAAAGAGGGAGAGTTTGACCTCCTCTGCTCCCATTTGGATTCCCTTTATTTCCTTGTCTTACCTAACTGTACTGGCTAGAACTTCCAGCACTACGTTGAATAGTAAAGGTGACAGAGGACAACCTTGTCTGGTTCCAGTTCTAAGAGGAAAAGCTTTCAGTTTTACTTCATTCAGTAAAATATTGGCTGTGGGTTTGTCATAGATAGCTTCAATCAGTTTTAGAAATGTGCCACCTATGCCTATACTCTTCAGTGTTCTAATTAGAAAAGGATGCTGGATTTTATCAAATGCTTTTTCTGCATCTATTGAGAGGATCATGTGATCTTTATTTTTGCCTCTGTTAATATGGTGGATAATGTTTATAGACTTGCGTATGTTAAACCAGCCTTGCATCCCTGGGATGAAGCCTACTTGATCATGATGAATGACTTTTTGATGACAAGCTGTAATCTATTGGCTAGGATTTTGTTGAGAATTTTTGCGTCTATATTCATGAGTGAGATTGGTCTGAAATTCTCCTTTTTGTTTGGGTCTTTTCCTGGTTTTGGTATCAGGGTGATGTTTGCTTCATAGAATGTGTTGGGGAAGATTCCTTCTTCCTCAATTTTTTGGAATAATTTCTGCAGTACAGGAATAAGCTCTTCCTTGAAGGTTTGATAGAATTCTGGAGTGAAGCCATCTGGACCAGGGCATTTTTTGGTTGGAAGATTTTTTATTGTTTCTTTGATCTCAGTGCTTGAAATTGGTCTGTTCAGGAGCTCTATTTCTTCCTGGCTGAGTCTAGGGAGTGGGTGTGATTCCAAATATTGATCCATTTCTTTCACATTGTCGAATTTCTGGGCATCGAGTTTCTGGTAGTATTCAGAGATGATCTGTTGTATCTCAGTGGGATCAGTTGTTATTTCCCCTTTATCATTTCTGATCGAGGTTACTAGAGATTTTACTTTTCTATTCCTCTTTAGTCTGGCCAATGGTTTATCTATTTTATTTATTTTTTCAAAAAACCAACTCCTTGTTTCATTAATTTTCTGAATGATTCTTTCGTTTTCAATTTCATTGAGCTCTGATTTGATTTTGGATATTTCTTTTCTTCTACTGAGTTTAGGCTTAGATTGTTCTTCTTTTTCCAATTCCATAAGATCTCTTGTGAGATTGTTGATGCGCTCTCTTTCTGTTTTTCGAACGTAGGCATCTAAAGCGATGAATTTTCTTCTCAAAACTGCTTTTGGAGTATCCCACAGGTTTTGGTAGCTTGTGTCTTCATTGTTGTTATGCTCAAGGAAGTTAATGATTTCCTGTTTTATTTCTTCCTGCACCCATCTGTTATTCAACAGAAGACTGTTTAATTTCCATGCCTTTGGGTGGGGTCGACCATTTTTGTTAGAGTTGAGTTCCACCTTTAGTGCCTTATGGTCTGAGAAGATACAAGGTAAAATTTCAATTCTTTTGATTCTGTTGATATTTGTTTTGTGTCCCAGGATATGATCAATTTTGGAGAATGTTCCATGGGGTGATGAGAAGAATGTATATTCTTTATCTTTGGGATGGAGTGTTCTATATGCATCTATCAAGCACAGTTGTTCTAGTGTCTCATTTAAATCTCTTATATCCTTGTTTAATTTCTGTTTAGAGGATCTGTCCAGCTCTGTAAGAGGAGTGTTAAGGTACCCTGTTATTATGGTATTATCAGATATCATATTGCTAAGACTGTGTAAGATCTGTTTCAAGAATCTGGGAGCATTTAAATTTGGTACATAGATATTTAGAATTGAAATGTCTTCTTGTTGTATTTTTCCCTTGACCAATATAAAGTGACCATCTTTGTCTTTTTTGACTTTAGTTGCTTTAAATCCACATGTATCTGAAAATAAGATTGCAACTCCTCTTTTCTTCTGAATGCCATTTGCCTGAAAAATTGTCTTCCAACCTTTGACTCGGAGCTTTAATTTGTCTTTTGAAGCCAGGTGTGTTTCTTGCAGACAGCAAATGGATGGCTTGTGTTTTTTAATCCAGTCAACCAATCTATGTCTCTTTGGTGGGGAATTCAAGCCATTAACATTTATTGAGATAATTGATAAGTGTGGTAGTATTCTATTTGTCTTATTGTGTGAGAGTCCATTGCTTAGTTTTATCTTTTGCATCAGTGTGGAGGTTAGGTTCTGTCCTTTAATTTCTGAGTTCTTACTTTGCTGCTGATCCATTGTGGTGGTCAGTGTGCAGAACAGGTTGAAGTATTTCCTGTAGAGCTGGTCTTGTTGTGGCGAATTTCCTCAATGTTTGTATATCCGTAAATGATTTGATTTCTCCGTCAATTTTGAAGCTTAGCTTAGCGGGGTACAGAATTCTGGGCTAAAAATTGTTCTGTTTAAGTAGATTAAAGGTAGATGACCATTGTCTTCTTGCTTGGAAAGTTTCATTAGAGAAGTCTGTGGTCACTCTGATGGATTTGCCACTGTAGGTCAACTGGCACTTACTCCTGGCAGCTTGCAGAATCTTTTCTTTTGTCTTGACTTTGGAAAGGTTCATCACAATGTGTCTTGGAGAAGCTCGGTTAGAGTTGAGGCGACCCGGGGTCCGATATCCCTCTGAAAGCAGTGTGTCAGACTCTTTGGTGATGTTTGGGAAATTTTCTTTTATAATATTCTCTAGTATGGCTTCCATTCCTCTGGGGCATTCTTCTTCCCCTTCTGGAATTCCTATAACTCGTATGTTGGAACGCTTCATAAAGTCCCATAATTCTGACAGTGAACGTTCTGCTTTCTCTCTCTTCTTTTCTGCCTCTTTTACTGTCTGAGTTATCTCAGGAACTTTGTCTTCTACCTCTGAAATTCTTTCTTCTGCATGGTCTAACCTGTTGCTGATACTTTCCATTGTATCTTTAAGTTCCCTAATTGACTGTTTCAGTTCCTTCAGGTCTGCTATATCCTTTTTATATTCTTCATATCGTTCATCTCTTATTTGATTCTGTTTTTGGATTTCCTTTTGGTTATTTTCCACTTTATTAGCAATTTCCTTCATTGTTTCCATCATTTCTTTCATTGTTTTCAACATGTGTATTCTAAATTCCCTTTCTGTCATTCCTAACATTTCTATACTGGTGGAATCATCTGCAGTAGCTACCTCATGGTCCCTTGGTGGGGTTGTTCTAGACTGGTTCTTCATGTTGCCTGGAGTTTTCTGCTGATTCTTCCTCATGAGTGATTTCTTTTATCTGTTTCCTTGCCCTAATTTTCCTTGCACTTCCTCTTGCTCTTTAAGTTCTCGTGCCTGTGGACTAAGGGTTACAGGACCAAAAGGGTGAGAAGGTTGAAGAGCAAAAAAGGGATGAAAGAAAGGAGGACCGAGTGATAAGAAAAAAAAAAAAAAAGAAAAATAGAGAAAGGAGAGGGGGTGGGTAAAAGGAATATTGACAAAAAGAAGAGAGGCACAGAAAGAGGTAGACAGAGCAATATAGGTGTACAGTAGGGTACTTTTATACAACCTTCAAAAACAAACCATCTTCTGGGGGTGCCCAGTTGGGTGGTTCCCTTGAGGTCAGCAGCTCTTTGCTAACCTGATCAGACACAGTACCCCACCTCCACTAAGTAGAGAGGAAAGACAAAAATGCTATAAATCAAACCAAAACAAGCAAACAGAAAACTTAACGGGATAAAACTGCCTGGAAAAACCAAATAATAGCGGTAGAAACAATAACAAAAATGAAGTTCTAATTATTGAAATAGGCAGCAATGGGAAATTATAATTAAACTGGAAAAATTGAGAAAGAAAAAGGATCTGTATGGAAAAGGCTGAACTTAAAAAACAAAACAACAAACAACAAGATCAAAATAAACAAAAAAAACAACCAAACCAAAAAAAAAAACACAACCGAAAACAAAGCAGTATGTATATGTTATTGAATATTGTCTGGGCAACACGTGGTCTTCTGGGGTATGAGATGTTAATCACAGTTCTGATACGACTGGAGGCTGCTAGTTTCTCAAACCCCAGCAGGTAGACACCCTAAATCTCTCTTCAGCCCACTTAAAAGGCACTTTGAGCTTGTTCACTTGCTGAGCAGAAGCTTTCCCAGGGAAGTGCTTGTCGCTGGAATCACTGCTGAAGTGGTTATCCACTTACCCTGTGTGCCAAAACTGGTCTCCCTCTGCCCCCGAGGGTTAGGGCTGCAAGGCGGCTCAGACCCCGCCCTGAGGCTACTTGGTCGCTGGGTTACCAGCTCCCACCCAATTCCAGCTCTGCCACCCTGAGGGCGGAGCTTGCCGGGGCAGATCGCTCACAATGGCTGCCTGTAACCCAGAGCCAAACACTATTAGCTCCGTCTGGCTCAGCGGCTCAGACTGGGACCCTAGACAAAGACCAAAGTTCTCTGCACTCCCGCTCAGGCTCTCCCCAAGGCAGTTCAGCTGAGTGCCAAGTCCAACGACACCAAAACAGTTCACAGGTAAGGCCTTTCTGGTTTGCAGTCTTGCTGCTACTGAACTTACAGTTGCGGGTGGGTTTAGATGGATTGAACACACGCGACCACTTGCTGGTTTTCCACTGTTTTAGTCCTCCTCTTGGGGTCCAGAAGTCTCTCGCTGACTCCCTGTATCCTCTTAGGGGTGATGATAGGCAGATCCCACCAGCCAGAGATGCCTAGAGTCCTATCTCCCCAGACTCACGGTGCCCAGATGCAAGGAAGCTGTTACATGGCTGCCATCTTCCCTTTTCTCCTCGCCATATATAATTTTAATGCAATTCCTATCTAAGCTCCATTATCATATTTTAAAGATCTTGAAAAAATAATACTTCGTTTTATATGGAATCAGAAAAAACCTCCAATAGCCAGAACATTACTCAGCAATAAAAACAAAGCAGGGGAAATCACGCTACCAGACCTGAGACTGTACTATAAATCAATAGTGATAAAAAGAGCATGGTACTGGAACAAAAGCAGAGAAGTAGATGTCTGGAACAGAATAGAGAACCAAGAGATGAATCCAGCTACTTACAGTTATTTGATCTTTGACAAGTCAATTAAAAACATTCAGTGGGGAAAAGATTCCCTATTTAACAAATGGTGCTGGGTGAACTGCCTGCCAACCTGTAGAAGATTGAAACTGGACCCACAACTTTCACCATTAACTAAGATAGACTCTCACTGGATAAAAGATTTAAACTTAAGACATGAAACTATAAAAATACTTGAAGAAAGTGCAGGGAAAACTCTTGAAGGAATCGGCCTGGGTGAACATTTTATAAGGAGGACTCCCCAGGCAATTGAAGCAGTATCCAAAATATACTACTGGGACCTGATCAAACTAAAAAGCTTCTGCACAGCCAAGAACATAGTAAGTAAAGCAAGCGGACAGCCCACACAATGGGAGAAAATATTTGCAGATTATACCTCTGATAAAGGTCTAATAACCAGAATCCACAGAGAACTCAAACATATTAGCAAGAAAAGAACACATGATCCCATCTCAGGGTGGGCAAAGGACTTGAAGAGAAACTTCTCTAAAGAAGACAGACGCATGGTCTACCAACACATGAAAAAAAGCTCATCATCCTTAATCATCAGAGAAATGCAAATCAAAACTACTTTGAGATTTCACCTAACCCCAGTAAGAGTAGCCCACATAACAAAATCCCAAAACCAGAGATGTTGGCACGGATGTGGAGAAAAGGGCACACTTCTACACTGCTGGTGGGAATGCACACTAATACGTTCCTTCTGAAAGGATGTTTGGAGAATACTTAGAGACCTCAAAATAGACCTGCCATTCGATCCTATAATTCCCTTATTAAGTTTATACCCAGAAGACCAAAAATCACAATATAACAAAGACATCTGTACCAGAATGTTTATTGCAGCCCAATTCATAATTGCTAAGTCAGGGAAGAAGCCCAAGTGTCCATCGACCCACAAATGGACTAGCAAACAGTGGTACATGTATACCATGGAATATTATGCAGCCTTAAAGAAAGATGGAAACTTTACCTCTTTCATGTTTACATAGATGGAGCTGGAACATATTCTTCTTAGCAAAGTATCTCAGGAGTGGAAGAAACAGTATCCAATGTACTCAGCCCTACTATGAAGCTAAATTATAGCTTTCACATGAAGTCTATATCCCAACTACAGCACAAGACTATGGGGAAAGGGCCAAGGAAGGGGAAGGGAGGGGGGAGGTTTTAGTGTAGGGAGGGTGATGGGTGGGGCCACATCTATGGTGCATCATAGAATGGGTACAGGCGAAACTTACTAAATGCAGAATACAAATGCCTACATACAGTAACTAAGAAAATAACATGAAGGCTATGTTGAACAGTTTGATGAGAATATTTCAGATTGTATATGAAACCCGCACATTGTACCCTTTGATTGCACTAATGTACACAGCTATGATTTAACAATAAAAATGAATAAATTAAAATAAAATAAATAAATAAAAATAAATTCCAACTTCCACAGTCGCAAAAGGATTAAAAATGTCCACCGGACCCTCAAAAGGCTTATCAACATTCGTAATCAATGTGAATGGTTTAAATTGTTCTAAATAGGCACAGGTTGGCTGACTGGATACAAAAACCCAAGCCCGATATCTGCTGCATACAAGAATCTCATCTTACATTAAAAAACAAATATAGGGCAGTGCCTGTGGGTCAGTCCGTAAGGTGCCGGCCCCATATACCGAGGGTGGCGGGTTCAAACCTGGCCCTGGCTGAACTGCAACAACAAAAAAAATAGCTGGGCGTTGTGGCGCACGCCTGTAGTCCCAGCTACTCGGGAGGCTGAGGCAGGAGAATCACTTGAGCCCAGGAGTTGGAGGTTGCTGTGAGCTGTGTGATGCCATGGCACTCTACCGAGGGCTATAAAGTGAAACTCTGTCTCTACAAAAAAAATAAATAAATAAAATAAAATAAAATACAAATAAAACAAATATAGACTCAAGGTGAAGGGATGGTCATCTATACTCCACGAAAATGGAAGGTAGAAAAAAGCAGGCATTGCAATCCTATTCGCAGATGCAATAGTCTTTAAACCAAACAAAATAAGGAAGGATAAGGATGGACACTTCATATTTGTTAAAGGCAATACTCAATATGATGAGATTTCAATTATTAATATGTATGTACCCAACCAGAATGCACCTCAATTTGTAAGAGAAACTCTAACAGATACGAGCAACTTGACTTCCTCCAGTTCCATAGTAGTTGGAGATTTTAACACCCCTCTACAAGTGCTGGATAGATCCTCCCAAAAGAAGCTAAACAAAGAAATTTTAGATTTAAACTTTACCATTCAACATCTGGACTTAACAGACCTCTACAGAACATTTCAATCCAACAAAACTGAATACACATTCTTACATCATAGACCACAAATATAACCTCAGCAAATTTAAACAAATGAAAATTATTCCTTGCATCTTCTCAGACCATCATGGAATAAAAGTTGAACTCAATAACAACAGGAACCTGCATACCCATACAAAAACATAGAAGTTAAACAACCTTATGCTGAAGGATAGATTAGTTATAGATGAGAGTAAAAAGGAAATCCCCAAATTTTTGGAACAAAACAACAATCAAGACACGAATTACCAGAACCTCTGGGATACTGCAAAGGCAGTCCTGAGAGGGAAATTTATAGCACTGCAAGCCTTCCTCAAGAAAACGGAAAGAGAGGAAGTTAATAACTTAATGGGACTTCTCAAGAAACTGAAGAAGGAAGAACACTCCAAATCCAAACCCAGCAGAAGAGGAGAAATAACCAAAATCAGAGCAGAATTAAATGAAATTGAAAACAAAAGAATTATACAACAGATCAATAAATCCAAAAGTTGGTTTTTTGAAAAGATCAACAAAATAAATAAACCTTTGGCCAACCTAACCAGGAAAAAAAGAGTGAAATCTCTAATCTCATCAATCAGAAATGAAAAAGACGAAATAACAACAGACCCCTCAGAAATTCAAAAAATCCTTAATGACTATTACAAGAAACTCTACTGTCAGAAATACAAAAATCTGAAAGAAATCAACCAATACTTGCAAGTACGCCATCTACCAAGACTTAGCCAGAATGAAGTGGAAATGTTGAACAGGCCTATATCAAGTTCTGAAATAACATCAACTATACAAAATCTCCTTAAAAGAAAAGCCCAGGACCAGATAGCTATACGTCAGAATTCTACCAAACCTTTAAAGAAGAACTAGTACCTATATTATTAAACCTCTTTCAAAATATAGAAAAAGAAGGAATACTACCCAACACACTCTATAAAGCTAACATGACCTTGATCCCTAAACTAGGGAAAGACCCAACAAGAAAAGAAAATTACACACCAATATCACAAATGAATATCGGTCCTAAAACACTCTATAAGATCCTAACAAACAGAATCCAAAGACATCAAAAAAATTATACACCATGACCAAGTGGGATTTATCCCAGGGCCTCAAGGCTGGTTCAATATACATAAATCTATAACTGTAATTCAGCACATATACAAACTAAAAAATAAAGAACATATGATTCTTTCAATTGATGCAGAAAAAGCTTTTGATAATATCCAGCATCCCTTCATGATCAGAACACTTAAGAAAATTGGTATAGAAGGGACATTTCTTAAACTAAGAGAGGCCATCTACAGCAAACCCACAGCCAATATTATGATGAATGGAGTTAAATTGGAACCATTTCCACTCAGATCAGGAACCAAGCAAGGTTGCCCATTGTCTCCATTGCTCCTTACATTGTAATGGAAGTTTTAGCCATTGCAATTAGGGAAGAAAAGGCAATCAAGGGTATCCACATAGGGTCAGAAGAGATCAAACTTTCACTCTTCGCAGATGATATGATTGTATATCTGGAAAACACTAGGTATTCTACTACAAAACTTTTAGAAGTGATCAAGGAATACAGCAATGTCTTGGGCTACAAAATCAAGACCCATAAATCTGTAGCCAACAATAACCAAGCCGAAAAAACAGTCAAGGACTCTATTCCTTTCACAGTAGTGCCAAAGAAGATGAAATATTTGGGAGTATACCTAACAAAGGTATAGGTATACGTGAAAGATCTCTATAAAGAGAACTATGAAACTTTAAGAAAAGAAATAGCTGAAGATGTTAACAAATGGGAAAACATACCATGCTCATGACTGGGAAGAATCAACATTGTTAAAATGTCTATACTACCCAAAACAATATATAATTTTAATGCAATTCCTATTAAAGCTCCATTGTCATATTTTAAATACCTTGAAAAAATAATACTTCATTTTATATGGAATCAGAAAAAACCTCCAATAGCCAAAACATTACTCAGCAATAAAAACAAAGCAGGAGGTATCATGCTACCAGACCTGAGACTGTGCTATAAATCAATAGTGATCAAAATAGCATGGTACTGGCACAAAAACAGAGAAGTAGATGTCTGGAACAGAATAGAGAACCAAGAGATGAATCCAGCTACTTACCCTTATTTGATCTTTGACAAGCCAATTAAAAACATTCAGTGGGGAAAAGATTCTCTATTTAACAAATGGTGCTGGGTAAACTGCCTGCCAACCTGTAGAAGATTGAAACTGGACCCACACCTTTCACCATTAACTAAGATAGACTCTCACTGGATAAAAGATTTAAACTTAAGACATGAAACTATAAAAATACTTGAAGAAAGTGCAGGGAAAACTCTTGAAGGAATCGGCCTGGGTGAATATTTTATGAGGAGGACTCCCCAGGCAATTGAAGCAGAATCCAAAATATACTACTGGGACCTGATCAAACTAAAAAGCTTCTGCACAGCCAAGAACATAGTAAGTAAAGCAAGCAGACAGCCCTCAGAATGGGAGAAAATATTTGCAGGTTATACCTCCGATAAAGGTTTAATAACCAGAATCCACAGAGAACTCAAACATATTAGCAAGAAAAGAATATGTGATCCCATCTCAGGGTGGGCAAAGGACTTGAAGAGAAACTTCTCTGAAGAAGACAGACACACGATCTACAAACACATAAAAAAAAGCTCATCATCCTTAATCATCAGAGAAATGCAAATCAAAACTACTTTGAGATATCACCTAAGCCCAGCAAGAGTAGTCCACATAACAAAATCCCAACACCAGAGATGTTAGTGTGAATGTGGAGAAAAGAGCACACTTCTACACTGCTGATGGGAATGTATACTAATACGTTTGGAGAATACTTACAGATCTAAAAATAGACCTGCCATTTGATCCTATAATTCCTCTACTAAGTATATACCCAGAAGACCAAAAATCACAATATAACAAAGACATCTGTACCAGAATGTTTATTGCAGCCCAATTCATAATTGCTAAGTCATGGAAGAAGCCCAAGTGCCATCAGCCTATGAATGGACTAGCAAATTGTGGTACATGTATACCATAGAATATTATGCAGCCTTAAAGAAAGATGCAGACTTTACCTCTTTCATGTTTACTTGGATGGAGCTAGAACATATTCTTCTTAGCAAAGTATCTCAAGAATGGAAGAAAAAGTATCCAATGTACTCAGCTCTACTATGAAGCTAATTTATAGCTTTCGTATAAAGGCTATAACCCAACTATAGCACAAGAATACGGGGAAAAGGCCAAGGGAGGGGAAGAGAGGGTGGAGGTTAGGGTTGAGGGAAAGTAATAGGTGGGGCCACACCTACGGTGCATCTTAGAATGAGTACAGGGGAAACTTGCTAAATGCAGAATACAAAATGTCTACATACAATAATTTATAAAATGCCATGAAGGCTACATTAAACAGTTTGATGAGATTATTTCAGATTGTATATGAATCCAGCATATTGTACCCCTTGATTGCACTAATGTGCATAGCTATGATTTAACAATAAAAAAAATAAAATAAAAAATGTCACTCTAGCTTAGCAATTAAGTGACAACCAAGGAAATATACTGACCAAACAATGGCAAAATTGTTATGCAGCAACTCAACCTCAGCTTTTTAAAAATAATCAAACAGCAGCACTGAAATTCGCAATGTCACACACATCCACAATCCTCCATGCTCCTTCCATATTTGCTCATTACTAGTGAGCAAAATTTACATTTTCTATTTTGTAATTTTGGTTTACATCCCTTACATGCTCCTGTGTCAACTGTTTTTAAATTCCTGCCTTCTCTACGTCATTGCCTTCTTTACATGTCTCTTACTGAGCCCTGGAGACCGAGGCTCTAGCCAAGCTCTGGTTCTGTAGATTCCAATGTAATTTACACAGCAATTTATGCAAACAATTCTACTCTGCACCAAGTTCAATGCTAAATGCAAGGGGCACAACACTGAAGAAGTCAAACATGGTTCCTTTCCTTATGGCACTTGGTCTGCAGAATGAGAGGTCAGATGTGTAATCAACGGTCTTTTTCAGTTCTCAAGTTTTTAACTTGACTCTTCTTCCTTTTTGTTCTGATTTTCACGGCACTCACCTCACCTTTTTCATTTCCATTATTTATTACCCACCTTTTCCTATCCTATGTTGGACCTTATCCAAGATAATGATTTTCCTGTTCTGCTCTGATGTCTGAAGATATCTGACACTTTCGTGTATGCTTCTTATTTCATGACAAGAGGTTACATGATAATGCTTAGTACATTCTTTGGACCTCAAACATAGTTGATCATTGGTTATGGGAAGGAATAACTTTTTCAATTTGAGAAACCTAGAGTTATTTTAGAACACACAAAGGGTTTATAGGAAGAGCGGACAGAGCTGACCAGTACTGTGGATTATATGGATTTACAAGGAGGTTTTACAAATGGTGGAAAAAATTATTCTTCTGGCTGATAAAAGTTGCAGTTGTGACAGCTACATCCTTTACTCATTAGATAAGAAGGAGAGTGGAGAAAAAATACAGACACACCTTTCTTACAGGAGAAGTCTCATCACTCAGCTTGTGAGCAATGTGAGGAACAGAAATTGAAGAAAAAAGGGAAGAACATCATCTTTTGACACTGAGGAAAGGCTAAATAGAAAGATGCATTTAATAATACAAAATGAAAAAATCAACAAAGGATTGCATGGTTTGCAGTAGAAGATACAAAAAAGGTGAAAAGAGAGAAACCATTTTCTACTATGAAACATGTAATAGGAGATTGCTTTAAGAAATATCACATTGGGCAGCACCTGTGGCTCAGTGAGTAGGGTGCCGGCCCCATACTCCAAGGGTAGCAGGTTCAAACCCGGCCCCAGCCAAACTGCAACAGAAAAATAGCCTGGCGTTGTGGTGGGCACCTGTAGTACCAGCTACTCGGTAGGCTGAGGCAAGAGAATCACCTAAGCCAAAGAGCTGGAGGTTGCTGTGAGCTGTGATACCACAGCACTCTACTGAGGCTGACAAAATGAGACTCTGTCTCCAAAAAAAAAAGTAGTATCACATTCAAAAAAATTATGAATAAAAATAAACAAAAACATTTTAAATATATTATGTAGCCTAAAATGGATAATAAAATGATCAGGTGAGTTCATATTTATGTTTCTCTCTTTTAAACCTGTAGGATAATTACAAATAATCCACCAACCTCTTTCCTGCCAAAAATAAATAAGACCTAGGAGTATAGAAGTGGCAGAAAAATTGGATTGGAAAGGGTTAATACACACAATCAGTGCCATATGAAAATTTTACTTTCTAACAAAGAGATTTAGCCAAACGAGTTCATAACTCAGACAAAAAAAAGAAAATGCATTAAAGGAATTCTATAAAAATCAAGGCCTCAAAACCAAAATGCACAGCAGCATTGTCTTAGATAACACAGAATGCAAGTAAAGGTTATCAGAAAAACTGGTCAGGGGAAGAGCAAAAAGCATAGAATGCTCCTCTTCCTCCTCAAAACTGGAATCTAATCTAATGAAAGTCTGGTCACTGGGTCATTCAATCCTGATTGTTTAATGAAAGTATACAAATCAGCACATATTATGCCTAAGCATTCTAAATGTCCCTAATTATGGCTAAGTAGATAGAGGCCTTAAAAATCACACTTCACCCTATGTGAAAGGGTTGCTGGCACATCGTTAATTAAAACACCTCAGCTCCCAACTGCATTAGAAGCATGGTAATTATCTTCATACGAAATTTGCTTTGTAATACTTGAAATGCTTCAAACCCTATAGTGACAACAGAATACAAACGAAAAGACCAGGCAGTAAGCCTCTTCCTGTCCATTACTATGTTGCTGTAGACCAAAGTTAAGAGCTCACCCCTTTGAGAATAAGAAGTACTAACAGTCCTGAGAAAGAAATGCAACAATTATCATGATTATTATTATTATTATATTAGCAGCACCTAAATTTTCTTGAGTCAACACCATGTGCCATGCACTGCAGCAAGTGCTTTTTATATGCTCTAAGTTCAGAGAGACTAAGTAATTTGCCAAAAGTCACCCAGCCAGAATGTGTCAAGGCAGAGAACTGAAACCAGTTCTTTCCAGCTCCAGAATCTATACTGATAATCACTACAGTGGCACCAAAGAGGGAAGGGATGGAAAGAAGGAGTTGGCAGTTGCAAATATTTTCCCCAAGTGCCATTTTTAAGGTTAAAAACAGAGACCAGCACAGTGGTTCATGCTTGTAGTCTTAGTAATTTGGGAGGCTAAGGTGGGAGATCATTTGAGGCCAGGAATTCAAGACCAGCCTAGAAAACAGAGCGAGACTCCATCTATACAAAACAAACAAAACAGAACCACGGAAGTTGAATGTTGAACCACTAGAGAAGCCCACAGAATTCCAAAGATTCTTCCAAAAGATATCAAAGAACTGGACTTGTCTCTCAAGAGTGGTAAATTTTGAACAGAGAGAAATGGTAAGTCTGTAGAGTGAGGAAAGAGTGATTCATCAAGAAGGTATGTCCCTGAGGGGAGGCAGTGGATCCAGTTTTCCAGCAAACGGTATTGTGTGCCTATGGTGTGCCAGATGCCAGGCTACTACCTGGGCTCTGGCCTCCCCCCACAGAGAACATCCAGGAGACCCTAAACAAAGGAGAGAATCTGTGTACAGACCTGTGAGGGAGAGATGAGCAGGCTGGAAGGGTCGCTTCAGGAATGCTTGCCTCTAGTGTTCTTCAACTCAGGGGAAGGCTTCTCAGTTCAAAGGGAAAAAACCCAAATCCAACCCTTAATTCAGTCATACTATAATGACAACAGTATTGGCTCTAAAGCATTGAATTTTATCTATTTCTTTCTGAAAACTGAAAATCTAAGGAAGTCTTTTCTTACGGATGAAAAACTGAGAAGTCATCCTGGTTAACAGGCATCAAGCATTAGGATAAAACAGTTTTGAAATCTTACAGCCATGGTCCCTCCAAGAATAAGAAAGGGTCAGCACTATTCAGGGAGTTTCAACATGGCCCTGTGTCATCACTGAAGAACTCAGAAGCATATTATGGCCTAGTAGAGTCAAACAAATCTGGCTTCAAATCCCAGTTCTGCTACCTACTAAATCTACAACGTTAAGCAAAGTACTTAACCTCTTTTGGTGCCAATCTCATCAGTTTCAAGATGAGGATAATAACCTCCATCTTCCTGGAATCTGGTGGGCATGACAGTGTACTCTTCACCTCAGTTGTGGTATATGCCATGCCCACAGCCCATTCTAAGGGAAACTAATAATATTCCTATCCACTGCTTGGGGGCAGCCTTAGACAATGATTTTCTGCACTAAAACACACATATATACCAGGTGTCTGCTAGTCATATGGAACAGAACCTGACAGGACCAGGCATGGGAACCTGACACACATGCAACCAGTCTCTAGGCTGGCCAACAACCTGTGATGTGCTTTAATGCCAGAGATGATGATCAATTTGCTTAGCTATTTAAATTCTCTTAGGGATTTGAACCAGAAAGTAAAGTTAGCTGACAGCAGGCCAGGAAGCACACAGGTCCCATGACAGAACAGCAACTTGGAGAGTAGCAGGGTTATAATGAGGGCAGACTCCCAGAATGACAGTCCACAACCCCTCAGCTAAGGCCCCCAGAACTGATGGGGATCCAAGCAACCTTCTAATCCCTGCCTCTGGGTATTCAGTTCCCCTCAGCCCTTGCCCTTCCTATAGGCTGGCTGTTCTCTTTTCCTAGGATTAAACTTTTCCTAGGATTCTCTTTTCCTAGGATTAAGCTTTCTACTACTTGAGGTCACAGGTTACCTTTGCAACAGAGAAAGGGCAGGTGGGGAGCCTATACCCACCTGTAAGACAGGCCATGAGGGGCAAAATCATTCACCAAGCTTCTTTGTTGGACCTCCCTGAACAGATCGGGAGGCAGAAATGACATGACCACCTAGCTAAGAAAGGCTCAAGATGCATCTCACAGATGCAGGTTACCAAAGAAAACAACTGCAGAGCAGGTGGGGGCAGAACACCCTAGGTAGGGTAAGTTAGAATAAGGCATCTTTAAGAAGTTCCAGAAAGTGAAACACCATATAAAATATAGAAGCCCTCAGACCTTTGCCACCATTTGTAACCTCCTTTGAGGGGGAAAAAAAAAATACTATTCTAACACTTTTTGAGCTTTGAAATAAAGCCAAATGTTGTTGGTTTTCTCTTTGAAATGAGTTTCATTCAATTAAGGAATGAAAAAACAAAGACTATACAACTCACTCCAAAAAAAAAAAAAAAAAAAAAAAAACCTAAAAATAAAAGCTTCCCTTTGCTTCCCCACCCAAATACCTAATTTAGAAAATGATAGTCAAAATAACAAGCTGCGCCAACCATACAGAAGCCATTACATGAAGGCTTTCCCCACACTTACCTCCTCCTAACCTGGCCTCCAATCCCATGCCAACTTTTCAGAAGCACCTTTGGGATCTCTTTCCATTTATCATTTATTTTATTACCTAGCTTGCAAGCTAATTTGTTCCAGTTCATGTTTTCCAGCTTAAATATGTGAGTTCAATATTTCAACAGAATGGACAATAGGCTTCAGCAGACATCCTTGATGTACATTTCATAGCTACCTGCTTCAGTGCACCTCTCTCAAATCTGCATATAGCACAGAAAATTTGTTTACCATGTATTTTAAAGAGAGATAATAACACTCGGGCTTATGTTTTGAGCTACATGATTTTTATTCTATTCTCTCACTGTACTAGATTCAACACCTTCCTGGCATTGAGTGGTAACAGCCCAAGGTGATAAACAGTGAATCACAACAAACTTCATTGAGTGGTTTTTTGCAGCCTATAAATAAAATCAGAACTGAAGACAGTGAACCTTCTAAGTGAGGTCTGAACATTTCAAGGTTATTCATTTCTAAACCTGTCTGGAAAAAGCATAAACAATATCAAAAGATATGTAATTTATGATTAACAGAATTTCTTAATACACAAAAATTCACATTTTCATTGCCAATACTAAAGCCCTGTGGACCTTTAACTTCTCAGCCCCCGTGTTACCAAAAAACAAAGAAGCCGAACCATTTTCTAGCAGGGTTAAGAAATGCAGAAGTGAGCAGCAAAACACTGGCTTCAGGAAAATGCTACAGATCTGTATTGTTTTTATATGATGACATTACTAAAATGGACAAAAGAAATTTAATACCTCATTGGGCCACAAAGAAATTTCAAATAGTTACGCAACAGATGGTAAACAATGTTTTAGAAATTTCGGTGACTGTAAGTGGGGACTTTCAATTTTGGGGGAGTATCTTCCCAAATCAACTTCTCTTCCTCCTAATACCTCCAATTCAAGGGTGGAACCTGGCTGCCATTTTGGCATTATATGAGCCTGGCTGTCCCACCCTTGCTGGGCCATAAATGGACTGAGCAATCAAATTTCTTCCCTCCCCCCCACTTGGGAATTTAAATTAGAATTGGAAAAAGCTAAACACGATTCTCTAGTTGCTTCAATAACTGAGACTTAAACTCAGGAGCTACAGAGAAGCCCAGTTTAGCTATGTGAAGCGAAAGCCAGGTTAGTGAGAGAAAGAAAGAAAGCAGAATGGAGGGTTACAGTGACATTCTAATCCCTGAGTCCCTCCTGAGGCCCAGCTGAGCCTGAGTTTCATAAGATACCAGAATTCTTTCAATAAATTTCCCTTTTTTATTTAAATAATTTTTCTCAATTTAACCTATTTTAATCAGGGCTAGATTAGTATAAGCATAGGAAAAGGGTTAAGCAATGCTAGAATGATCCTTCTTCATGTCAAAATAAAATAGGACAATCATCAAAATTCAGAACCAGAAAGCCTACTTTGATCAAAAGGGAGAGCTGACATGCCATTTGTATATTTGGTTCCTATTTCTGTCATGTATTTATTAGGGTATTTTGGTTCAAAATCAAAGAGCATTGAGTTACCACATGTCAAATGGGTAACACTTCCCTTCCAACAGCATATCCTGCTGTCCTCCCATCATGTTAAGCTTCTTCTCAGAAGCCTACAGAGCTTTCCAACTGCTTGATATGTCAAATTAGAACTCTTGATCCATTAGTTTTGTAGTATCTAACCACAATCATAACCCATTACACCTAAGTTTACAGTCAGTCCTAGCGTCATCTCTCTTGTTCACCACTCATGGCCACCAGTCTCCCACTCCAAGTTGAGAGCATGTCACTTGCTGACGCTTCTTCTTAGAAATGGCCCAAGAATAGTAAAGGAGAGGGGTCTCAGAGTCTGGACATCTGGGATATCCAGAATTAACCTGGATTTTTCTATTAACCTGTCATCATTCAATTTCTCCAGGCCCGATTTCTTCTCTGTAAAGATGCTGGGGCTTGACCACTAGTTTACAGCTCTTTTGTACCCCAACACCCCTAAGAAGGATGGCAAGAACACATGAAAGATTAAGAAACAACATTTTTTTAAAGAACAAAATCGGTCATATTAACTGACTTAAATATCCAGAAAGAGATACTTTGGCTTATATGGCATCACAGCAGAGGTAGAATTTGAGCTAAACTATGAAAGAAGGACATGGATGGTTGTGCTTATGTCACTGAAGGTTTCATTTATTTTTGTGCTGGGTGTTCACAAAAGTGTTCATTAAAAGGAACACTGATTAAGATGGATAAAGAAGAAACTATTCTAAAAGCTTAACACTATTGGAAGATTCTCTGTAAGACAAAGGAGAGTACTAAAGGGGAAACCCAAAGATAAGCAGCAGACGTGGTCCACTAGGATATAACCTCTATGATGGCAAGGACTTTATCAACTTTGCTCACACCATACTCCCGACCCCTAACAGCACCTGGCAACAGATAAATATTTGTTGAAAGACTACATAAACGTAGCCCCTATCTTTAAGCACTTATGATTTTTAATAAGTGAAGAATAAAAGGAGAGACTATGTTGTCCTTTCCATTTAGGATCCCTAATAAATACGGTTATCAATTTTATTTACAGGAAGCCCTCCAATGGACAACAGAGGAAAGAACATAAACCTCAAATAATAATCATTTTATATTAAATACAGTGAATGATCAAATTCTACCACATCAGCAAAGAAACAAATCTTGTCACTTGATTCATTCTCTATGTTGATACATTAGCTAAAAATGAGCCTTTTAATAGAAAAGAATAAGTCACTCTACAATGGTAAGCCCAAAAGCTCCCTGAAAAATATATTAAGTTGTTTCAAAATACCAGCTCTTCTTAAGTTGATTTTCTCTTCCAACCACAACCACAGGCAATTATGTCACATATGCCAGATCCACATGGTCCAAATGACAAACAGCCCCCTTAACCAAATGCATTACCATAGCAACAAGGGGACTGCATTTGCTGTTCTCTACCTGCCATGGCCTGATCAATTATTTAACATGCCTATACTACAGTGACACTGTATAAATGATCATGTTCATTAGCAACAAAAGAAAGAGTCAGCTCTGAGAAAATCATAACCAGACAGCTAAATTGATCAGAAAACCAAACACACTCTCCTTGACAGTGATGTTAAAAATCTCAGTGCAGGGTGGCGCCCGTGGCTCAGTGAGTAGGGCACCGGCCCCATATGCCGGAGGTGGTGGGTTCAAACCCGGCCCCGGCCAAAAACTGCAAAATAAATAAATAAATAAAAATGATTTAAAAAAAAAAAAAAAAATCTCAGTGCAAAGGGAAGGAGGGAGATCAAACTGCTCTTAATTTTAAGCTTTTACTCTAGAATTGCATGAGCATACAATGATGACCTAAGCTCTTATTGTTTAAAAAAAGAAAAAGAACACATAAATTAATTTTATCTAAAGTTCCTGAAAACAGGATGATTAGATGAGAAGACCAGAACACCAAACAATGAAATTCACCTTAAACTTGTTTTATGGTTTTGGTTTTAATTTTTGTCCGGTCTCATTTTCTGGCTTATTTCTCCTTAGTAGAATAGGCAGAGGCCTGGAAAATTGGGGAGAAAGGTAATGTAGTAGTCAGCAGCCAGCCATGACCGTCCTCTCTCCCAAACTAGACAAATCCCCACTGACTTTCCACAGGGAGGTTCCTGAACAGAAAACCACTGAGGTGATCCATCTGGTTCAATGAGAAAGGAGAAACTTTTTCATCAAGAATAATCAGAGACTGGCTTGGCACCCACAGCTCAGTGGTTAGGGCACCGGCCACATACCCCAGGGCCCAACCCAGGCCTGCTAAACAACAATGACAACTGCAACAACAACAAAAAATAATAGCTGGGCATTGTGGCAGGCACCAGTTCGAACCCAACCCAGGCCTACGAAACAATGACAACTGCAACAACAACAACAAAAAAATAGCGGATGTTGTGGCGGGCACCTGTAGTCCCAGCTACTTAGGAGGCTGAGGCAAGAGAATCCCTTAAGCCCAAGAGTTTGAGGTTGCTGTGAGCTGTGATGCGACAGCACTCTACCAAAGGCGACAGCTTGAGACTCTGTCTCAAAAAAAAAAGAATACTCGGAGACTGAGTTAAGTCCAGTACTCCTGCAATTCACTGTCAGACACAATTCAAAACTTGAAAGCCAATAAAACCAACAATTCAATTTTAAACACCTCATGAATCCAACCCAGGTAGGGTCTGGGTTAGAGAGGTCCTGGGGCTTGTATCTGCTACAATCCAGAAACCGGTCAGCAATGAAGGCCAGAATCAGCACTGGGGCTGGATGGAGGGTAAATGGCTTTTGGACACACTTTGTTGTGCTCTTTCATGTCACCCCTCAGAAAACATTATCTCCTTCTTTAAAGAGAAAGCAGGGGTGGCCGCCAAAATGATTCTAATCAATTTACAATAGGTTATAGTCTGATAGTTAAAGTTTCATACAGACACGAGTTTCCATATGGTTAAAAATAACTGACATGCCAAAAATGAAGTCTATAATTTGCTGACAAATTAAGAGAACCCATGCTTACACAAGGTTTCCATGATACTGCTCTAGGTATACTCCTCCGTCTTACTACTTTTCCAAAATCTAGCTTGCTACAAGCTACAGCCATCAAACCTTGATTAGACTGCCAAAATCAGTAAATAACTTATGAAAACTGTTGTTTTCCAGTATAGTAGTCTTTCCATCACAAGTGTTAATTTTTATTACGGCAAATCCAAGAAAACCGCTTAAAAGATTATGATATGCAGTTAATTCACTGTTCACATGGAAGAGAACATAAAAATTTTATAAACATTCACCCAAAAGAACTGTTTCTCGTGGGGGCAGTGGGGGGAGGAGACAAGATGGCTGACTGAAGCCAGCTTTCCACAGAGGCTCCCGTCCAGTGGGAGAGTTGAAGGACAAAAATTCAGAAAGTAACCTGGTGGATTTGAGCTGCACTAAGAGAGAAGGTTGAAGAACGCACGTCAACCCCGCTGAGGTGAGCTGCGACCACAAGGATACAAACAAAAGGTACAAAATCCATCAACAAGCGGACGGGAGTCCCCTCCCCCATGAGAACGGCTCAGAGTGCCCCACAAACAATTGGGCAGAGTTCAAAGTTCCTCCCACTACACTCCACGGGAGAGACCCTCTAAAAACTGGACCTATCTCCCCTACTAGGGTGCCACGGCGTCCTCCTGCCAGGAATAAAACTGTATAAACTGTATATGGTCTCTACCTGGAATTCTGAGCTCCCAGAACTCCCCTTTACTCACACTTAGGTCTGGAGGCCAGTCCCGGTTGGCGGAGAGGGGACCGCACCAGAGTGGCAGTTCCCTGAGGCACAGTGCGACAGCTGTCTTTTGGTGACAATACGGCCAGGCATAAAACTGTGTAAAGCTGTGTGTGTTCTCTGCCCGCAACCCCAGGCTCCCAGCACTCCCCGCACGCCCCTCTGCTCTCGCTCCAATGTCTGGAGGGCTGTCCCCCAGGGGTCCAGACTCTTGGGCGATTGCTCAAGGGGTATAGACAGTGCTGGGCTGCAGCCGGTCGGTGCAGACTCTGGGGTACGGGAGCGGAGAGAGGACGGTTGGCCGGAAGGGAGCTACACCAGAGAAGCAGTTGCCTGAGCCATAAAACAGCAGCCCTCTTTCGCTAGCAATACAGCTTACTACCGAATATTCTGAAGCCACACCCCCTGTCTCCCTGGGCAACCAGAGACTCTGAGTATAGGATTTGCCTGCGGCTACTCCAACTTGCAAACCGGGGAAAAATTCCTAGGGCAGTGCTGACCAAGAGGTCCGCTTTACTAAACCTAAGACGCACCTGGCCCTCAGGGGATCGTCAGCCTATAGACAATACAAGTGCAAAGACAAGCTGATTTGGAACTCAATTCAGCTTCTCTTCTGCAGGGGAACCGCAGAGTTGTTCTGTTCTGTTCTCTCAGTAACATTAATCAGGGGCGAAACTGGACCTGAGTGAAAACCCCTCAACCTTCATCAAGCGCCCGAGGTTGTCAGGCCTCACCTCCTCCTGCTAGAGAGAGGCAGAGCACAGCGGCCTGGCAGACTTCCTTGTGATTCAGGCAGGTGCAAACACCTGGAGTACCGATTCACTATAGGCAACTGGGTCAGCCAACTGCAGGGCTATCAGTGACTGGGTGTGACAGCGGTGCAAGGTGGGAAAGGCAGCATCAACCTTCCCAGACTGATCTATTGGCTGGGTGGCTCCTCCTGACTCCATGCAGCACTGGAGCAAGCCACACCAGAGTAGTCACCAGACCCTTGTGATCCAGTTCCCAGAGAACTCTTAAACTCTCTCACCCAAGACAGGTGCAGTCTGAGATAACTGATTTAGACTTTTTGAACTAAACCAATCACCTGAGGACAAATCAGGTGGTGCCCTGGGTGCACGGTGGTAGGAAGGTTTCATTTTTCTTTTCCAATTGTTTGCCGGTCGGGGGTGGGGTGACGTAATTGCTGATATTTCTCCACAACTGAGACTTCAAACCAGAGTATCTGTTTCACAAGGGTGGAACAGAAAACAGCTGAAAACAAGACAGAACCACTTAGCCCCACCACACCAGATAGGGCCCCAGTTTCTCAGGCCACAACACTGTACAGGCCCTCGACAAAGCCCCAGGGGAAAAAATCAGAGGGAGTAAAACAACCATGGGGTGGAATCAGCGGAAAAACTCTGGTAACATGAATAACCAGAATAGATCAACCCCCCCCCAAAGAAAGCTATGACAGATGCAATTGATGATCCCATTCATAAAAAACTGGCTGAGATGTCAGAAATCGAATTCAGAATTTGGATTGCAGACAAGATTAACAAAGTAGAATTAGGAATTCAAGGAGAAATTCAAAAGTTGTCTCAAGAATTTAACGAATTTAAAGACAAAACCACCAAAGACTAAGACACACTGAAGCAAGAATTTGCAGCCCTCAAAGATATGAAAAATACAGTAGAATCCCTCAGCAACAGAATGGTGCAAGCAGAAGAAGGATTTCTGACATGGAAGATAAAGCCTTTGAACGATCCCAAACTCTCAAAGAGGAAGAGAAATGGAGAGCAAAAACAGATCATTCTCTCAGAGAGCTCTGGCATAATTCGAAGAAGGGCAATATCCAAATCATAGGAGTTCCAGAAACAGATGAAGTGGCCTCGCTGGGCACAGAGGCCCTTCTGCACGAAATTATGAAAGAGAATTTTCCAGACATGCCTAGAGATTCTGAAATTCAGATAGCGGACAGCTTCAGAAGCCCAGCACGACTCAACCCCAATAAGACATCCCCCAGGCATATCATAATTAACATCACTAAAGTTAATATGAAAGAGAAAATCCTCAAAGCTGCCAGGAGAAAGAAAACCATTACCTTCAAAGGGAAGAATATTAGAATGACTGCAGATCTCCCTGCTGAAACTTTTCAAGCCAGAAGAGGGTGGTCACCGACTTTTAATCTCCTAAAGCAAAATACTTTCAACCCCGGATCTTGTATCCAGCTAAACTGAGTTTCATTTATGATGGAGAAATTAAATACTTTAATGACATTCATATGTTGAAGAAATTTGCCATAACAAAACCAGCTCTTCAGGATATTCTCAGATCTATCCTCCATAATGACCAACCCAATCCTATACCACAAAAGTAAACTCACTCAGAAACTTCGGATCAAACTCCAATTTCGACATTGGCGAAAGGATTAAAAATGCCCACTGGACTTTTGAAAAACTCGATACCCAAAACTTCACCAGACTTATCAATATTCTCCATTAATGTGAACGGCGTAAACTGTCCTCTAAAGAGGCATAGGTTAGCTGACTGGATACAAAAACTCAGGCCACATATCTGTTGCACACAAGAGTCACATCTTAACTTAAAAGACAAATACAGACTCAGGGTGAAAGGATGGTCATCCATATTTCAGGCAAATGGTAATCAGAAAAAAGCAGGTGTTGTAATTTTATTGGCAGATATAGTAGGCTTTAAACCATCAAAAGTAAGGAAGGACAAGAATGGTCACTTCATATTTGTTAAGGGTAATACTCAATATGATGAGATCTCAAATACTAATATCTATGCACCCAACCAGAATGCACCTCAATTTATGCACCTCTTAACAGACCTGAGCAACTTGATTTCCTCCAGCTCCATAATAGTCGGAGATTTCAACACTCCTTTGGCAGTGTTGGATCGATCCTCCAACAAGAAGCTGAGCAAAGAAATCTTAGATTTAAACCTAACCATCCAACATTTGGATTTAGCAGACATCTACAGAACATTGCATCCCAACAAAACTGAATACACATACTTCTCATCAGCCCATGGAACTTACTCCAAAATCAATCACATCTTAGGTCACAAGTCTAACCTCAGTAATTTAAAGGAATAGAAATTATTCCATGCATCTTCTCGGACCACCATGGAATAAAACTTGAGCTGAGTAACAACAGGAATCTGCATACTTATACAAAAACATGGAAGTTAAATAACCTGATGCTGAATGATAGCTGGGTCAGTGATGAGATTAAGAAAGAACTCGCCAACTTTTTGGAACAAAACAACAATGAAGACATGAACTATCAGAACCTCTGGGATACCGCAAAGGCAGTTGTAAGAGGGAAATTTATAGCACTGCAAGCCTCCTCAAGAGAACGGAAAGAGAGGAAGTTAACAACTTAATGGGACATCTCAAGCAACTGGAAAAGGAAGAACATTCCAACCCCAAACCCAGTAGAAGAAAAGAAATAACCAAAATTAGAGCGGAATTAAATGAAATTGAAAACAAAAGAATACAACAGATCAATAAATCAAAAAGCTGGTTTTTCGAAAAGGTCAATAAAATAGATAAACCTTTGGCCAACCTAACCAGAAAAAAAAGAGTAAAATCTCTAATCTCATCAATCAGAAACAACAAAGACAAAATAACAACAGACTCATCAGAAATCAAAAAAATCCTTAATGAATATTACAAAAAACTTTACTCTCAGAAATATGAAAACCTGAAGGAAATTGACCAATACTTGGAAGCACGTCACCTTCCAAGACTTAGCCAGAATCAAGTGGAAATGTTGAACAGGCCTATATCAAGTTTGGAAATAGCATCAACCATACAAAACCTCCCTAAAAAGAAAAGCCCGGGACCAGATGGTTTCATGTCTGAATTCTACCAAACCTTTAAAGAGGAATTAGTACCTATATTTTCAACCTGTTCCAAAAGGTAGAAAAGAAGGAAGACTACCCAACACGTTCTATGAAGCAAACATTACCCTGATCCCCATATCAGGAAAAGACCCAACAAGACAAGAAAATTATAGACTGATATCACTAATGAATATAGATGCAAAAATATTCAACAAGATCCTAACAAACAGAATCCAGCAACACATCAAACAAATTATACATCATGACCAAGTCAGTTTTATCCCAGGGTCTCAAGGCTGGTTCAATATACATAAATCTATAAATGTAATCCAGCACATAAATAAATTAAAAAACAAAGACCATATGATTCTCTCAATCGATGCAGAAAAAGCTTTTGATAATATCCAGCATCCCTTCATGATTAGAACACTTAAGAAAATCGGTATAGAAGGGACATTTCTCAAACTGATAGAGGCCATCTACAGTAAACCCACAGCCAATATCATATTGAATGGAGTCAAATTGGAATCATTTCCACTCAGATCAGGAACCAGACAAGGCTGCCCATTGTCTCCACTGCTTTTTTTTTTTTTTTTTGTAGAGACAGAGTCTCACTGTACCGCCCTCCGGTAGAGTGCCGTGGCATCACACGGCTCACAGCAACCTCTAACTCTTGGGCTTACACATTCTCTTGCCTCAGCCTCCCGAGCAGCTGGGACTACAGGCATGTGCCACAACGCCCAGCTATTTTTCTGTTGCAGTTTGGACGGGGCTGGGTCCGAACCCGCCACCCTCGGCATATGGGGTCGGCGCCCTACTCACTGAGCCACAGGCACTGCCCGTCTCCATTGCTTTTTAACATTGTAATGGAAGTTTTAGCCACCGTAATTAGGGAAGAAAAGGCGATCAAGGGTATCCATATAGGGTCAGAAGAAATCAAACTTTCGCTCTTCGCAGATGATATGAAACACTAGGGACTCTACTACAAAACTCTTAGAAGTGATCAGGGAATACAGCAGTGTCTCAGGTTACAAAATCAACATTCATAAATCAGTAGCCTTTATATATACCAACAATAGTCAAGCTGAAAAAACAGTTAAGGACTCTATCCCATTCACAGTAGTGCCAAAGAAGATGAAATATTTGGAAATTTATCTAACAAAGGACATGAAAGATCTCTATAAAGAGAACTATGAAACTCTAAGAAAAGAAATAGCTGAAAATATTAACAAATGGAAAAACATACCATGCTCATGGCTGGGAAGAATCAACATTGTTAAAATGTCCATACTACCCAAAGAAATATATAATTTGAATGCAATCCCTATTAAAGCTCCACTGTTATACTTTAAAGATCTTGAAAAAACAATACTTCATTTTACATGGAATCAGAAAAAAACCTTGAATAGCCAAGACATTACTCAGAAATAAAAACAAAGCACGAGGAATTACGCTACCAGACTCAGACTATACTACAAATCGATAGTGATCAAAACAGCATGGTATTGGCACAAAAACAGAGAAGTAGATGTCTGGAACAGAACAGAGAACCAAGAGATGAACCCAGCTACTTACCGTTATTTAATCTTTGACAAGCCAATTAAAAACATTCAGTGGGGAAAAGATTCCCTATTTAACAAATGGTGCTGGGTGAACTGGCTGGCAACCTGTAGAAGACTGAAAGTGGACCGACACCTTTCACCATTAACTAAGATAGCCTTTCACTGGATCAAAGATTTAAACTTAAGACGTGAAACTATAGAGATACTAGAGGAGAGTGCAGGGAAAACCCTTGAAGAAATCGGTTGGGGTGAGTATTTTATGAGGAGGACCCCCCGGGCAATTGAAGCAGCTTCAAAAATACACTACTGGGACCTGATCAAACTAAAAAGCTCCTGCACAGCCAAAAACACAGTAAGTAAAGCAAGCAAACAGCCCTCAGAATAGGAGAAGATATTTGCAGGTTATGTCTCCGACAAAGGTTTAATAACCAGAATCCGCAGAGAACTCAAACGCATTAGCAAGAATAGAACAAGGGATTTCATCGCAGGCTGGGCAAGGGATTTGAAGAGAAACTTCTCTGAAGAAGACAGGCATGCGGCCTTCAGACATATGAAAAAATGCTCATCATCTTTAATCATCAGAGAAATGCAAACCAAAACTACTTTGAGATATCATCTAACTCCAGTGAGACTAGCCTATGTCACAAAATCCCAAGACCAGAGATGTTGGCGCGGATGTGGAGAAAAGGGAACACTTTTGCACTGCTGGTGGGAATGCAAATTAATACATTCCTTTTGGAAAGAGATATGCAGAACACTTAGAGATCTAAAAATAGATCTGCCATTCAATCCTGTAATCCCTCTACTGGCCATATACCCAGAAGACCAAAAATCACATCATAACAAAGATATTTGTACCAGAATGTTTATTGCAGCTCAATTCATAATTGCTAAGTCATGGAAGAAGCCCAAGTGCCCATCGATCCACGAATGGATCAATAAATTGTGGTATATGTACACCATGGAATATTATGCAGCCTTAAAGAAAGATGGAGACTTTACCTCTTTCATGTTTACATGGATGGAGCTGGAACATATTCTTCTTAATAAAGTATCTCAAGAATGGAAGAAAAAGTACCCAATGTACTCAGCCCTACTATGAAACTAATTTAGGGTTTGTACGTGAAAGCTATAACCCAGTTACAACCTAAGAATAGGGGGAAGGGGGAAAGGGAGGGGAGGGAGGGTGGAGGTGGGTAGAGGGAAGGGGATTGGTGGGATTACACCAGCGGTGCATCTTACAAGGATATATGTAAAAGTTGGTAAACGGTCTGTGAAGCTAGTGAATGATGCCCCATGAATATTTCAATGTACACAGCTATGATTTAATTAAATAAAAGGAAAAAAAAATGAACTGTTTCTCACTTAAAATCCACATTCCAAAAAAAAATCCACATTCTCCAACAAAAGCATCACAAGTATAAAAATAAAGGCATTTGTGCTAGATTTTTTTTTATTTATTTATTATTTATTTATTTATTTTTGAGACAAGAGTCTTACTTTGTTGCCCTCAGCAGAATGCCATGGGATCACAGCTCACAGCAACCTCAAACCTCTTGCCTCAGCCTCCCACGTAACAGGTGCCCACCACAACACCTGGCTATTTTTAGAGATGAGGTCTTGCCCTGGCTCAGGCTGGTCTCAAACTCCTGATCTCAGGCCATCCACCCACCTCGGCCTCCCAGAGTATGCTAGGATTACAGGCACAAGCCACTGTGCCCAGCCTTGCACTAGATTTTTTTACCACAGCTCAATTTACAATTACCAAGATGTGGAAACAACCTAAATGCCCATCAATCCAGGAATGTATTAACAAAAGGTGGTACATGTATACTATGGAATACTATTCAGCCATAAAACAGACAGAGACTTTACATCTTTTGTATTAATCTGGATAGAGTTGAAACACATTCTTCTTAGAATGGAAAAGCAAGTATCCAATGTACTCAACACTAATAAGAAGCCTATAGACAATCTTATACACTCCCACACAAGAGAAAAACTCAATTCAATTCAAGATGTGGGAGGGGAAAGGATGGAGGAGGGAGAGGGCAGGAGGGAGGGGACTGTTGTACTCACACTTAGTGGGCACAATGTAAGAGTACATGGCATACCTTCTGGGTGCAGAACATGACTACAACAGGGACTCTACCTAACAAATGCGAACAGTGTAACCTAATTGTACGCTCACATTAATCTGAAATAAAAAACAAATATTTAGGGCAGTGCCTGTGGCTCAACGGAGTAGAGCGCCAGCCCCATATGCCTGAGGTGGGGGGTTCAAACCCAGCCCCAGCCAAAAACTGCAAAAAAAATTAATAATAATAATAAATAAATAAAACAAATATTTAAAATGAAATCTAGAGTAGTCTATTTTCCACAAATTGTTCCTCTAAGTGGATAAATTACCATATAAAGAAACTAAAAATTTATGAATACTTCATATGGTGTGTAATTTTACTTATATGCCCACTGAAACAAAAATATGCACCTCAGGGATCATTTACTCAACCTAATGTCTCTCTGATTACCATATACAAAAGCTTATGACAGATGACCTCTCACATCTGACAGTATACACGACATGAGTTATGACCACTGTTCCGTTTCCATAATTGAGTGACTTTCTTTAAACAACTGGTCAAATATCTGCCTCTCATTTTCAGTCACTTGACATGCATGCAACTACATGTTCACAATACGGCTGGGGACCCATGGAGAATAATTAAGTTCCAAGAAAGTCTTTCTGAAGTTTTTAGCCTTCATACTTCTCTATTCTAATAACTTTGGCTGTCAGTATAATAGAAACAATCCATAAATGACATTTAGAAGCAAAGTGAACTTTCTTCTCCCAGCTGACAAGGACTTCATAGCTACTGGTCACAGCATTCATTTTACTTTCTACTCAATAGCAGACATTCCTGTTTGTCACAGAACTAAAAATTGGAATATACGATATAAATCTAAACAATATTACACTTGTATGAATTAGCCTTTAAGTTTGTTTATAAATTATTTCTACCACTTGCAGTCAAATTAATTAAAGGTTAAACAACAGAAGTAATATACATCCCAGTACTGTCATTATTTATTTTCTTTTTTTTTTTTGAGACACAATCTCAACATGTCGCCCTCAATAGAGTGCCGTGGCTTCACAGCTCACAGCAACCTCAAACTCTTGGGCTTAAGCGATTCTCTTGCCTGAGCCTCCCAAGTAGCTGGGACTATAGGCGCCCATCACAATGCCCAGCTATTTTTTGCTTATAGACGTCATTGTTGTTTGGCAGGCCCAGGCTGGATTCAAAACCGCCAGTTCTGATGTATGTGGCTGGAACCCTAGCTGCTGAGCTACCGGCACCAAGCCCCAGTACTGTCTCTATAGCAAAAATTATAAACTTCAAAATATCCAAGAATGGCAAAGTGATTCCATATGACTTATAGAACATCCCATCCATATAACATAAAACTACTAAAAATGGTACAATACCAGAATAATTAAAGAAGATCAATGGAACAGAAAAAAAAAAAAACATATAGCATAGTGATGTTCAAGGGCACGAAAACAATACCCTTGAGCAGAAAAATCTTTCCAACAAACAGTATAAAAATAACTGGATAGCCATATGGACAAATATTAACATCAATCCCTATTTAACATCACTCATGAAAACTAACTTAGAGGCTCGGCGCCCATAGCTCAGTGGTTTAGGGCACATACACCGGGGCTGGCAGGTTTGACCCCGGCCTGGGCCTACTAAACAACAATGACAACAACAACAAAAATAGCTGGACATTGTCGTGGGCCCCTGTAGTCCCAGCTACTTGGGAGGCTGAGGCAAGAGAATCGCTTAAGCCCAAGAGCTTGAGCTTGCTGTGAGCTGTGATGCCATAGCACTCTACTGAGGGCAACATAGTGAGACTCTGTTTCAAAAAAAAAAACAAAAAAGAAAACTAACTTAAGAGATAATACAGATATAAATGTAAAAGCTAAAACTATAATGCTTTAAGAAGAAAACACAACAAACTATAATGATGAGAGGGTAGCAAAGGATCTATAATATAAAAAATAAATACAGCTTTCTTAAAATTTTAAAAGTCTCATCAAAGATACAGTTAAGAAAGTCAATAGGCTAGACACAGAAGGGAATAAAGATCCATAAAACATTCACCTGACAAAGCACTGGTAACCAGAAACATCAAGAATTCCAATAGCTCAACCCAATTCAAGAAACAGAAAAAAAGATTTAAATAAATACCTTACAAAAGATGTACAAATGGCAACCCAAGGATATGGAGCAACTCTCATATACACACATATTAAGGGTGGAAATGTAAAAAAAGAAGCATCACTTTGGACAGAAGCCCATCAGTTTCTTATAAAGGTAAACATAAACCTACCCTACAATCAAGCCATTCCACTCCTAGGGATTCACCCAAGAGAGAGAGATGCAAAAGAATGTGTGTGTGTATGTGTGTGTGTATACACATACTTATATATATGCTCATATAACCAACTCTGTCATAAAATATATTATACATATCCACAAAAACTTGCAGAAGAATGTTCAGAGCAGCTTTATTTATAATAGCTAAGATAATACCCCAGATGTCAATGAATAAAAGAATATAGAAACTGTTATATTCATACAATGGAATACAACTCAGCAATAAAAAGAACTACTAAAACATACAACAACCTGAATGAATCTCAAAAACATTCATGCTGAAAAAATTAAGATGGATTAAAACCTGAACGAATCTCGCAAGACATGATTGCAAAAGGGACTTTGCCTAACAATTGCAATCAATGTAACCTGGCTTACTGTACCCTCAATGAATCCCCAACAATAAAAAAAAAAAAAAAACCTGAACGAATCTCAAAAACATTCATGCTGAAAAAAATTCCATGCTGAAAGAAGCACCACATACAACAGAGTATATATATATATATGATTTCAATTATATGAAATAATAGAACAGGCAAAATTAACCAATGGTAGAAAAAATGAGAACAATGTTTGCCTTTGTATGGGTGGGAAGTGAGGACTGACTGGGAAGAGTCACAAGGGAATCTTCCAGGGTGATGATGACGTCTAATCTATATTATGATAGAGCTAGGGTTATATAGGTGTACGTGTTTGTCAAACTCAGCAAATATACATGTAAGATATATACATTTCATATAGTACAAATTTTGAATCAAAAGGAAATTAAACCAACACTGAATTCTAGTGAAGGATAGGTATCCTGGAGCACTTAGAGGATATTTCTTGATATTTACAATTTACTTTGGAATGTAACAAAAAATTAAGATGGATTAAAGGATGAAGAAAATGATGGTTAAATGAACAGACATGTGACAAAGCAAGTATAAATCAGTTTTAATGGTAGAATCTAGATCAGGGGTCCTCAAACTTTTTAAACAGGGGGCCAGTTCACTGTTCCTCAGACCATTGGAGGGCCGGCCTATAGTTTAAAAAAAAAAAAAAACTATGAACAAATTCCTATGCACACTGCACATATCTTATTTTGAAGTAAAAAAACAAAACGGGAACAAATACAATATTTAAAATGAAGAACAAGTGAGTGAAATCAACAAACTTACCAGTATTTCAATGAGAACTATGGGCCTGCTTTTGGCTAATGAGACAGTCAATGTCCGGTTCCATATTTGTCACTGCTAGTCGTAACAAGTGATGCAAGTGTGCATCAGTAAGTCTAGATCTGGTTGGAGATTTCAGATGTTTCATTCTGGAAAAAGTCTGTTCACAGACATAAGTGCTACCAAAGATGGTTGCCATTTTGAGTGCATGGTTCCTGAGATTAGAATATGTCTCAGAGGGGAGAGCTGCATAGAAATTAGGAAGGCTGCTTGACTTGAATGCATCTTTCAGAGAGTCACAATTATGCAGTTCCATTTGGTAAATCGTATCCACATTTTCAATGTCAATAGAAAATGGGTTACGGAAAAGCTGCATGTCCTGTTCATGGAGATGAAGCTCTTTAAATCTAAATTGGAACTCCTTTTGCAACTTTTCCAGTGAATCCACACATTTTATTTGGGAATGCAACCAATGGATTTTCCGCTAACAGATTTTGAGTTGTGGGGAGATGGCAGAAATTTTCCTCCTTCACTTGTTTGATGAGGAGGCCTAATTTTACTTCAAATGCTTTCACCTGTGATTGCATATTACGGATGAGCTTCCCCTTTCCTTGAAGTTGCACATTGAAACTGTTGAGTAGCTCTGTTTCATCTGTCAGAAAGGCAAGGTGCCATTTCCATTCTGCATCATTGAGCTCTAGTACTTGTTTTTTGAAAGCAAAAAAGCTGTAATCAGTGGAAGTAGGTCATAGAAATGTTTCAAAATTCTCCCTCGACTCAGCCAATGGATTTCTGTGTGGTACGGAACATCTTCACAGGCAACATTTAGCTCAGACAGAAATTCCTGAAATTGTCTGTGGTTTAGTGTATTACCTCTAATGAAGTTAACACAAGATACCACAGTTTTCATAACAGAGTCTCACTTCAGTGATTTACTACACAGTGCTTGTTGGTGGATGAGGCAGTGTACGGCTATTGGATGAGAATGGTTATGTTTGTCCATCTCTTGGTTAATGCGAGCAATTACTCCTTTCTTAGACCCCACCATGCTAAGAGCACTATCAGTTGTCACACTGGCTAGTTTTGCCCAGTTCAGCTCCAAACTATTCACAGTTTGGCAAATCTTTTCATAAATATCCTCTCCTGTAGTTGTTCCTTTGATGCTCTGCAGTGCAGCAAGCTCTTCTGTGACTTTGAAATAGTCATTTGACCACAAATAAAAATTAGAAGTTGTGCAGAATCACGAACATCATTACTTTCATCAAGTGCCAAGGAAAAATAGGAAAGGTTTTTTGCGGAGTTTTGCGAATGCTGATGCAAATTCTCTCCCATTTCTTCAATCCTTCGTGTAATTGAGGGTCCTGAAAGACTCACTGTACTAAATAAATCGGTCTTGACACATCTCTTTGGCAACAGAAAGAAGGCATTCTTTAACAAATTCTCCCTCCACGAATGGTCTGCCAGTGCATGCTACTAGCTTGGCAACTTGAAAACTTGCTCACAGTGATGAAGTATTTAGCTGTTTCTGCTTCACAAAAGTATTTTGCTGAGTTGTCAATGTATATTTCAGTTTTAATATTTTATCTTTTCTCACTTCTCTGACCAAACTATCATATTTATCTTTATGTTGAGTTTGATAATTTCGACGCAAATTGTATTCTTTGAACACAGATGCTATATTCTGGCATATCAAACACATAGCTCTTTCCTTGTACTGCATGAAAAAGTAATCATAAGTCCACTGTTCTTTGAATATCCTACACTCCAAGTCAATTTTTCTCTTTCTTGATATCATTGTTTCCTAGGGATTCCAAATTACTATTAGTAAAATACCAATATATATATACAGCCCTCCAAAAACAATATACCAGCAATAACTTTGCCCACACAGAGACATATAGACTGCACTGCCCATCAATGCAGTCAGATCAGTGCCCATCAATGCAGCCTTGCCAGTCCACATCATTTCAGCCTTACCAGTGCCCATATGGTGGAACTCTGATTTTACCTCAGGATTACACTGGTGCAGTGTGGGAACAGGCACGATTATAGAGCCAGTTCCTCCACCACCTTTCCAGTTCACACTACCCTGTGCGAACCGCACTGCAATCTGTGAACTGATCTGTGATCTGAGAAGACCCATGTGATCAGATTCCACTGCAGGAAAAAAGAAGGCATGTATGCCTTTTTTCTTCCGAATCTAATGCAAGTTCAGCCATACAAGCATATGGCTGAACTCACACTGCTCAGAGATGGCAACAGTGTGAACTGGGGCTTACATAGCACACAACATACAACATCATACACAACTGACTAGCAATCAGAATATAAATGCACTTACTGGCAATTAAACTGGGTTTCCTACTCCTCAGCTGTCTGCAGAGCCAGATTAAGTTCCCAGGGGGCCCTAGGCAGATTATGAGTTTGGGGCTCCCATGCGATAACACTGAGCACTGACCATTTGCATTAACACTGATCACTGACCATTTGCGATAACACTGCTGATAATTTGCATTAATACTGAGCGCTAACAATTTGCATTAACACTGAGCACTTACAATTATCACAACCACTGAGCACTGACTATTTGCATTACCTCTGAGCTCTGACCATTTACATTACCTCCAAGCACTGACAATTTGTATTAGCACTGAGCACTATTTGCGTTATCACTGTGATGTAACCCCCCTAGAAACCACCCCCAACCAACCAACTTAAAAAAAAAAAAAGGCTTTCCTAACTTCAAAAAAAGGCTCTTCTAACTTCAAAAAAATGTACCCCCATCTGCAAAAAAAAAAAAAAAACTCGGTGGGAGACAAGATGGCGGACTGAAGCCAGCTTTCAACAAAGGCTCCCGTCCAGAAGGAGAGTTAAGGGACAGGAATTTAGTAAGTATCCTGGTGGACTTGAGCCTCACCAAGAGAGAAGGCTGAAGAATGCACATCAACACCGCTGAGGCAAGTTGTGATCACAAGGACGCAAACAAAAGGTACAAAATCCACCACCAAGCGGACGGGAGTCCCCCTCCCCCATGAGACCGGCTCTAGAGCCCCACAATTGAACAAGCGGGCAGAAATTAAAGGCCCTCCCACTACACTCCACGGGAGAGACCTTCTAAAAACTGGACCTACCTCCCCTACTGGGGTGCCGTGGCGTTCTCCTGCCTGACATAGGGCTGAATAAAACTTTGGGAATCCTTTGCCGGCAACCCTGAATCCCCGGCGCTCCCCTCCCGCCCACTGAGGTCTGGAGGCCTATCCCCCAGGACTTTGGATCCTTGGGTGATTTCTCAAGGGGAGTGCACAGTGCCTGAGCTGCGTCAGGTCAGCGCTGACTCTGGGACACGTGAGCGAGGAGAGGGCACTCTGCTGAGGGGAAATCAAGCCTTGGTGGCACTTCCCTGCGGTGCAGTGCAGGAGCCCTCCCTGGACCGTAGTATTGCGTGAAACTGAATGAAACTCTAGCTTCCCCCCGCCCCACTCTCAATCGGGGTCTGGGGGCCCATCCCCCAAGAGTTCTGATTCTTGGGGGATCTCTTAAGGGGTGTGGACCCAGCACAAACTGTGGCCGCTCAGTGCTGACTCTGGGGCGCGGGACAGAGGAGAAAAGGGTCGCCTGAGTGCCCACACCAGAGCAGCAGTTCCCTGGAGGTAGATCAACAGCCGTTTTTTCTTTAACGGCAGAACGCTCACTTCTGGATATTCTGAGGCCACACCCCCTGTCTCCCTGGGCAACCAGAGGAGGCCACCGGTGACACGGCTCACAAACCCGGAAGCCTCCAGGGCGGGCCCGACCCAGAGAGGTGTTCAGACGCAATTCTCCAGCAGCAAAGACGTTTGAACTCAAAACAGCCGGTCTCCTGTAGGCGATGACAGGAACAGAGACAGAACCTCACAAAGTTGTCTGTTCTGTTCTGTTCTGTTAGCAGCATGCATCAGGGACGGGGCTAAGCCTGAGTGAACACCTCCTTCCCATCACCTGCATCAAACACTCAAAGATGTCAGGCCCCATCTCCTCCTGCTAGATAGCGGCAGTCTGCGGGGGCCTGGCAGACTTCCTTGCGATTCAGGCAGGTGCAAACCCCTGGAGTGTCTGTTCACTGCAGGCAACTGGGTTAGCCATCTGCAGAGATACCAGTGACTGGGTCCGACGGAGGGGCAAAGTGGGGAAGGAGACGTCAACCTTCCCAGACTGCTCTGTTTGCGGGGTGGCTCCTCCTGACTCCACGCTGCACTGGGGTGAGCTGTGTCAGAGGAGTCACCAGGCCCCTGTGATCCAGTTCCCAGAGACCTCTTGAACCCTTCCACCCGAGACAAGTGCCGATTGAGACAGTTGATTCGGACCTTTTGAACTGGGCTAATAGACTGAGGACTCTTCAGGCGGTGCCCTGGGTGTGCGATCGTAGGAAGGTTTGATTCTCCTTTTCCAACTGGGGCCAGAGGTGGGCAGGCGGGGTGACTTAATTGCTGATTTTTCCACACAGCTGAGACTTCAAGCCAGAGTAGAAGTTGCAATAGGATCAAACAGAAACCAGCTGAAAACAAGACAGAACCACTTTGCTCCACCACACCAGACAGGGCCCCAGTTTCTCAGGCCACAACACTGTACGGGCCCTCGATAAAACCCCAGGGGAAAAACCAAAGGGAGTAAACCATGGGGCGGAATCAGCGGAAAAACTCTGGTAACATGAATAACCAGAATAGATCAACCCCCCCAAGAAAAGATACGCCAGATGTGATTGAAGATCCCATTCATAAACAACTGGCTGAGATGTCAGAAGTCGAATTCAGAATTTGGTTTGCAGACAAGATTAATAAAATGGAATTAGGAATTCGAGGAGAAATTCAAAAATTGTCTCAAGAATTTAACGAATTTAAAGACAAAACCACCAAAGACTTAGACACACTGAAACAAGAACTTACAGCCCTCAAAGATATGAAAAATACAGTAGAATCCCTCAGTAACAGAATGGAGCAAGCAGAAGAAAGGATTTCTGACATTGAAGATAAAGTCTTCGAACGCTCCCAATCTCTCAAAGAGGAAGAGAAATGGAGAGCAAAAACGGATCACTCACTCAGAGAGCTCTCGGATAATTCGAAAAAAAACAACATAAGGGTTATAGGAATTTCAGAGAATGATGAAGTGGCTGCCAAGGACACAGAGGCCCTTCTACATGAAATTATGAAAGAAAATTTTCCAGACATGCCTAGAGAATCTGAAATTCAGATAGCAGACAGCTTCAGAACCCCAGCACGATTCAACCCCAATAAGCCATCTCCCAGACATATCATAATTAGCTTCACTAAAGTTAACATGAAAGAGAAGATTCTCAAAGCAGCCCGGCGAAAGAAAACTATAACGTACAAAGGTAAGAATATTAGAATAACTGCAGATCTCTCTGCTGAAACTTTTCAAGCCAGAAGAGGCTGGTCATCAACTTTTAATCTCCTAAAGCAAAAAAACTTTTAACCCGGGGTCTTGTATCCAGCTAAACTGAGTTTCATCTATGATGGAGAAATTAAATAATTCAATGACATTCATATGTTGAAAAAATTTGCCATAAGTAAACCAGCTCTTCAGGATGTTCTCAGACCTATCCTCCACAATGACCAACCCAATCCTATACCACAAAAGTAAACTCACTCAGAAACTTCGGATCAAACTCCAACTTCCACACTGGCGAAAGGATTAAAAATGTCCACTGGACCTTTGAAAAACTCGATACCCAAAATTCCACCAGACTTATCAATACTCTCCATCAATGTGAATGGCTTAAACTGTCCTCTAAAGAGGCATAGGTTAGCTGACTGGATACAAAAACTCAAGCCAGATATTTGTTGCATACAAGAGTCACATCTCAACTTAAAAAAAAAAACTCCTAACTTCAGAAAAAGAAAAGGCCTCCCTTAACTGCAAAAAAAGGCCCTACTAACTGCAAAAAAAAAAAAAAAAAAAAGACCTCCTAACTTAAAAAAAAAAATACTAACTTGTTCTTACCTCAGTCCTTAGGCAGCAGCAGGCTCTGCACAGGCAACCTGGTGACTCCTCCGATTACACCAGAGACTGAGATGAGGAGTCAAGAGACAGAGAGAAGGAGTGAAGTCAGAGAGTAGTAGGGGAATTGGAGAGTGTGGGGCACATTCCACACATGGCGCATTGCAGCCCAGACAGTGGGTTGCTAAGCAGGATGGCAATAACACCCGGCACGGAGAGACAGAGAGAAGGAACGGAGTCGGAGAGTTAGCGCACATTCCACACATGCGCACTGTGGCCCAGGACAAGTCGGCTACTCAGCAGGACAGGCAGCTGTGGCAAAAACACCCGGTGGGCCTGATAAATGTCCTCAGCAGGCCACATGTGGCCCACAGGGTGTAGTTTGAGGACCCCTGATCTAGATGACAGGTATAGGTCTTTACTGTAAAGTTCCTTGGACTTTGCTCTGTTTTTGAAATTTTCTCGATAAAATTTTTTATGATAAAACATTGAAAGACAGTGTCAGAACCATCAAGACATCTCTAGGCAACAGGAATTTTTCAGCTCCATTACAATCTTATGGGACTACTGTCATATTTGCAGTTCATCACTAACTAAAATGTAAAATATGGCAGGGTACAAAATAGCATCTATAAAATGACTGAATTTTAATTTCTTAAAGGTGAAAATATACACAGAAAAGGAGCGAGGGAGATAGCCACAAGTACCACATTGGTCCATTTAATGACTATTGTTAACTCTACCTCACAGAGGAATAATATATTATCCACTTGTGAAATAACAAAGCACTGACAGTCACTGAATTTGCCTAGGCCATCTTAATTGAAATTTCATATAGAATAACACATATTATTTCATAGTCTCCAAAGTGCTCTCTTTTTATTTGGGGCAGCCTGATGAAGCTTTGTCCAATCAGGCTGGGTTTCAGGGTCTTCTCTCCTATGTTTCCATAGCACCCAGCACATTATCTCAACCACAGCATTTTTATACTGTTCTGTAACTGGGTATTTCCCCAGCAGATCATAAGCTGATCTGATCTTGATCTTAAAGGCAAGAACTATATCTTAAAGCTAAACTTAGTAACTCCAAAGATTAGGACAGTATCTGGCACATATGGGACAGTCAATAAATGCTAAATGAATAGAGGAATCAAAAAATGAACAGTGATGTCAAGAATCCCAGCAAGGACTCTCAATTCAAAAATATCTCCTTCAGCCACACCTTTTGGGGGCAAGACACAATTGTAAGAGGGATTTTGCCTAACGAATGCAATCAGTGTAATCTGGTTTATTGTACCCTCAATGAATCCCCAACAATAAAAAATATATATATAATGTAAATATATATATATTTTTATATATATTAAAAAAAGAAAGAAAAAATCTCCTTCACTCAGATTCTATTATAGTTAAAGTTGAATGGCAAGAGATTGTTAACTTTATATTTCTTACTACTGTTACCAGAAAACATTTTAAAATTTACAAGTTCTTATGAAAAGATACAATTTTAAGTAAATAAAGCTCACTAATAGATTGCTAGCTCCTTGAAGGTAAGGAAAACGAAACTGTGTTACTGCCTTATCCTCAGTACAGAAAGGTCCCTAGGATAGAAGAGTTCCAAAAAATGCACTCAGTAGAATTCATATATCAAATAACAGGTTAAATAAGAAGTTAACATTAGGGGAACCACTGAGTGGCTTGCAGTAATCCAAGCACTTTGGGAGACTAAGGCAGGAAGATCACTTGAGGTCAGGCGTTTGAGACCAGCCTACGCAACACAGCAGGATCCCATCTGTACAAAAAATAAAAAATTAGCTGGGTGTGGTGGCACACACTTACAGTCCCAGCTACTTGAGAGATTAGGGAAGAGGATTGCTTGAGCCCAGGAATTCAACACTGCAATGAGCTATGGAATTCCACTGCACTCCAGCCTGGACAACAGAATAAGATCTTATCTCCAAAAATAAAAAATTAAATTAAACTAAGTAAATAAAAAACCAAACCACTTTTTGGTTATTTTGGGATACTTCTTTTATTCAAATAGGGGAAGCTGGGTGAAGGGTACATATAGGAACTCTCCATACTATTTTTGCAACTTTACTGTAAATCTAAAATTATTTTAAAATAAAAGATCTTTTTAAAAATTCTGCGCTGGAGAAGCGGGGTCAAAGGGAGCGCTATGTCCGCGAAGTCCCTGAGGCGGCCTCGGCAGAGGAGCAGAAGGAAATGGAAGATAAAGTGACAGTCCAGAGAAAGCTGAAGAAGCAAAATTAAAAGCAAGACATCCTCATATGGGAAAAAAGCCTGGAGGTTCATATTTCTTAAGAAAACAATTCCAAAAAGGGCAAAAATATTTTGATTCTGGAGATTACAACATGGCAAAAGCAAAATGAAGAAAGCAACTTCCTGCTGCAGCCCCAGATAAGACAGAGGTCGCTGGTGACCACATTCCCACTCCACAGGACCTTCCTCAATGGAAACTATCCCTTGTTGCTAGCAAGCTGGCTGGCTGATAAAAAAAGCTGAACTACATGAATCCTCTAATTCCTGTTATTTCTCCTTAATATGTTACTTATCCTCTTTCTAGTTCCTTTCACTAAGTCGTTTGAGACTGAAAACTCTGCAGGTAGCAGCAGTGTGTGCTGCTATTGTAAGGGAATATTCCACATGTACAGTGTTGACTAGTTAAACAGTGCACTGATGAAAAGGATATGTTAGAGCAACTTAAGTAATCTACTTGAAAATAATTGTATATATTACCTAACTACGAGTGTAGGGTTGGTCCCAACAGCAAGTTTAACAATTTTAATGTTTTGGCTTTTATTACTTCATCTTAATTATAGCTTTGTGTGTTACTCTTATTTAATATAAATTCTGTTGTACTGATTTCTTCTGTGTTTACCCTTTGGATTTTATAAAACAGAAGTTTAAGACCCCAAGTTGCAAGAAGGTTACATATTTCAAGCACAAATAGATGGGGCTCTGAAAGACCTGTATCTCTGTGCTTGAACTTGAATGGCCTTAAACCTGTTTCAGCTTTAACAGTAGCATTTTACTTGGGCAATATTTGCCCTCTCTGGCGTAACTTACATGACTCTAGTGCTTAACAGCTCCCCATGAAGCTAGTATCCTTACTCGGTTCTGTAGTTTTAGAATACCTTTTGCTGAGGATGTGAATGAAGTGTGCATGTGCATGGACTGTTGAATTCACTTTTGTGCCATTTTTGTACATACAATAGTTTTGCACAACCTCTCAGAAATGTCTGTATTAATTTCACACATTAACAAATGCATACTATCACATGGGCTGTTAAAAAGAAAAAATAAATGTGCCAACCAGAAGCACAAGAGTTTCTACACAAAACTCTGTATGTCACTACAGCTTTTGTATCATAAGAATAGTTTACAATTTCAGGTGTAGAGAATGCCAAACTGAAATCTTTGTTCAGTCTGCCACAGACTTAAGCTTGTCATTTGTTAGGGGTATTCATGACATTCAGTGGCCTTGTAGAAATATGATATGTTGCTTAGGCCTATCTTTTGTCCTATGCCGAACCTTTTGTTTTGACTTTTATGAAAATTACAATTCATGTAATTTACATAAACTTTTTAAATGTAGAAACTTTTTACTTCCACACTCAATTTTGGAGACACTAGAGTAAAAGGCTTTAATTATTCTGCCTTCTGTACACCCATAGCCATGCCCAACCCCACTTTTTGGTTATTTTGGAAGGCAGCTATGCTCACCACTACACCACCAACGCCTTTTTGGTTATTTTGGGATGCTTCTTTTACTCAAATGGTATCGGGCTGTTTGGTTTTATGGAAGCGTAGGGTAGGTGTCTGTATCCTTATTCTTGAAATTTGCTCTGCTGAATGCTGTGTTTTATAACACAATAGTGGTGTTTTCCTTCTGATTTCTCAATTAATCACTCTTTATTATTACTAATCATTGATAATTGTTTAAGTAAAAGGAACTTTATAATGCAACAAATAGTTGAGAAGACTAGCCCAGGAACCTATGTCAAGATAAGGTGAATTTTGGTAAATAACATTAAGTAATTATGATGAGCTAAGTAAATTAGTCTAGTGACAATTAGAGTGACAGGTAAAACTTAAACATATTTAAAATATTTAGATACTTCTACAGATGTTACTTTAATAAAATGCCAATTTAATTTTACTTGTAGTTTATCTAGTTAGAACTTTATCAGACTTTATTGGGACAAGATTACTGCTCTTTTAGGAGCTCTTCCTATAAGTTATAATGCTGTTGCATGATAATCAGGACCAGTAGCTTGAGCTGATACTATTTTTCTCTTCATCTTTGACTTGTATAGAGGCTCCTCCCTTTTTTGGGTCCAGGCATCTTTTCTGGATCTTGGTTCCATTTGTATACTCACTTTCCTTTGATCCCAAATCATAGTAGATGGTGCCTTGAACATAGCATCTGCACTTAAAGGCTGCCTAGCTAGTGCTCTGAGGAAAGCCTGCTACTGATTTTCCTGCTCTACCCACCCCAAAAGGCCGAAAAGCAGCAAAATCAGTACTGTATTCATTTGTATTTTTAAGGATAAGTTATATAAATATATTTGTAATGAAAGCAAGTAGGTTATAATATGTATACTCATTATTGAATCAATTTAAGAATTTAAAAATATCCCAAAGTAGAATTTCTGTTAGATCTAGTGTTTTGTTTTTTCCTGAATATTTGCAAGACAGCACCATTAAATTCATAACACAAAAGAAGATTAATCTGAAAGATCAGAGAACACGCTATTCCTGACCACGTTAGGACTCCTCCTGTGGTTTGAAACAAGTGACATAACATCTGCTTGATTTTTAGTTTGTAAAATACACTGCTAATATTTGACCTACCTCAAAACTTACTGAGGATCTGTGAAATGTTGAGGAAGTGCCCAAAATAAAATATTATTCTTCTCTTATTAGTAAAAGTGAATTTACTCATTAAACCAACCTGCCTTCTTTAAAGTCACAGTGCTTAAGTCTTTCCTTAGGAAGAACTGTCTTTAAGGATTTGTAGGTTTAATTGCTTGGCCTCCATTATTGGTGCTTGAGATAGGGAAGTTTTAGATTTTTCTATTAATGTTTTTCTGCCTCAAAGCTCAATTTATGGAGCCCAAGACATTATCGAGACATTATTGAAGGTGGTTTGATCCTCATTTGAACGGAAATTTTTGACTAGTTGAACTTAATTGTCCATTTCTAGGATTTCAAAGTTGTAGTCTGAGAAATGGCTAATTTTAATCATTGTCTTGTTTATCATAAATGTTGGAGTAAACCAAAGTTAGAGATAAATCCTTTATGAAAACTGGCTAAAGCCTGAAAAAAAATAGGTTTCTTATAAAAAAAAAAAAAAAAAAATTCTGACAGGGACAGCCCCCGCCTTGTGCAAATCGCAGGAGCTAAAAGAAGCAGAGGTTTGCAGGTACGCAGAAAATGAAAGGGCCCAAGCAGGAACAGAAAACCACTCCTTCTAGCCCCAACCTTGTCTAGGACTAGGCATATTTTAAAGCTACTTGTGATTGTAAAAAAATTATTGGGCCTCCCAAAAGGTTCCTGCTCAAGATAGGAAAAATAAATCATTCCTTGACCAAACTGATGTTTCCAATCCCGATCATAACATTTCAGAAAGACATATAGCAGGGGAGAAAATGTATCTCTTTAAAAATATTCATATCTACATAAAAGATAAGGCTAACTGGACCAAGTTACAGTATTTTAAAAGTATTTCCAGCAGCTCAATAGGAAAGGAACATGGAGTGAACAAAGGCAACAAATGCCCTGGGGTATAGGCTACCTGAATGCTAGTCTGTTCCTGGCCACCATTATTCCTTGCCCCAACTGCTATTTACTTTTTTTCATCTGAGAATAACAACAGAGGTAAATTTCACACAAGAATGACCTCACAAATGGTGCCCTCAGTCCCCAATGGCAGAAGTCACATCTGCTAATGTATTTTGTACCACCCCTGGCTCACTGCCCCATGAAGGTAAAGAGCTTAATAAATGCTTCCAGTGATGCCAATGACTGAAAGAGCCAGTTTGCTTCCCAGCTCATTTACTCTCCTCAAGTAATATTTATTATTAATTTGCATGAAGAGTAGTCCTATGCTTCTCTTCCCAAAGAAAGCCTAACACCTGCCCAAAGAAAGGAATTTTAATAAAACTCAAGAGGAGGAAAAATTATTGTTTTAAGGGATTCTTAGATTTTATCATGAGACAGGAGATTTAGGAAATTGTTCTTTCAATATTGTGGGTAGTTTTTAGGGAGGGATAGTGAAGGAGAGTCCATAAGAGCTGATTGGTAGGGAAATAGACTTTTACAATCTTTGAGTGACCTGTTTGCTCTGATCTGTGTCTGACAGGGTCAACCCAATCACAAAAAACAAGCCTGGTTCTATGACTCAGTGGGTTCCAATTCCAAATTACCGATTTTTTTGTAAGTCCATGTAAGCCTTTCAAGAGTAAAAATAGTCAAACCTTGATCCTGAGAGCCTTCCTATGCAAGTATACTGCTGAATTTTTGGTTCAACCAATGGTTATGAATCAGTGGTGTGCTATAAGTTCACATAAAGGACAAGAAGGCAACCTGTTGTTTCTCACCCTTCATCCTTTACCCATAGCTCCAGCCTGGGGTCACCCACAGCCACTGCCTCCTCTTAGTTCCTATACTCCAAGGAGGAACCTCTACATGGGCTAGATGAAGCCCAAGACAAGAAGCTAATAACTCCAGAGCTAGCACCTAAAGTAGTTGGCTGGGCAGTGATGAGACCTCGGCATGCTTAACATTACTAAACTATATATGAGATTAGGTTCTCAGAGTCCTTTTTCCCAAGACTTCCCATTATTATGCTTGCTTTGCTCCTTCCTAGACATTAAGTTCCCAAGAACTTGTTTTTCATCTGTAAATGCTGCACCTCTCTGAGATATTCTAAGATTAAATAAAAGTTGAGTTACTCAAAAGCACTGAGGCACATAAAATTATGCAATCCAGTTACATAAGCCCTACTTTATCTCCCTTCTTCCATCTCCGTGCCTCTTCCAAACCTTTCATAAACCTGCTTGGTAAGGCCTACCTGACTGCTCAGCCTTCCTCCTGCCACCTCCTCCAGTCTTTACCTCAAAATAACCCCTGCAGTTTTCATTTTATATTCTGTCTTTTGCTGAATCCTTCAGACTCAGAGTGCCTCAGAAAAGAGACTCCAAGTTCAGTTCTACTCCTGCTTCCAGGATTAGCAACATTTACCTCCACTGTCTAAAGAATACATAATATGATCTCTGATAAGCATAAGTCTATACCTTTCTTTTCAACTTCCATCCCTCTGTGCCCATAAATGTCTCTTTCTCCCTCTCAAAGTGGTTCTTAAAGTATTTAAACTCATGGAGGAGGTGAAGAGAATATCAGGGACTTTTCTAAAGGTCATTACAATTTTGAACATAAATAATAAAAAGATCATACATGGCCTTGTTCACTTCACAGCCCAAGAAAGCACTTCCTACAAAACATGGCATAAATCTAAGACCATCTGACATACCACTTGACAATGTATAATGATATAAAAATAAAATATACTAGACAATCCTCAATTACCAAATACTAATAAGTATACATGTTGAATGGAAGGAGGTAATAAATGTATTATCTAATAATACATAACGTGTTCTAACTTTTTTAACTTTTTTCTTATTTTCTACTTTTTTTTTTTTTTTTTTTTTTTGAGACAGTCTCACTTTGTTGCCTTCGTATAGTGCCATGGCATTATAGCTCATAGTGACCTCAACCTCTTAGGCTCAAGCGATTCTCTTGTCTCAGCCTCCTGAGTAGCTGAGACTACAGGCACCCGCCACAAGACCCAGTACAGATAGGGTCTGGCACTTACTCAGGCTGGTCTCAAACCTGTGTGCTCAGGCAATCCACCCCCTTGGCCTCCCAGATTGCTAGGATTGCAGACGTGAGCCACCACACCCAGCCTATTTTCTACTTTCTTTCTCATTCACAACTTATTGCCTCTCCTTAAAATATTACATATGGCTACTACCACACTGAGGTAGAGGTACCCTTCAGTGAATGAAGCAGAGCTACTCTGGGTAGAAAATTTCAGCTAGACAAGCTTTCTTTGTTCAAGATTATACAAATGTCATTTTTGGCTTAAATGCTAATGGAATGTCATATTTGATGTCCCTTTTACAAAAGTGAGAAGAATTTGTCCGCTCTCCCAAGAAAAAAATAATTGGTTTATAATCTAAATCTCTTCCCATACTGTTTCATATTTTTATGTTTTGAAACACAGCACTCTTTGAAGGTATGCCTTTTTTTTTAAATTTAGTTGAAATATTTCCCTGACAGAGGTCATTGACAACTCAACAGGGCCTTGCAGTCATAGTAAATATTTTATTAACTATGCTGTCAAAAAATTCCCACATTTCTACCTACTCACCAATGCCTTTCCCCCACTTCTCACAATCTCATTCAAATTCTACCCCTAAAATACAAAAGGTGCCCACTCTAGTTCAAGAACATGATTTATTAATGTACATGTACTAGATGCTGAGACTTTATCTTTAGCTTTCTGAGAAAACCATCTAGTATAACGCCTTTAAATAAGTCTCTGACCAAATCTTGGTAGACTCTTAGTCTCTTGGACATATAAGCATAATCTGTCCTACTTTATCAAAAGAGTCTTTTCAAGTCTATCAATTCCTTCAATACCTAGGCAAATGAAATTGTTTTGCAGATGGTCCAGAGCTCAGATTATCAAACTGTTTTATGTTTTTAGAAACTCCAGATTACTCGGTGCTTGCCACTAGGTACAGAAGAAAAGATTTATTTGTAGGTATTCTGTCTAATATTAATGCCCGTGAATGACATATAATTTTGTTGTCAGTCCACAGCACATTAGGACAACTAAAAACACTCTACTGGTGCTAGAGCTGAGTCCTTTTCCTGTCTTCATACAGTAATTACACGTTGGTGTCAGCCCACATTTTCAATATAGTTAAAGAATTTACATGACTGCTATACCAAAACATTTGCTTTACTACAATACATTAACTTCATATTTTCATTCTGAAATTGTACTGAGCCCATTCTATTGCTCTGCATATTCCCCTTATTTGAGGTAAAGATAAAAGTAAAAGTTATAGCTCCATTGAAATCCCACAGATGGAAAAATGCAAAATTCTTCTGGCATGCTTATTCCTTCTAAGTTTCATCCAGTTCAGTCCTTCTCTCCAAGTATATCTGGACACAGAAAGTTCCAAAGGCCTATTTTATCATAATGATACCAGACTTTCTCTATGAAGTGGACAGCGTTTGGCAGATTCTAACCTTAAACTCTTTGTCCTCAGATCCCCAAACAATTCAGTTCCTATCTTCTATGCTTACTAATTAGAATTCCACTCAGATTTGCTTTGAATCCAGAACAACAGGAATGTCCCCTGGGTGTATGAATCCTGACTATAGAGAACCTAAAGGTAAGTGTTTTCTACACTAGTGACAAGATTATATTTTTACAATGAATAGCCCAAAGAGAAAACTTCTCATATCAAATTAGCCTCACCAACAGCAACTGATAATCAACTTTCCTAAAACCACTCCATTTTGTCTGGTGATTATCCCCCAATTTTTTAAGTATATATCTTCCTACATTTAACTAGAATAACATCTCTCAGAAAAAACCTCTGCAACCTATCCTGAAACATTTATGAGGAGCAAGCCATGATGCTTGTACAATTGGCCACTGATTATTTCCAAGTTGAGATTTCTTTCCCATAGCGTGATGGGAAATTTAGTAACACAAGCTTGCAAAAATTCCAAGTTAGACTTAACATGAATATGCCCTTCGGCATGAAACACTAGGGCCCTAGCAGTTCATTAAGCCAAATGTTTTACTGAATATTCCAAGAAAATCATGAGTCTACCCTCAGATACTTCCTCAGTATATTAATCAGGATGTTTGAAGTTATAGGTGACAAAAACCCAATTCAAGCCTGCTCAATATATTAGCTCATCTAGCTGGGAGGAAATATTAGATAGCTCATGGAACAGAAGAAAACTAGAATCAGAACTCTATTGCCAGACTACCGTTTGCTCTTACCCATCGCTCATCCCCGCCCCATCCAGCCCCTGTTTAATTCTGTGTCTCCTTGCCTAAAGGCTTCCCTATCTTCTACTGTGCTTGTGTGTCCCCACCAGGCCCAGGAAGGAAGCGCAATGCTATCACCTGTTCTGCACCTTCAGACTCACAGCACAGATGTCTGACCCACTAGCTGTGATAACAAAACTCTTGAGGAGGATCCTCACTTGCCAGACAAGGTCATGTGCCTTTCCTTACACATCACTATGGTCAGGAAGACAAGGATCTCTCATTAGCCAGGCCTAGATCACATTGACTACTTTTGTGGCTAGAAATGAGATGTGAGAAATGGGGAGATTATAGATGAGTATGATTATTATCCTTACCAAGATCGGAAAGGAATCTCCAAATGGAAGAAGCTGCTATTACCAAATGGCAATGAGAGCAAAACACTCAGGACAGCCATAATCATTACCTACTACAGGGTACCATTGTCCCCACTTCCATTCAAAGGTGAGGTGGCCATTTACTTAGATGTGATTGCTAGACTTCTTAAAATTTTCCAGAAGGGAACAGCAACCTGTCACTCAGTCAGACACTCAGATAACTACTGGGAAGCATATGAACATATGGATATATTCCTTCTCCTTTTTGTGTTTTTTTTGTTTGTTTGTTTGTTTGTTTTGTTTTGTTTTTTAAGACAATAGTCCCACTCAGTTGCCTGAGTGCACTGGTGTCATCATAGCTCACTGCAACCTCAAACTCCTGAGCTCAAGTCATCCTCCTGTCACAGCCTCCCAAGTAGCTGGGACTACAGGCAAATGTCAAAACACCCAGTTACTTTTTCTGCTTTTAGTAAAAACAGGGTCTCACTCTTGTGCAGGCTGGTTTCCAACTTCTAAGCTCAAACAATCCACCTACTTTGGTCTCCCAGAGAGTGAGGATTATAGACATGAGCCACTATACTTGATCAATAATTTTGAATAACCGGACTCTCAATGCGCACAAAAAGAATAAACCTGAATTCTCAGCTACTCAGTCCTTACTGAGGTCTTGCTTAGTCTTAAGAAATGTCATTGAAGCCAGGCACAGTGGCATATTCCTGTAGTCCCAGTTACTCAGGAGAGTGAGGTGGGAGGATCACCTTGAGGCCAGGAGTTCAAGGCAAGCCTGGGCAACATAGCAAGACCCTGTTGGCCTCTAACAATAACAACAACATTCAAAGCAGATTAAACAAGGATTTGCTGTTCACTTATAACTACTGGTGAGTCCTTGCTAGAAGCTGACATAAGGGTAGATGAGTAGGCAATCTATTTTAGCCAATGAAATGTAGTCTGCAAAGGGGTTTCTGAGATAGGCTTCCCTGCTCCCATAAAGAAGACAGAAAATTAGTTTACTTCTTGACATACTGCAGCCACCTTGCGATCTTGACAGGGCCCAGCCTGAGGGAAAATACACTGAAGACCCTAGAAAAGAGATACAGCTTATTGATGACACTGGAGATGCCAAATCAACTAGTCCTAAAACCTGTCATAGAAATACCTATTATAAAGGATAACAAAATTCCTTGCAGTTAAATTGAATTAGAGTCAGAGTGTTCTGTATTTGGAGAAACAAATACAGCAAAAACTCTCTCTACTCAGAATGATCAAATTGGACAGATCAGTGTTAATTTAAAAAGTTAACTAATAAATGGAATTATTACAAATTATATAAACATTGTTTTCTTTTAAATATAGGAGCATGCATTATTTGTCAATCTTTTGACGTAGGACTGAAGTTGTTTCTTAGTGTGTGAGACTCTGTTGATTGGTAAACCTTCTTTGTGGTATAAAACATTCCTATAATGTGTACTTTCATTTTTCCAGGTTGGGTTTCTTTAACGCAGATTAACAAGTTTAATATAGATTAATAAAAATACTTGCTAAGCAATCTGAATGAAGAATCCTTACAGGTTTTACAATTTTTTTACTTGTGTCACCTACAAAATTCAAAAGCAATTTTATATTTATTCCTTCTCATGAAGTTTTCCAAAGCATTAAATGTTTTCTGAGAAATATCTTTTTGTTCTCCTATGTAATTGGTTTATATAATATTTGACTAAACTAATTACAATATGAAGTAAAACTTGAACACCCACATAAATGATTGCTAGTAAACATAAAATTCAATTGGAGATAAGACAAGTACACAGGTCTCTATAGGCAGCCATCAGCTGCTAATAGCACACACTGCATGCTGTAGACAGTAGCCACTATGCTCTCGAGAGAAAATGGAGAGTTGAATTTATCATGAAATTTGGTGAAGTAAAAGGTCAATTAAGGAAACCTCTATCTTACTAAATAATATGACTTAAAAATATTTTCTCCCATTCTGTGGTTATCTTCTCACATTCTTGATAAGGTCTTTTGATAGATAACTTTTTCATTTTTAAGAAGCCCAACTTACTTTTTAGTTGTTGTTCATAATTTTGGTGTCAAATGTAAGAATCTATTGCTAAATATGAGGTTATGAAAATTCACCACTATGTTTACTCCTAAAAGTTTTATATTTTTAACCCTTATATCTAGATCTTTAATACATTTTGAGTCAGTTTTTTTACTTGATATTAGGTAATGGTCCAATTTCATTCTTGTGCATGTGGTTCTCAGTTGTCCTACCACCATTTGTTGAAGAAACTCTTCTTTCCCCTTTCAATGGTCTTTTGATCCTTATTCAGTGTCAACTGGCCAAAGATATTTGGGTTTACTTCTAAACTCTCAATATAATTTCATTGCTCCTTAGACTAGTACCACACTGTTTTCATTACTGTAGCTTCGTAATAAATTTTCAAGTCAGGAAGTATTAACTCCTCCAACTTCATTCTTTTTTGAGGATTACTCTGACTAATCAGAGTCCCTTGCAATTCTATACAAATTTGAGGATTGGCTTTCCCCTTCCTGCCAACAACAACAAAAAGCCACTAGAAGTCTGATAAGCATTACATAGATCACTTTGGGAGAAATACTGCCATCTTAACAATATCAGGCAGTATGTGGTGGCTCATGTCTATAATCCTAGCACTTTGGGAGTCCATGGTAGGAGGATCACTTGAGACCAGGAGTTCAAGAACAAGCCTGAGCAAGACTAAGACCCATCTCTACAAGAAACAGAAAAATCAGTGGGGCATGGTAGTGTGGGCCTATAGCCCCAGCTACTCAGGTGGCTAAAGTAGAAGGATCAGTTGAGCCCAGAAGTTGGAAGTTGCAGTGAGCTATGATAACACTACTGCACTCTAGCTGAGATGACAGAGCAAGACCCTATCTCAAAAGAAAAAAAATCAAACCTTTCAATCCATAAACACAAATGTCTCTCCATTTATTTAGGTTTTTGTCTAATTTCATTCAGCTATGTTCTGTGGTTTGTAGTGTACAAGTCATTCATCTCTTTAGTTAAATTTATTCCTAGATATTTGAATACTATTGTAAATAGAATTATTTTCTTAATTGACGTTTAGATTTTTTCATTGCTATAGCATAGAAACAACTGATCATGTTGATTGATTTTCTACTCTGCAACTTTGCAGAATTTGTTCATTAGCTCTAATAGTTTATGTGTGTGCATTTTTGCAAGTTTTCCATATACAAAATTATATCATTTCCAAGTAGAGACAGTTTTATTTCTTGCTATCCAATCTCGATGCCTTTTAATTGCCCTCCTTCCCTAATTGCTCTAGTTAAGACTTCTAGTATGATCTTGTACAGCAATAGTGAAAGCAGTCATTCTGGAGTGGTGCCTGTGGCTTAGTGGGTAGGGCACCGGTCCCATATACTGAGGGTGGCAGGTTCAAACCGAGCCCGGGCCAAACTGCAACAACAACAAAAAAAAAACGTCAGGCGTTGTGGCAGGAGCCTGTAGTTCCAGCTACTCAGAAGGCTGAGGCAAGAGAATCGTCAAAGCCCAGGAGTTGGAGGTTGCTGTGAGCTGTGATGCCATAGCACTCTACCGAGGGTGACAAAATGAGACTCTGTCTCTAAAAAAAAGGAGTATCACATTTAGAAAAGTTATGAACAAAAATAAACTAACATACTTAATGGTAAAAGACCTAAAACTTTCCTCCTGAGATCAGCAATAAGACGAGGATGACTATGAACCCAAACTACAATAATAATAGTTCTACATTAACTATATAGTTACCTTTCCCAGTGTTTTCTTCCTATGGCTTCAAGTTACTGTCTAGTGTCCTTTCATTTTTTAGCCTGTTGGACTCCCTTTAGCATGTCTTTGAAGGCAGGTCTACAAGCCATAAACTTCCATAGTTTTTTGTTTATCTGGCAATGTCTTAATTTCATCTTCATTTTTGAAAGAGAGTTTTGATTGACAATTTTTGGTTGATAATTTTTCTTTAAATATATCATCCCACTATCGCCACAGTTTCTGGTAAGAAATCAGCTATTGTCTTCTTGAGGATCCTTTGCATGTGACAAGTTACTTCTTTCTTGGGTTTTCAAGATTCTCTTTTCTTTGCTCCCCAAAACTTAACTATAATCTGTTTAGGGGACAATGTTTTTGAGTTTATCATGCTTGGACTTTGTTGAACTTCTTAGATATACAAATTGTCTTTCATAAAATTGGGGAAGTTTTTGGACATTATTTTTTCAAAGAATCTTTCTGCCCCTTTCTCCCCTTTACCTCTTGTTCTAGAATACCCATAATGCATATGGTGCTAAGTTTGATGATATCCCATAAATCCCTTAGGCTCTGCTCATTTTTCTTCATTCTTTTTGCTTTCTACTCCTCAGATTGGGTGATTCGTATTGTCCTATCTTCTTGATTGCTGATTCTTTCTTCTGCCTGCTCAAATCTGCTTTTGAATTCCTCTACTGAATTCTTTAGCTATTATACCTTTCAACTGCAGAATTTCTATTTAGTTCCATTTTTATAACATATATCTTTTTATTAATATTACCCAGTGGTCATACATCACTCTCTTGGTTTCTCTTATTTCTTTCTTTATCTGTGGTTTCCTTCAGCTCTTTCACTATATTTAAGCAGTTATTGTAAAGTCTTTGTATAGTAAGTCTAATATTTGGGCTTCCTCATAGATGGTTTCTGTCAATGAATGAGCCATACTTCCCTGTTTCTTTGTATGCTTTGAGAATTGGCCATGTAATAAGGGTTTAGTATCTAAAATACATAAAGAACTCTTACAATTCAACAAAAGAAAGACAAAAAAACTCAATTCAGAAGGTAGACATTTCTCCAAAGTAGATATATAAACTGTCAATAAGTACATGAAAAAATGTTCAAAATCATTGCTTATCAAAGAAATACAAATGGAAACCACAATGAGATGTTATTTTATACCCACTAGAATGGCCACAATTTTAAAACACTTAATTTTAAATTAAAAAAAAAAAAGAAAAGAACAGATGTGGTGAGGGGATACAGAGAAACAGAAACCCTTTGACATACATTGCTGCTAGAAATGTGGAATGGTGTAACCACTGTGAAAAAGTTTGGTGGTCCCTCAGAAACTAAGCATAGAATTACCATAACCCAGTAATGGCTATATACACAAAAGAAGTGAAAACAAGCACTCAAACAAATACTTGTTTACAAATGTTAATAGTGGCATAATTCACAAATAACCAAAAGGTAGAAACAATCCAAATGTCCATCAACAGGTGAATAAGTGAATTGTGATATATACATATATTAAACCATAAAAAAGAATGAAGAACTGATACATGCTAAAATTTGAACGAACTTCAAAAATACAATGCTACCAGTTTAAGCTACACAGTAAACTCTCATCTCTATGAAAACAAAAAAATTAGCTGCATGTGATGGTTCATGCCTCTAGTCCTAACTGCTTGGGAGGCTGATACAGGAGAATTATTTGAGCCCAGGAGTTCGAGGTTACAGTGAACTATGATGATACCATTACACTCTAGTCCAGGCAACAGAGCAAGATCATATTTCAAAAAAAAAAAAAAAATGCTAGGTAAAAAAAGAAGATACTTATTGTATGATTTGTTTCTTGTAAAATGTCTAGAATAGGTAAAATAACATAGAAACTAGAAAAAGGTTATGGTCATGCAAGATTGCATAAATATACTAAACTGTCCGTTTTTAAAAGTTTAATTATGTGATGTGTGAATTTTACCTCAATTTAAAAAGAAGAAAAAGAAGACTTCTACTGTCACTTAAAATATGTCTCTAAATCAACTGTTCAGGGCTTCATAGTTCAACCTCACTGCTTTACATCTTGAAAGAATCACTTGTACTAAATCACACTCTGACATTATGTGCTTGGCTTAAACTGAGGGACATCGTAAGTGGCAGCTGTGTGAAAATCATTATTATAACTGCCATAGGGATGCTGTTGAGAGAATGCTATCGTCACAAGAACTCACAAGAGGAATTTGTCTTAGGCCTCAATTCCTAAAAAGGCTCCTTGATGAGCAGTATGTTTTTAAATTTTAACAATATTGTGTGATTTGTAAATGGCGGCATTACAGGTGTTTGGGGGAAGCTGCTCCACTCATATCACACAATCTCCAAAGTGGATAGCAAGTTCTTAGGCCTGAACCCAACAAAACAGTGTCTACAAGGGACGGACATCTTATCTGACTAGGGAAGACATACAGACCATGGCCAGCAAATTATGACTTATGTAGCCTGACTTTAAAAGAATGAATCTGAAAATTTCCTTCTGAATTATCTGAACTATGAGAAAAAGAGTGAAAAAGTAAACAAAACTAAGTCACAGGATGGCAGAAGACTGGAATAAGAATCTCGGACTTTGAGAACAGAGTTTTACAAATTACCATAAGCCCAGAATCTAACTTCAGACTCAGTGAAACTCAGGCCCCTGCTCTTAGCTCAATGTGCAGTTTCAACCTGTGGTTTCCTTTATTTGATCCAGCTGTTCCTAAAAAACTCAAATTCAAATACACTATCCAGAAATAGAGACAGGCCTTGTTAAAGCATTTCTGTGAGCTTTAGCTTATCATATTTCTTTATTTTCATGTTCATAGTTTTATCTTTATTGCTTATCCTATATTTCTTCTATTCACCTTCAACTTTTTGGAGAGGACAAGATGAAATATGAGTAACAGAAAAATAAAAGTGAGTGTCACGTTATCAATTTGTACAGGAAGTAAGAAACCTGGCAACACAAATAACTTCAGCCCATATCTGAGCAATAGTGAGATGAGCCACCATTTGGGTAATAGTATTTAAGGTAAATTCTTTACCTTTCCTTATGTAATATCAGCTTGTTTTTCAATTAATATATTACATCAATTATCATAAATCTTAATCTAAAATTACCTACTGCCTAGTTCCTTTCTTAGACCAGAGACTAATACTTGACAGGGCTAGCCTTCTGAAACTTAACTGTTCCATTTCATTTTGGCACATACTTTTATCCTTGATATATTGGTTCAATTGTATTTGTGTGTTTTACTGTCAGCTTCAAATCCATTTTAAAAATAAGGAAAGTTAACCAGAGAATAAAAGAATAACTCCGTGGCCAGTGTTTACTTCTTTTTTCCCTTTCCACTCTTCTTTACCATTAGAAGCCCAATGTGTACAATTTTTACCAGTAGGAACAAGAATCCACTTTAGTCGTTTCTTAGGAAAGTACAACTGTGCTAATGTGCAAAAAAACATGTGGTAAGATTAAACAACATGCTTCTAAACAACACATAGGTCAAATAAGATAATCTTAAGAAAAATTTTTAAAGATTTTGAACTAAATGAAAATGAAAATACAATTTATCAAAATTTGTGGAATGCAATAAAAGTAGTGCTTAGAAGGAAATTTATATCATTGACTGCACATATTAAAAAGAATAAATACCCAAAATGAAATTATCTAAGCTTCTACTTTAACAAACTATTTAAAGATTAAATTAAATCCAAATAACCATAAGAATAGTAAAAATTACAGCAGAAATCAATGAATTGAAAATCAATAGAGAAAATCAACTAACCTACCAAAATCTAGTTCTTTTGGGGGGGGGAGGGGAAACAGAGTCTCACTATGTTGCCCTCAGTAGAGTACTGTGGCATCACAGCTTGCAGCAACCTCAAACTCTTGGGCTTAAGTGATTCTCTTGCCTCAGCCTCCCAAGTAGCTGGGACTCCAGGCACCTGCCACAATGCCCGGCTATTTTTTTGTTGCAGTTGTCATTGTTGTTTAGCAGGCCCAGGCTGAGTTCGAACCCACCAGCCTTGGTGCATGTGACTGGCACCCTACCCAGCAAGCCACAGGCGCCACCCCAAAATCTAGTTCTTTGAAAAGGTCCAGGTTAACTAAGAAAAAAGAGAGAAATCATAAATTATTAATGTTAGAAATGAACGTTGAGCCATCACTACTGTTCCCTTGGACACTTTAAAAGAATAAAATAATACTATGAACAACTCTATGCTCATAAATTTGATAACCTAAATAAAATGGACCAATTCCTTGAAAGATAATATACAAAACTCATTCACACAAGGCAAAATACATCATCTGAACAGGCCTATAGATACTTTAAAAATTAAACCAACAGTTAGTAACCTTCCAAAACAGAAAGCACCAGGCCCAGATAGGTTCATTGGTAAATTCTACCAAACACTGAAGGAGGAAATTATAGCAATTCTCTACAATCTCTTCCAGAAAATAGAAGCAGGGAGAGTACGTCTTGTCTCCTTCTATAAGGCCGGTGTTATTCTAATATCAAATCTAGATAAAAACATTACAAGAAAGGAAAATACAGATCTCTTAAAAACATAGATGCAAAAATCCTTAATGAAATACTTACAAATCAAATCTAGCAATGCATTTTAAAAAATGTGGTTCAAAAATATGAACAATAAGCTTAGGCTCAGAAGGCCTGGGTTTGAAATTCTGTTATATCACATACTATTTAATGACCCTGGCCAAGTCATTTAACCTTACTTTATCAATTGGCACTTGCCTACTTGGTGCATAGCATTAGAGAAATAAAATGAGAAAACAATGTGCAAAAGCATATCAAATTATAATGTTAATCCAATTTAGGAAGCACTAATTTAACAAACAGCAATAATAAGGCCCTGAGTGATTAGATGGCAAAAGCAGCAGTCACCAAAATCAAAACGTTTTAATCTTGGATTGGCTTCATATTCACACTAGTATTAATGGCAACTGAATGCAGCTCTGAGCCTAACAAACCAAACTGATGGTGTGCAGGCACCACCAGGACCTCACAAACTCCAAAAAAAGGCTTAAAGATTCAGATCTTGTAGATAGTGGTAGTACACTACATCTCCAAGTACTACCTAAGTACTAGGCAACACTGCCATCCTATGCCTTTGTAGAAAATGCATTTATTTTCCACTAAAGTGCTCTGGCATACTGCTTTACAGAAACCTATTTACACAACAATTTATTCAAAAAGGCAGGGGGAGGAAATAAATACACACAAAGAATTTCATTACCCATGGGATATGTCACAGTTAATGGTAATTAATTGAACTTCTTCCCCTTATATAGAAAAGCAGCCACAGAAATAACCATATCAGGAATCAATGGAGCATTTGTTTCACCCTTTAAAAAAATCAACTGGCAGAAAGCTGCTCAGATTTTCTGCTGTGCTTAAAGAAAATCATTTTCAGAGAAAGGACTTGTATTTTTATTTAAGAAAAAGAAATCTGGCTCAGCGCCTGTAGCTCAGTGGATAGTGTGCCAGCCACATACACCAAAGGTGGTGGGTTCGAGCCCAGCCTGGGGCTGCTAAACAACAACAACTGCAACCAAAAACAAAGCCAGGCATTGTGGCGGGTGCCTGTAGTCCCGGGCTACTCGAGAGGCGGAGACAAGAGAATCACTTAAACCCAAGAGTTTGAGGTTGCCGTGAGCTGGGACGCCACAGCACCCTAGTGAGGGTGACACAATGAGACTCTGTCTCAAAAAAAAAAGGAATAAGAAAAAGAAATCTAAAATCTCTTTCCTGATTTTTGTTTTCTACCATAATTACATTCTTTTATATATATGTATACATATTAACATACATGCACTTTAGCATAAACACATATAAAACATATAGGATATTTTAAAGATAAATCTGAAGATAAAGCTTTAGCAATTCCCTTTCGTATTTTTAGGAAACCAAATTTCATTTGGAAATGTTCCTGTACATCTAAATAGCATAAGTATATGGATTTAACATGCTTAATCTTCTAAACTCATGCCTATTGAACAAAATGAAGGGATATTGCCCTCCTCCTGTACGTGGAAAGTTTATTATATAAAATCACCTAAATTTGAGTGTTTTATTGCCTTTACTACTGCTGATCTCACCAAAATTCAAATTCTGTATATTCTGCTATCCATGCCAAAATTAAAACCCCAGAGGCCACTTCATTCCTGTGCTCTTTAGAAAATTCATGGTTGATAGTTGCACAGTGAAACTTGGATTTACTGAGTATCATTTTAACAACCCTGATAGATACCTGATAGATACTTTATAGTGCCTTGGCAAATTTGTCAGCTAAAAAATATTTTAAACATAAAGGTATACGCTGGTGTGTCCATGGTGAGTAAATAGCAGCAGGGTCTGTTCTTATGACCTCCGATCAAAATGAAAGATTTCCAAAAGAAGATTGGAAAAAGTTAAAATCTATGTCAAACATAGAAATTCGTTTAAATGGCATGTGTAAGGACTTTGTGGCTAGTTTATAACTATGCTTACTTTATGAAGTCATTATTTCAGAAAATTAAAGAGAGGTAAAACAACCAGAACCATCAGCTGGAGTAGTTCAGCCAATCAGATTAGACTTCTACTGAGCAGATCTGGTTTCAGGGAAAGATAGAGACTGACTGACTGACTCAAACAATACAATACTTCAAACCATAGCTTTGAAGTTTTTCCCTTTGTTTTTAGCTTTCTTTTGCCTCTTGCCACCAATGAAGATCTCTAACTTCCTTAATTTCTACCCCAAATTCAGATACACATTTTCAGACCCTCTATACACTCTTATTCAATGTCACCTCTAAATGAGAACCAGGAAATACAATCACTTCTATATACTGCTTAATAACGATCTAAATCTATTTTAACAAGTTCATACATTTGCCTTTTAGCAAAGATACCAGCAGATGGAAAGCATTATGGAGGAAGGGATAATGAAATCCCCCTAGACAATGAATCAACTTTATTTCATTTTTAAGGATATCCAGGGAGTGGATATCCAAACACAGCACAGCCACCCCCATCCAGACTGCCCTATGCTACCAAGGAGACATTAGGGTAAAATATCTTTACAACTAAAACAATATCTTTATAACTGGCCTCTTCCAAGTTCTTGAGACAACTGTTCCTCAGTTCATATTTGTGCTGGTCAGTTTCTTTTCCCTGAAAAACAATGGAACCTCACACAGGAAGGAGGCTGCTACAGTCATTTGTAGAAATGGTTCTTGAATTTTTTTTTACTGCTGCATAGTATTCCATGGTATACATAATCACAATTTATTAATCCATTCATGGGTCGATGGGCACTTGGGCTTCTTCCATGACTTGGCAATTATGAATTGAGCTGCAATGAACAATCTGGTGCAAATATCTTTATTGCCAAATGATTTTTGGTCCTTTGGATATACACCTAGAAGAGGAATTGCAGGATCAAACGGCAGGTCTACATTTAGATTCCTGAGTGTTCTCCAAACTTCCTTCCAAAAGGACCGTACTAGCTTGCATTCCCACCAGCAGTGCAGAAGTGTTCCCTTTTCTCCACATCCACGCCAACATTTGTTGTTTTGAGATTTTGTGATGTGGGCTACATGTACTGGAGTTAGATGATATCTCAGAGTAGTTTTGGTTTGCATTTCTCTGATGATTAAAGATGATGAGCATTTTTTCATGTGTTTGTAGACCATGTGCCTGTCTTCTTCAGAGAAGCTTCTGTTCATGTCTCTTGCCCACAATGAAATGGAATCACTTGTTTTTTATTTAGTAATAAGTTTGAGTTCTCTGTGGATTCTAGTTATTAGACCTTTGTCGGAAGTGTAACTTGCAAAAATCCTCTCCCATTCTGAGGGCTGTCTATTTGCTTTACTTAGTGTATTCTTAGCAGTGCAGAAGCTTTTTAATTTGATCAGATCCCAGTAGGGCATTTTTAGTGTTGCTTCAATTGCCCGGGTGTCTTCCTTATAAAATATTCTCCCAGGCCAATTTTTTCAAACATTTCCCCTGAACTCTAAGAATATTTATAGTTTCATGTCTTAAGTTTAAGTCCTTTAACCTGTAAGAGTCAATTTTTGTTAGAGGAGAAAGGTGTGGTTTGAGTTTTGGTCTTCTTATAAGTTGCCAGCCAATTCATCCAGCACCATTTATTGAATAAGGAATCTTTCCCCCACTTTATATTTTTAATAGGCTTATCAAAAATCAAATGACAATAAGTGTCTGGGTTCATCTTTTGGTCTTCAATTCTGCTCCATACATCTACCTCTCTATTTTTGTGCCAGTACCATGCTGTTTTGATCACTATCAATTTATAATATAGTCTGGAGTCTGGAAGCATGATTCCTCCTGATTTGTTTTTATTTCTGAATAATGTCTTGGCTATTCAAGGTTTTTTCTGTTTCCATATAAAATGAAGTACTAATTTTTCCAGGTCTTTAAAATATGACAGAGGTGCTTTAATAGGGATCGCATTAAATCTGTAGATTGCTTTAGGTCGTATAGACATTTTAACAATGTTGATTCTTCCCAGCCATGAGCATGGTATATTTTTCCATTTGTTAACATCTTCAGCTATTTCTTTTCTCAGAGTTTCATAGTTCTTTTTATAGAGGTCTTTCACGTCCTTAGTTAGATACACTCCCAGATATTTCATCTTCTTTGGGACTATTGTAAAGGGAATAGAGTCCTTGATTGTTTTTTTCCCCTTCACTATTGTTGGTGTACATAAAGGCTACAGATTTATGAGTGTTAATTTTGTATCCTGAGACAATACTATATTTCTTGATCACTTCTAGGAGTTTTGTAGTTGATTCCCTGGGATTTTTCAGATATATGATCATATTGTCTGCGAAGAGTGACAGTTTGACAGATTTGGATCCCCTTGATTGTCTTCTCTTGCCTGACTGTGTTGGCTAAGACTTCCATTACTATGTTAAAAAGCAGTGGAGACAGTGGGCATCCTTGCCTGGTTCCTGATATGAGTAGAAATGATTTCAGTTTTACTCCATTCACTGTGATACTGGCTGTGGGTTTGCTGTAGATGGCCTCTATCAGTTTAAGAAACTTTCCTTCTATACCTATTTTCTTAAGCGTTCTGATCAAGAAAGGATGCTGGATATTGTCAAAAGCTCTTTCTACATCAATTGAGAGAATCATATAGTCTTTGTTTTTTAATTTGTTTATGTGATGTATTATATTTATGGATTTACATATATTGAACCATCGTTGGGACCCTGAGATGAAACCCACCTGGTCGTGGTATATAATTTGTTCGATGTGTTGTTGGATTCTGTTTGCTAAGATCTTATTGAGTATTTTTGCATCGATATTCATTAGAGATATTGGTATATAATTTTCTTTTCTTGTTGGGTCTTTTCCTGGTTTGGGTATCAAGGTGATGTTTGCTTCACAGAATGTGTTGGGAAGTATTCCTTCTTTTTCTATGTGTTGGAAAAGATTAAGTAATATAGATACTAGTTCCTCTCTAAAGGTTTGGTAGAATTCTGATGTGAAGCCATCTGGTCCCGGGCTTTTTGGAGGAAAGGAGATTTCTTATGGTTGATGCTATTTCAGAGCTTGTTATAGGCTTGTTCAACATTTCCACTTCTTTTTTTTTTTCCTTTTTTTTTTTATTAAATCATAGCTGTGTACATCAATATGATCATGGGGCACCATACACTTGGTTCACAGACCATTTGACATATTTTCATCACATTAGTTGACATAGCCCTCCTGGCATTATCTTAGTTACTTTGCTAAGACATTTACATTCCACATTTACCAAGCCTCACATATACCCTTGTAAGATGCACCACAGATGTGATCCTTTCAATGCTCCTCCCTCTACCCACCTCCCCACTCCCTCCCCACCCTTTCCCCCTTCCCCCTATTCTTAGGTTGTAACTGGGTTATAGCTTTCATGTGAAGGTCCTAAATTAGTTTCATAGTAGGGGTGAGTACATTGGATACTTTTTCTTCTTTTTCTTCCATTCTCGAGATACTTTACTGAGAAGAATATGTTCCAGCTCCATCCATGTAAACATGAAAGAGGTAAAGTCTCCATCTTTCTTCAAGGCTGCATAGTATTCCATGGTGCATACAATTTATTAATCTATTCGTGGATCGATGGGCATTTGGGTTTTTTCCATGACTTAGCGATTACGAATAGGGCTGCAATAAACATTCTGGTACAAATATCTTTGTTATGATGTGATTTTTGGTCTTCTGGGTATATGCCCAGCAGAGGAATTACAGGATTGAATGGCAGATCTATTTTTAGATCTCTAAGTGTTCGCCATATATCTTTCCAAAAGGAATGTATTAATTTGCATTCCAACCAGCAGTGCAAAAGTGTTCCCTTTTCTCCACATCCACGCCAACATCTCTGGTCTTGGGATTTTGTGATATAGGCTAGTCTCACTGGAGTTAGATGATATCTCAAAGTAGTTTTGGTTTGCATTTCTCTGATGATTAAAGATGATGAGCATTTTTTCATATGTCTGAAGGCCAAGCTCCTGTCTTCTTCAGAGAAGTTTCTCTTCAAGTCCCTTGCCCACCCTGCGATGGGATCACTTGTTCTTTTCTTGCTAATGCGTTTGAGTTCTCTGTGGATTCTGGTTATTAAACCTCTGTCAAAGACATAACCTGCAAATATCTTCTCCCATTCTGTGGGCTGTTTGCTTGCTTTACTTACTGTGTAACATTTCCACTTCTTTCTGGCTAAGTCTAGGAGGGTGGCATGTTTCCAAGTATTGATCTATTTCCTTCAGATTTTCATACTTCTGAGAGTAGAGTTTTATGCAGTATTCATTAAGGATTTTTTGAATTTCTAAGGAGTCTGTTGTTTTTTGGTCTTTATCAGTTCTGATTGATGAAATTAGGGATTTTACTCTTCTACTTCTGGTTGGGTTAGCCAAAGGTTTATCTATTTTATTGACCTTTAAAAAAAACCAACTCTTTGATTGGTTGATCTGTTGTATGATTCTTTTGTTTTCAATTTCATTTAGTTCTGCTCTAATTTTAGTTATTTCTTTTCTTCTGCTGGATTTAGGGTTGGAAAGTTCTTCCTCTTCCAGTTGCTTGAGATGTCCCATTAAGTTATTCACTTCCTCTCTTTCCATTCTCTTGAGGAAGGCTTGCAACACTATAAATTTTCCTCTTAGGACTGCCTTTGCAGTATCCCAGAGGTTCTGATAGTTCATTTCTTCATTATTGTTTTGTTCCAAAAATTTGGTAATTTCCTTCTTAATCTCGTCTATGACCCAGCTACCGTTCAGCATGAGGTTATTTAGTTTCCATGTTTTTGTATGAGTGTGGAGATTCCTATTGTTACTGAGTTCAACTTTTATTCCAAGAAAATACAAGGGATGATTTCTATTCTTTTAAATTTGTTGTCGTTAGACTTGTGACCTAAGATGTGATCAATTTTGGAGGATGATCCATGAGCTGATAAGAAGAATGTGTATTTAGTTTTATTAGGATGAAATGTTCTGTAGATATCTATTAGATGTAAATATTGAATGGTTAAGTTTAATTCTAAAATTTCTTTGCTTAGCTTCTGTTTTGAGGATCCATCCAACACTGCCAGAGGGGTGTTAAAGTCTGGAACAATTACGATGCTGGGGAAAATCAAGTTGCTCATGTCAGTTAGAGTTTCTCTTATAAATTGAGGCACATTCTGATTGGGTGCATAAATGTTGATAATTAAAATCTCATCATGTTGAGTGTTGCCCTTAACAAATAAGAAGTGACCATCATTATCTTTTCTTACTTTAATTGGTTTAAGGCCTATTGTATTTTTGAATAAAATTGCAACACCTGCTTTTCTGATTTCCATTTGCCTGAATTATAGATGACGGTCCCTTCACCCTGAATCTATGTTTATCTTTTAAAGTAAGGTGAGATTCTTGAATGCAGCAGATGTCTGGCCTGAGTTTTTTTATCTAGTGGGCCAACCCGTGTCTCTTTAGAGGGCAATTTAAGCCATTCACTTTAATTGAGAGTAATGATAAGCCAGATAGAGTTTTGGGTATCAAATTTTTTGAAAGCCCAGTGGACATTTTTAATCCTTTTGCCACTATGGAAGTTGGAATTTGATCAAACATTTCTGAGTGAGTTTACTGTGATGGTGGAGGATTGTGTTGTTCATTATGGAGGATAGGTCTGAGAATGTCCTGAAGAGCTGGTTTAGTTCTGGCAAATTTCTTCAACATGTCAATGTCATTAAAGTATTTAATTTCTCCATCATAGATGAAACTCAGTTTAGCTGGATACAGGATCCTGGGTTGAAAGTTATTTTGTTTAAGGAGATTAAAAGTCAATGACCACCCTCTTCTGGCTTGAAAGGTTTCAGCAGAGAGATCTAAGTCATTCTAATGTTCTTCCCCTTGTATGTTATGGTTTTCTTACATCTGGCTGTTTTCAGAATTTTCTCCTTCATATTAACTTTAGAGAAGTTAATTATAATGTGTCTATGACAATTTTTATTTGGGTTGAGTCATGCCAGTGTTCTAAAACTGTCTGCTATCTGAATTTCAGAATCTCTTGGCATGTATGGAAAGTTCTCTTTAATTATTTCATGAAGCAAAGCATCTGTAACCTTTGCAGCAACCTCATCACTTTCAGGTATTCCTATAAGGCGAATATTAGATCTCTTCAAATTATCCCAGAGCTCTCTGAGAGAAGATCCATTTTTGTTCTCCACTATTTTTCCTCTTTGAGCATTTGGGAGCATTCAAAAGCTTTGTCATCAATGTCAGAGATCCTTTCTTCTGCCTGCTGCATTCTGTTACTGAGGGATTCTACTGTATTTTTTTCGATCTTTGAGGGCTGCAAAATCTTGCTTCAATGTGTCAAAATCTTTGGTCATTTTGTCTTTAAATTCATTGAATTCTGGAGACATCTTTTAAATTTCTGCTTTGAATTCTAATTCCACCATTTCCTCCATTCTGATCTTATTTGCTATCCAAACTCTGAACTCAATTTCTGAAATCTCAGCCATTTGTTTGTGAATGGGATCTTGTGCTGTGTCTGCTTTATTGTTTGTTGGGGGAGTTGATCTACTCTGATTATTTATGTTGCCAGAGTTTTTCCACTGATTCTGCCTCATGATTGTTTTTCACTGTAAGCTAGGTGGTCAGGTAAGGTGAAATTGGATTGGGGTTTCCTGGAGTTGTGGTTTGTTAAGGATCCGGGACTGATGACTGCAGCTTTTTCCCCTTTAGCTTTGCAAAGGACCTGTACAGTATTACAGTCTGAGGCTGAGGAAACCTGCTTGGTATGGTGTAGTTAGGTTGCTCTGTCTTGTATTCAGCTGGTTCTTGTCCAATCCTGGTGGATCAGTGACTCTGGTGAAGTCTTAGCAGCAGCTCCGCCGCCACTCCCTCCTTCTGCAGCCGCATATCCCTCGGGACGCGCCTTCCTCGCTGGTTCTTTCCCCGCAGCCACTGGCTCCAGAGGTACAAAGGTTTAAAAATGGCGCTGACAGAGGATCCAGCAGCATGGAGGAGGCGGAGCAGTGGCCCGGTAATGGGAGCAGTGGCCCAGGCTCAGTGACCACGGTGAAGGCAAGCCAGCTGCTCAAACCCCAAAATTTGAGATTGCTATGAGCTATGACACCACAACACTCTACCCAGGGTGACAGACTGAGACTCTGACTCAAAAAAAAAAAAAAAAAGTGTGGTTTTCTGAGAGATCTGGTAGGTAGACTCAAGAGTCCCTAGTAGCTATGCAGGGAGGAAGAAGATGAAGTAGGGCAATCCTAGACTTCTACCAAGTCTTCTTGAAAGGAAGGCAGCAAAAAGCAGTGATCAGGACTACATGCTCGAGAACCAGACAACCTGGATTAAATTCCATCCCCACCAATTAACAGTTGTATCATCTTCTGAAAATTTCATATACTCTATGTACTTTGGTTTCTCATTTGTACAATGGGAAAAATTATGGAATCTATCTGAAAGGGTTTTATAAGGAGTTGCATGAAAGGTCTTAGAAATAGTGCCTGGCACATAGAAAACACCTAATAAATATTAGCTACATTTGGTTGATAGGTGACAATGATGCTAGTCACGAAGACAGGGAACACAAAAGGAGGCACAGATTTCAGGGGAGAACAGTGAGTTCATTTTCAGATATGTTAACCCACCTGACTATGAGACATCCAGTCAGTAGTTGATACAGGGCTCAAGCCCCAGAGAGTGCTGTGAAAGTCAGGCTACTTTATAGAGAGTGATGTTAAGATGACATCTGAGCAAAGATCTGGCAGATGCAAAGAAGCAGGTTCTGAGGGAAGAACATCTAGGTGAGATGGGAAGGAAAAAAATACTCCTACATCTAAGAAGAAAAAAAGACTGAGAAGGAGACAAGAGGATGACTCACAAACAAGAATTCTAAAAAGGATGTATCATTGAAACCAAAGAAAAAAATCAAAAATATGAATGGCTCTGAGAAGAGAGAAACATACCATCATTCATAGGGAACAAGCTTAGAGACTCCAAATGAAGGGTAGAGACAAAAAGACACATCTCAATAAGAAGTGACATTCCCTAGAACCAATGTTTTGAAGTTTACCATGTCTATGAGTTACCTGGAAGAACTGCATAATGAAATCTCCAAGTTTGTAAGGGTTAGAAAGATCTTTTAGTGAGTGAACTGCTTTACCAAGCAGGGTGAACCTCAGAAAAATATCATATAGAGTAGGTAAGAAGAAAGAATCATACATATTTTTAAGGAAAGAAATCAGAACATAATATGGCTTTGATGAAAAATAATCCAAATTGAATTTTGCAAATAAATATCTGGCCCTAAGTTTTAAGTTACTAAACCCAGAAAAGCCATTTTAAATCACATCAATTCTCTGGAAACCAAGAGACATCTTATCCAGATCATAGAACTATTTTGGAGAGCTCGATGAAATACACACAAACTGAGTCATACAAGACCTATTGAATCAAAATCTCATGAATAAAGTCAGGAGAAATTCACTGCTTCTTGAAATTCTTTTCAAAAGCTCACAGGACTATTCATGTGCACACAAAGTTTGAGAAACCCTAGTCTATATGCTCAAGAGACCAAGAGCTAGAGAAAACGATTGATTTGAAAATAGCACATAATTAATAAGTGTATGTAGAGCAGTTTGAACTTGTATTATAAATGCATCAGAATTACCAGAAGAGCTTGTTACATAGAAATATTTGAGCTCCACCCTCAGAGTTTCCAATTCTGCCCAAGAATTGACATTTTTAACAGGTTCTCAGGTGAGATTAATGCTGTTCATCTGGGAAGCAAACTTTTTGAGAAGCCTTAATCTGGACTAGATTCCTTAGAGACTTTTCTCTGAGTACTTCAGTTCAGTGTAACCCTGTATGCTTAAAGACAAGGCATGGTGTTTCAGAAATAATAAAAATAATAATAATATAAATGAAACAGAAAACAAACACACACAAATTATATACATTTATTTTGAGTCATTCTTGTCAATAAGAACATATATTAAAACTGGAAAAGATCTAAATGCAGTTAGAGTGAAATTATAAGGGTCACAGAACATGTGAAGAGAAAAAAATGGCTGAAGAAATAAAAAGGCTAAATTTGCACAAGAAGCTAGATGTGGAATATGATTTAAAAATCTTTAAAATTATGGAAAATGTGTGCAAAATGAACAAATTTAAGATTCATGGCATTATGCAGCTGGTTTGATTATTTGACCATAACAAGTCATTCCTCATGTATCTTTCTGTCTTACATAATTACTCAGTCTAGTCTCAAATCAGTCTTGAACCTAGATTTTTACTTAAAACTACCTTTGAAAATGTCTTCCCACTGGTCTCAGACAAAGCCTGGGAAGACACAGAGAAACGTTCTCACTCACTAACCCAAATCTGAATGACTAGACATTCCCAGCATTACATTGGAAAGGACGGCATTCTAAGGATGCTATATAACTGCTATTCTTTTTTCAGGTAGACAGCTCTTAACCCTGAAATAGTATATTCAAATATACAATTCACTCAACAGTTCAGAATATCCGTAATTGCCTCTATCTGCTTGCTATCTGTCTTACTGTTCTGAGAATTCATAAAGGATGAATTCCACTGACAGCATCTCCTCAGGACCATCATACACATTTTATATCATACTGTCTTCAACCCTAGAGAGACCACTTTCCAACCCCTTTTTGGTATCATTTCCTCTGAAGGAAGTAATACACCTAAGTGTTGGAGGCTTTCACTATCCAATTTAGTCCTGTAGCTACGAAAGCTGTTCCCTCCATCTTCTTAGTATTGTGCCCAGGCTTTCTCCTTAGTTACATACCCTGTTTCCTCGAAAATAAGACATCCTCCGAAAATAAGACCTACTTGATGTCCCCTGAAAATAAGACCTAGCGCATCTTTGGGAGCACACCTTAAAATAAGACACTGTCTTATTTTCGGGGAAACGCAATATGTTTGCTTTTATAATCTACAAACCACAGCACACTCCTGCCTCCCTCAAAACAACCTCACATCTAAGGCACAATATTTGGTTTTTGACCTTTTCAAAACTGATGTAAATATCTTCTGTAAACACACCTACTGCTTTCTACACCTAGAGGCAAGAACAGGTTCCCCAACAACTTTTTCTATACAGACCAGTCACTGGTTCAAAAAGAATTTCCCCAGGATTCATTATTTTTTACCATAAAAGTGGTATTTTTTACCATAAAAGTGTTGATTCTTCTTAAGACATTAAAATTAAAGCTCCCTAAAATCTGAGAGGATTTCTCATTGGTCAGAGTTAACTTAGAAAAGCCCTAAAACAAACACACACACACACACACACACACACATATACACCCCTACCTTAAGATAAAACTCAGAGTTCGGGTTGGCGCCCGTAGCACAGTGGTTACAGCACCAGCCACATACACTGAGGCTGGTGGGTTCGAACACAACCTGGGCCAGCTAAAACAACAATGACAACTGCAACAAAAATAGCCAGGCATTGTAGTGGGTGCCTGTAGTCCCACTTACTTGGGAGGCTGAGGCAAGAGAATCACTTTAGCCCAAAAGTTGGATGTTGCTGTGAGCTATGATGCCACAATACTCTACCAAGGGTGGCATAATGAAACTCAGTCTCAAAAAAAAAAAAAACTTAGAGTTCATCAGAATCAAATCCCAAATTTAAAAACCCTTATCCAGTGCAGAAAAGGGAATACTTCTGCACTGCTGGTGGTAGTGCAAGCTAATACATCCCTTTTGGAAAGAAGTATGGAGAATACTCAGGGATCTAAAAGTAGACCTGCCATTTGATCCTGCAATTCCTCTACTAGGTGTATATACAAAAGACTAAAAATCACTTTATAACAAAGATATTTGCACCAGATTGTTCACTGCAGATCAATTCATAATAGCCAAGTCATGGAAGAAGCCCAAGTGCCCACTGACCCATGAATGGATTAGTAAATTGTGCTATATGTATATTATGGAATATTATTCAGCCTTAAAAAAGATAGAGACTTTACCTCCTTTATGTTTACATAGATGGAGCTGGAACATACCCTACTTAGTAAAGTATCTTAAAAATGGAAGAAAAAATATCCAATGTACTCATACTATTATGAAACCAATTTACAATCACTCACACTTTCACATGAAGAATATATCACAACTATGGCCCAGGATGAAGAAAGTCTGTGGGGGAGGGGGGAATGGGTGGGGAGGGTAGAGGTCAGATGGAGGGAGGGTGAATGGTGGGATCACACCTATAATGTATAATGCAAGGGTATATGTCGGATCTATTAAGTATAGAGTATAAATGTCTTAACACAATAATTAAGTAAACAAGATAAGGTATATATTAATCAGTGTGATATAAGCATTCCTAATTCTATATGAAATCAGCATATTGTACCCCATAAATGCATTAATGTATACATGATCTGTGTGTTTATTATTTAATAAAATAAAATAAAAAGCCTATCCACTAAGTGACTAAGATAAAACTTAAACATAGGCTCTATGCATAGTTACAATTATTAAATCTCAGTCTAAAATTTCAAATTTATGCAATATCTTTTTGTTTCTGAAATACCTTAATTGGAAATGGGACTTTATGGCAACCTCTACATAGTTACAACACAGTTATTTATGAATGTCCACTTCTCTTTTCCTTATCCTAAACTGTCTTTAGCAGTATTGCAAAAGAATGAAGATGAGCCCTTACCTTATATATAAAAATTAACTGAAAATGGATCAAAGTTCTAATAACCATAAAAACTAAAACTTTAAAAGTCTTAGAAGAAAAAAATATGGAAAAACCTTCATGATACTGGATTTGGCAATGATTTCTTGAGTATGATGCCAAAAGTGCAGACAACAAAAGTAAAAATAAATAAATTGGACTAGACCAAAATTTAAAACTTCTGGGCATCACCAGACACAATCAATAAATAGATTGAAAAGGCAACACAAAATGGAAGAAGATATTTGCAAATCCTACATCTGAACAACATGCAGATAAACAGAGAACTCAATAATAAAAAGACAACTAATCCATTTTAAATAATTTTAAAACAGCAAAGGACCTGAAACAGACACTTCTCCAAAGAAGACAGACAAATGGCCAAAAAGCATATGAAAAGATGCTCAACATCATTAATCATTAGGGAAATGCAAATCAAAACCACAAGATACCACCTTATACCATCAGGATGGCTACTATGAAAACACATAAAATAGCAAGTGCTGACAAAGATGTTGAGAAACCGGATTCTTGTGCAATGCTGGTGGGAATGTAAAATGGTACAGCCATTATGGAAAACATTGTAATTCCTAAAAAAAATTACACATAGAATTATCCTGTGATCTAACAATTCTACTTCTAGATACATACCCAAAAGAAGAGAGAGTGGAGGCTCAAAGAGATACTTGTACAGAGCCATATTATTTCCAACAGTCAAGCAACCAGTGAATGAATGGATGGACAAACGAAATGACATATACTTACAATAAAGTATTATTCAGCCTTTAAAAGGAAGGAAATTCTGACACATGATGTAATATGGATGAGCCTTGAGGACATACGCTAAGTAAAATAAGTCAGTCAGAAAAGACAAATACTATATAAGGCAATCTAGAGTAGTTAAATTCATACAGATAGAAAGTAGAATGATGTGGTCGCCAAGAACTAGGAGGAGGGGAAAATGGGGAGTTAGTGTTCAATAGGTATAAAGTTTCAGTTCTGCAAGAAGAAACGAGTTCTGGAGATAGATGGTGGTAGACAGTTGCACAACAATGTGAATTTACTTAATCCCACTGAACTGTATATACACTTGAAAATGGTCAAGATAGCAAATTCTTTTGTTATATGTATTTTACCACAATTTTTGAAGTATAAACTTAATGCAATATTTCATACACATAAATTATATATTTTAATACAGAAACAAGAATTTGATCTTAATAGCTTTAACTAACAAACCCACAGTCACATTTTTTCTAAAAGTAGCTTTTAATACTAATACATACAAACTGCTATTTTATATATATATATATGTATATCATTTAAAATAAAGGATAACTTATTTGTAGAAATGAAAATACCTAAAAGAAAATTCTGTATACAAAAAGCTTATATTCTATAAAATTAATAAATTTATAGGAATAATTACTAAACAATGTACATGGAATTACAAGAATGTAATGAAAATAATTTCTTATGAAAAGCTATTGCTTCATTTCATGTTAATATTCCCTTTCATTTACAGGATTCAAAAGACATTCACAAAATCTCAGGTTTCTAGAAAGAAAGCATTTTGTCTGTTTGAATCATAAATTGTACCACAAATTTCAGCCTGATATTTACTGGAAAAATGCTGGGCTGGATGCTAAGTGTAGTGCAACATAGACCCCAGGGGTCTCCAATGCCTACTATTATCCATTTCTATTATCCTCAACTTGATTAACACACCTGAGGTTCAACTTATTAGAATATTTGAAAAGCAAATATTTGACAAAATTTAGTATTTGGCATCTAGGTGTCAAAAGTAGATTTACCCATTTGTATCCAAGGAAAAATACATCCACTTCAAATTTAGACATAAAATTTAAAGCACAGTTTTATTTAATTACATTCTCTATTTGAGCTAGTAACAAGCTACTTGAGAACAAAACTCTGTGTCAAAATAGTATCCCCAAAACATGGTCATTGTTTTCTTTTTTCTTTTATTGTTAAATAATAGCTGTGTACATTAGTGCAATCAAGGGGTACAATGTGCGGGTTTCATACACAATCTGAAATATTCTCATCAAACTGTTCAACGTAGCCTTCATGGCATTTTCTTAGTTATTGTATGTAGACATTTGTATTCTGCCTTTAGTAAGTTTCACCTGTACCCATTCTAATATGCACCATAGGTGTGGCCCCACCATTACTCTCCCCCCACCCTAACCTCCCCTCTCCCTTCCCCTTCCTTGGCCCTTTCCTCATAGTCTTGTGCTATAGTTGGGTTATAGACTTCATGTGAAAGCTATAAATCAGCTTCATAGTAGGGCTGAGTACATTGGATACTTTTTCTTCCATTCCCGAGATACTTTGCTAAGAAGAATATGTTCCAGCTCCATCCATGTAAACATGAAAGAGGTAAAGTCTTCATCTTTCTTTAAGGCTGCATAATATTCCATGGTATACATGAACCACAATTTGCTAGTCCATTCGTGGGTCGATGGGCACTTGGGCTTCTTCCATGACTTAGCAATTATAAATTGGGATGCAATAAACATTCTGGTACAGATGTCTTTGTTATATTGTGATTTTTGGTCTTCTGGGTATAAACCTAGTAAAGGAATTATAGGATCGAATGGCAGGTCTATTTTTAGGTCTCTAAGAATTCTCCAAACATCCTTCCAGAAGGAACGTATTAGTGGGCATTCCCACCAGCAGTGTAGAAGTGTGCCCTTTTCTCCACATCCACGCTAACATCTCTGGTTTTGGGATTTTGTTATGTGGACTACTCTTACTGGGGTTAGGTGATATCTCAAAGTAGTTTTGATTTGCATTTCTCTGATGATTAAGGATGATGAGCTTTTTTTCATGTGTTTGTAGATTGTGCGTCTGTCTTCTTTAGAAGTTTCTCTTCAAGTCCCTTGCCCACCCTGAGATGGGATCACGTGTTCTTTTCTTGCTAATACATTTGAGTTCTCTGTGGATTCTGGTTATTAGACCTATAAAGGAGGTATAACCTGCAAATATTTTCTCCCATTCTGAGGGCTGTCTGCTTGCTTTACATACTGTGTTCTTGGCTGTGCAGAAGCTTTTTAGTTTGATCAGGTCCCAGTAGTGTATTTTTGATACTGCTTCAATTGCTTGGGGAGTCCTCCTCATAAAATATTCACCCAGGCCGATTCCTTCAAGAGTTTTCCCTGCACTTTCTTCAAGTATTTTTATAGTTTCATGTCTTAAGTTTAAATCTTTTATCCAGTGAGAGTCTATCTTAGTTAATGGTGAAAGGTGTGGGTCCAGTTTCAGTCTTAGATCACCAGCCAATTCACCCTGGCCCCTGAAGGTTAAGGCTGTAAGGCAGCTCAGATCTTGCCTTTTGGCTGCTCAGTCACTAGGTTACTAGCTCCCACCAGATCCTTGCTCTGTGAGCCTTAGGGCGGAGCTTGCAGGGCAGTTCTCTCACAATGGCTCCCTGCAGCCCACAGCCAAACACTATTAGCTCCGTCTGGCTCAGTGGCTCAGTCTGGGGCCCTAGACAAAGCCCAAATTTCTCCGCACTCCTGCTCAAGCTCTCCCCAAGGCAGTTCAACTGAGTGCCAAGTCCAAAAACACCGAAACAGTTCACTGGTAAGGCCTTTCTGGTTTGCAGTCTCACTGCTGCTTGTACTTACAGCTGCTGGCAGGATTAGATCGATCGAACACACACAACCACTTGCCAGTTTTCCACTGTTTTTGTCCTCCTCTTGGAATCCAGAAGTCCCTTGCTGACTCCCTGTATCCTCAACGGGATGATTATAGGCAGATCCCACCAGCCAGTCTTATCTCCCGGACTCACCATGCCCAGTTGCAGGGAAGCTGTTACTCGGCCACCATCTTGCTCCACCTCACATTGCCATTGTTTTATTCAAAGCCAAAATCAAGTAAATTACTCTACAACTGGAATTAAAATATGTGTATGTGAATACAGAGGGTGCCAAAAAAAGTATATAAATTTTAAGAAAGGAAAAGACTGTATTAAAATTGTAATACTCAATATATGCCAATAACAAAAGATAAATACAAGTCACATTTGACTTCTGTAATTACAAGAGGTGCTCAAAGTACATACATAATATAGTATATAGTACATAGATAACATCTCTTATAACGTGTATGCCTTTTCTGGCACCCCCAGTATATACCACACACGTAAAGATTAAGTGATAAAGGAGAGGTCTGATTTTACTGCAACAGCATGTCAATCTTTAGTGACACTTGTAAAATGCAGATTCTCAAGCCCTGCCCAAGCCATTCTGATTCTGATACACTAGTTTGGGGCCTAGACATACAATGTATTTTTTTAACAAGCACTCTAATAACATTGTGAGAAACACTGCAAAACACTTCCTCAGGGGATCATTTATAAGAGACAAATAGAGGTATATACCTTATAACAGTGGTTCTCAACCTTCCTAATGCCGCAGCCCTTTATTATAGTTCCTGTGGGTAGCCATCTTACAGACTGAGAACCGCTGCTTTATAAGGAAGTTTAGCTCATTTTCTTTAATCTGATTAATACAGGAACCTTTCTACAATAAATGAGAGATTGACTGATTGTTGACTGATTTTAATAAGAATACCAACATTTATACAACAAATAAATAATGTATGCTTCTCTGTAAACTACAAAGCCTGACCAATTATTTTAACAATACTACCATTATTTGAAACTCAGAGTAATTTCTTCTTAGAATTAATTTTCAATACAGTGTATGACCCTTCAAACACATACAAATTACAAAAAGAAAAACTGGTTTCCTTACTATCACTCTTTGTTTGTTTCTTTTTAGATAGGATCCCACTCTGTTGCCCAGGCTACAGCATAATAGTGTCATGATAGCTCACTGCAGCCTCACATTCTTGGGCTCAAGTGATCCTCCTGTTTCAGCCTCCCATGTAGCTGTGACTATGGTTGTGCACCACTGCACTGTAAAACCAGTTAATATGTCATATTTTTTGTATAGACAGAATCTTATTCTTGCTCAGGCTGGTCTCTCGAGCTCAAACAATCCTCCTGGCCTTACCTCCTAGAGTGCTAGGATTACTGACCTCAGCTACTGTGCCCCACTTTCTTGTTCTTAATCAAAATTAAATACCTCAGATTCATCATCCAAGCTGTAAATGAATTCAGCCTATTTCCCAAATACACATTTAAAGGGTTGAGATTTGCCACCACATAAAGGAAGATGCTTAAGAGAATGCTATCAAGATGCAGTTTCTAACAGATGACTTTTTAAATGCTTTGAGTAGAGGACAGAGGTAGTGTAGCCTCTCAAAAAGATTGTTTTAAACAAGATAATGTTCACTTGGATGTGTAAGCTAAAGTGCACTTGTTTTAAAAAAATATATTATTGAACATTTGAACACATATCAATAGTAATAAGAAAAGAAGACATTACCTGTGATTGCGCTCTTCAGGCCTACCACGGGGCTGGTATTTGCTCACTTCACACGTTGGGGAAGCGGAAAAGATTTCTCCAACATTTGGCTCTGCTGGAAACCTCCAGAAGATTTTCAAAATCTACAGAAAGGAATGAAATGTGTCCCACAGTCATTAATAAACTGCAAAATTCAATCTTTCTCAATTTTTTCCCACCCTGCCAATTTACCACTATTTGTTGTACACTGAGTAGGTTCTCCTCAGACTGCATTTGTCTTTATCTCAGAATAAGTAAATAAGTAAGCAAACACCAAATCTTTATTTGGAAATCTGAACACTAGCCAAAATTGAGAAACTCCTGCTGAGTAACAGAAAACAGAGAGGGATTCTTCCATCTTCTAAGAGATGTCAAGTAATTGTATATTTCCTTGGAAGAGGAAAAATATGTGAAACTAATACACATCCTTGAACCAACAGTATTATATTAAGATAATAATGATAACAGATAATATAACATGAAATAACAAAGAAAGACTCACAAATAACTTTTATAAACAACTTTCAAAAATGTACAATACTCCCAAATATTCCTGGTACCTAGTAATACCTGAAAGTTCAGGTTTTTGCCACCCCATAAGCAAAGTCAACTTTGGTTTTAGACATGTATATGCCATAATCAGGCCTAACTGGCAAGCTTAACTTCATAACACAAAGGCATGGGTTAATCTCTATTATACAATCAGAAAAACATGAGTTTGAAGCAAAAGGGGGATTATCCTACCTTGAAGAAATGTACAGTATCTGACAATTAAGTTCACAAACTCATCCTAGAAAAAGAGCTACGTACCTCATTGCTGATTATCAGTACAGTCATCTCAAAGTAATCCCCTTGGGAAGCTATGCACTGACACTAACACCTAGTCCACTCTTCATAGCAATTCTGGAACTCTTTTTGTGGAATGACCATACCATCAGAGCTGTCATCATATGGCACACAAAAACATGCAGCAAACAATAATGAAGGCCATTAAACAAGACATTGCCACACAGTCAACAAGAATAGAGCTGTGAGACACTGATATACAAAGCTATGAAAACTTACTGAGTTGTTTGCACAGTGCTGCCAACATACATTCGTGAACCTAATTGTCAGACTTCATATGGTGACAGCTCTGATGGTTATTCCACAAAAAACATTGTAAAATTGCTTTGAAGGACGGACTAGATGCATAGCTTCCCAAGGGGAGTACTTCAAAGTTACTGTAGTTTTATTTAGCAATGAGGTATATAGCACTTTTTCTAGGATGAGTCTGCAAATTTGTCAGCCCTCTTATAGAACAAAAGCTAGAGATGTCCAAGACAGCAATAACACATCTAAAAAGATTAACACTAAGCAGTACAAAAGGCAAAAGCTAAAACGAAACTGGAAGAAGCCATTATCCAACATCACAATAGGTAGAAGCTAAATCAAATTTCTAAGAAAGTATATTTTTTAAGAAAACAATAAATAGGGACAAAAGGGGGGGTGGTGGATACAAGATGGCTGACTGAAGCCAGCTTTCCACAGAGGCTCCCATCCAAAAGAAGAGTTAAAGGACAGAATTTAGCAAGTAACCTGGTGGATTAGAGCTGCACCAAGAGAAAAGGTTGACGAATGCACATCAACCCCGCTGAGGCAAGCTGCGACCCCAAGGGTACAAATAAAAGGTACAAAATCCATCACCAAGCAGATAGGGGTCACCGCCCCCATGAGAAGGGCTCGAAGTGTCCAACAAACAAACGAGCAGAGTTCAAAGGTCCTCCCTCTACACTCCACGGGAGAGACCTTCTAAAAACTGGACCTACCTCCCCTACTAGGGTGCCATGGCCTTCTCCTGCCCGGCATAAAACTGTATAAAACTGTATATATTCTCTACCAGCCATTCTGAGTTCCCAACATTCCCCTCCGCTCTCACTCTGAGGTCTGAAGGCCTGTCCCTCAGGAGACCAGATTCTTGGGTGATTTCTCGAGGGCCGGGACTGCAGCTCGTCAGTGCTGATTCTGTGGCATGGGAGTGAGGAGAGGACGGTCGGCTGAGAGGGAACCACGCTGGAGCCCCGGGCACAAGGCACAGCCATTTTTGGCAACAATAGGGCTCTCCCACAGATATTTCAAAGTCACACCCCCTATCTCTCTGGGCAACCAGAGGAGGCCGGGCATCTTCTCAGGTGGCAACCACCACAGAACAAATCTGGGATGGAAACACACGCTGCATGAATAAAGGGTTTGCCTCAGGCAGTACTGGCCTGGGTGGAGCAAGGGGACTACAAAACACATGTGCAGAGCCGGGAGATTCTGAACGCGAGGCTAACCCAGAGGACTGCTTTACTGAGCCTAAAACGCACCCAGTCCTCAGTTAGCCTATAGACAAAGGAAGGCAGGAAGCTAGAACTGACAGCAAACCGTGCTGCGAATACAGACCTGCAGGAGCAAAGACAGGGCCTGAGGGGCAGGTTCTGGGAACTCAAAACAGCTTCTCTTCTAAAGGGGAATTTAGCAGGGGCAAAGTTGTTCCATTCTGTCAGTAACATCAATCAGGGGTGGGGCTGGAACTGAGTGAACACCCCCTAGCCTCCATAAAGCGCCCGAGGTTGTCAGGCCTAACCTCCCCTTGCTGGACAGAGGAAGACAGCAGTGGCCTGGCTGACCAGACTTAGATTTCCTTGTGATTCAGGGAGGTACAAAGCCCTGGAATATCTGCTCAGTGGAGGCAACTGGGTCACAGCCCTGCAGGATTATCAGTGACTGGGTGTCACAGAGGTGCAAGGTGGGGAAAAAGGCATCAATATTCCCAGACTAATCTATTTCCTGGGTGGGTTCTCCTTTTCATGGAGCACCAGAGCAAGTCATATTTGAGTTGTCAGCAGAACCCTGCAGTCTAGTTGCCAGAGACATTTTAAACTCTCCCACCTGAGACAGGTGCTGACTGAGACAATAGATTTGGACATTCTGAACTGAGCCAATCAACCAAGGACTATCCAAGTGGTGCCCTGGGTGTGTGGCTTTAGGAAGGTTCAATTTTCCTTTTCCAATTGTTACCTGTGGGGTGTGGGGTGACTTAATTGCTGGTATTTCTCCACAGCTGAGACTACAACCCAGAGTAACTGTTTCACTAGAGTTGGACAGAGAAGAGCTGAAAACAAGACAGAGCCACTTTAGCCCCACCACACCAAACAGCTCCCTAGTTTATCACACAGTAGCACTGTATGGGTCCTCGACAAAGCTCCAGGGGAAAAGTCAAATGGTGTAAAATAATCATGGGGCAGAATCAGCAGAAAAACTCTGGCAACATGAATAACCAGAATAGATCAACCACCCCAAGCAAAGATATGGTAGATGTAACTGAAGATCCCATTCATAAACAGCTGGACAAGATGTCAGAAATCGAAATCAGAATTTGGATTGCAAACAAGATAAATAAAATGGAGGAAAATTTGGAATTAGAAATTCAAGGAGCAATTCAAAAGCTGGAATTAGAAATTCGAGGAGAAATTCAGAAGTTGTCCCAAGAATTTAACAAATTAAGACAGAACCACCAAAGATTTTGATGCACTGAAGCAAAAAATTTGCAGCCCTCAAAGATCTGAAAAATACACTAGAATCCCTCAGTAACAGAGTGGAGCAAGCAGAAGAAAGAATTTATGACATTGAAGACAAAGCTTTTGAACACTCCCAAACTCTCAAAGAGGAAGACAAATAAAGAGAAGAAATGGGTCATTCTCTCAGAGAGCTCTGGGATAATTCAAAGAAGGCTAATATCCGACTCTTTGGAATCCCTGAAAGTGATGAAGTAGCCTCGCAAGGCACAGAGGCCCTTCTCCGTGAAATTATGAAAGAGAATTTTCCAGAAATGCAAAGAAATTCTGAAATTCAGATAGCAGACAGATTCAGAACCCCAGCACGACTCAAAACGAATAAGACAAAACATCCCCTGGGCATATCATAATTAACTTCACTAAAGTTAATATGAAGGAGAAAATTCTGAAAGCAGCCAGACGTAAGAAATCCATTACCGGGCGGCGCCTGTGGCTCAGTGAGTAAGGCGCCGGCCCCATATGCTGAAGGTGGTGGGTTCAAGCCCAGCCCCGGCCAAACTGCAACATAAAAATAGCCGGGCGTTGTGGCGGGCGCCTGTAGTCCCAGCTGCTCGGGAGGCTGAGGCAAGAGAATCGCCTAAGCCCAAAAGTTAGAGGTTGCTGTGAGCTGTGTGATGCCACGGCACTCTACCGAGGGTGATAAAGTGAGACTCTATCTCTACAAAAAAAAAAAAAAAAGAAAAGAAATCCATTACCTACAAAGGGAAGAATATTACAATGACTGCAAATCTCTCTGCTGAAACTTTTCAAGCCAGATGACGGTGGTCATCAACTTTCAATCTCCTAAAACAAAATAACTTTCAACCCCGGATCCTGTATCCAGTTAAATTAAGTTTCATTTATGATGGAGAAATTAAATATTTTAATGACATTCATATGAAGAAGAAATTTGCCATAATCAAACCAGCTCTTCAGGATATCCTCAAACCTATCCTCCATAATGACCAGCCCAATCCTCTACCACAAAAGTAAACTCAATCAGAAACTTTTGATCAAACTCCAACTTCCACAGTGGCAAAAGGATTAAAAATGTCCACTGGACTTTTGAAAAACTCGATACCCAAAATTTTACCAGACTTATCAATAATATCCACTAATGTGAAGGGCTTAAACTGTCCTCTAAAGAGGCACAGTTTGGCTGACTGGATACAAAAAACTCAGGCCAGATATTTCCTGCATACAAGAATCACATCTAACCTTAAAAGATAAATATAGACTCAGAGTGAAAGGATGGTCGTCCATATTTCAGGCAAATGGTAATCAGAAAAAAGCAGGTGTTGCAATTCTATTTGCAGACACAATAGGTTTTAAACCAACGAAAGTAAGGAAGGATAAGAATGGCCACTTCATATTTGTAAAGGGAAATACTAAATATGATGAGATTTCAATTATGAATATTTATGCACCCAACCAGAATGTGCCTCAATTTATAACAGAAACTCTAACATGAGAACTTGATTTCCTCCAGCTCAATAATAGTCGGAGATTTCAACATTCCTTTGGCGGTGTTGGATAGATCCACCAATGAGAAGCTGAGCAAAGAAATTTTAGATTTAAACCTAACAATCCAACATTTGGATTTAGCAGACATCAACAAAACATTTCATCCCAATAAAACTGAATACACATACTTCTCATCAGCCCACAGAACATACACCAAAATTGATCACATCTTAGATCACAAGTCACAGTAAATTTAAATAGAAATTATTCCTTCCATCTTCTCGGACCACTATGGAATAAAACTTGAACTCACTAACAACAGGAATCTGCATACAAAAACAAAACAAAAACATGGAAGTTAAATAACCTTATGCTGAATGATAGCTGGGTCAGAGATGAGATCAAGAAGGAATTGCCAAATTTTTGGAACAAAATGACAATGAAGACATGAACTATCAGAACCTCTGGGATACCGCGAAGGCAGTGCTAAGAGGGAAATTTATAGCACTGCAAGCCTTCCTCAAGAGAACTGAAACAGAGGAAATTAACAACTTAATGGCACATCTCAAGCAACTGGAAAAGGAACAATATTCCTACGCCAAACCCAGTAGAAGAAAAGAAATAACCAAAATTAGAGCAGAATTAAATGAAATTGAAAACAAAAAAATTATACAACAGATCAATAATCAAAATGTTGGTTTTTTGAAAAGGTCAATAAAATAGATAAACCTTTGGCTAACCTAACCAGGAAAAAAGGAGTAAAATCTCTAATCTCATCAATCAGAAATAACAAAGACAAAATAACACCAGACTCCTCAGAAATTCAAAAAATCCTTAATATTACAAGAAACTTTACTCTCAGAAATATGAAAATCTGAAGGAAATTGACCAATACTTGGAAGCACGTCACCTTCCAAGACTTAGCCAGAATCAAGTGGAAATGTTGAACAGGCCAATACAAAGTTCTGAAATAGCATCAACCATACCAAATCTCCCTAAAAAGACAAGCCCGGGACTAGAATTCACGTCAGAATTCTACCAAACCTTTAAAGAGGAATTAGTACCTGTATTACTCAACCTGTTTCACAATGTAGAAAAAGAAGGAAAACAACCCAACACATTCAATGAAGCAAACATCACTCTGATCCCCAAACCAGGAAAAGACCCAGTAAGAAAAGAAAATTATAGACCGATATCACTAATGAATATAGACGCAAAAATATTCAACAAGATCCTAACAAACAGAATCCTGCAACATATCAAACAAATTATGCATCATGACCAAGTCGGTTTTATCCCAGGATCTCAAAGCTAGTTTAATACACGTAAATCTATAAGTGTAATTCAGCACATAAACAAATTACAAAACAAGGACCATATGATTCCCTCAATTGATGCAGAAAAAGCTTTTGATAATATCCAGCATCCCTTCATGATCAGAACACTTAAGAAAACTGGTATAGAAGGGACATTTCTTAAACTAATAGAGGCCATCTACAGCAAACCCACAGCCAATATCGTATTGAATGGAGTTAAACTGAAATCATTTCCACTCAGATCAGGAACCAGACGAGGCTGCCCATTGTCTCCACTGCTCTTTAACATTGTAATGGAAGTCTCAGCCATTGCAATTAGGGAAGAAAAGATGATCAAGAGTATCCATATAGGGTCAGAAGAGATCAAACATTTGCTTTTCACAGATGATATGATTGTATATCTGGAAAACATCAGAGATTCGACTACAAAACTCTTAGCAGTGGATCAAGGAATACAGCAATGTCTCAGGTTACAATATCAACATTCATAAATCGGTAGCCTTTACATATACCAATAATAGTCAACCTAAAAAAACAGTTAAGGACTCTATTCCGTTCACAGTAGTGCCAAAGAAGATGAAATATTTGGGAGTTTATCTAACAAAGGTCGTGAAAGATCTCTATAAAGAGAACTATGAAACTCTAAGAGAGGCAGGAGGACAAAAACAGTGCAAAACTGGCAAGTGGTCGCGTGTGTTCAATCCGTCTAAACCCGCCCGCAACGGTAAGTTCAGTAGCAGCGAGACTGCAAACTGGAAAGGCCTTACCTGTGAACTATTTTGGTGTCTTTGAACTTGGCACTCAGTTGAACTGCCTTGGGAAGAGCCTGAGCAGGAGTGTGGAGAACTTTGGCCGTTGTCTAGGGCCCCAGTCTGAGCCACTGAGCCAGAAGGAGCTAACAGTGTTTGGCTGTGGGCCACAGGGACCCATTGTGAGTGATCTGCCCCGGCAAGCTCCGCTCTCAGGGTGGCAGAGCTAGAATCAGGTGGGAGCTGCTAACCTGAACACTGAGTAGCTTAAGGATGGGGTCTGAGCCGCCTTGTAGCCCTAACACTCAGGGGCAGAGTGAGACCGGTTTTGGAACACTGGGTAAGTGGATAGCCACTTCAGCAGTGATTCCAGCGACAAGCACTTTCCTGAGAAACCTTCTGCTTAGCAAGTTTACAAGTTCAAAGTGCCTTTTAAGTGGGCTGAAGAGGTATTTAGGGTGTCTACCTACTGGAGTTTGAGAAATCAGCAGCCTCCAGTCGTATCAGAACTGTGATTAACATCTCATACCCCAGAAGACCACATGTTGCCCAGACAATATTCAAAAACATATACATACTGTTTTGCTTTTGGTTGTGGGGTTTTTTGTTTTTTGTTTTTTGGTTGTTTTTTTGCTTATTTTGATGTTGTTGATGTTCTCCTGTTTTTTAATTTCAACCTTTTCCATACAGATCTTTTTTCTTTCTCAATTTTTCTAGTTTAATTATAATTTCCCATTGCTGCCTTTTTCAATAACTAGAACTTCATTTTTGGTAGAGTTTCTACCTCTATTATTTGCTTTTTCACCCAATTTTATCCCGTAAAGTTTTCTATTTCCTTGTTTTGGTTTGATTTATAGCCTTATTGTCTTTCCTCTCTACTTGGTGGAGGTGGCGTACTGTGTCTGATCAGGTTAGCAAAGAGCTGCTGACCTGAAGGGAACCACCCAACTGGGCACCCCCAGAAGGTGGGTTTTTTCAAGGTTGTGTCAAAGTACCCTACTGTACACCTATATTGCTCTGTCTTCCTCTTTCTGTGCCTCTCTTCTTTTTGTCAATATTCCTTTTACCCACCCCCTCTCCTTTCTCTATTTTTTTTTCTTTTCACTCGGTCCTCCTTTCTTTCATCCCTTTCTAGCTCTTCAACCTTCTCACCCTTCTGGTCCTGTACCAAAAGGACTCATCGAACCCTTAGTCCACAGGCACGAGAACTTAAAGAGCAAGAGGAAGTGAAAGGAAAATTAGGGCAAGGAAACAGATAAAAGAAATCACTCATGAGGAACAATCAGCAGAAAACTCCAGGCAACATGAAGAACCAGTCCAGAACAACCCCACCAAGGGACCATGACGTAGCTACTACAGAGGATTCCACCTATAAAGAAATGTTAGGAATGACAGAAAGGGAATTTAGAATACACATGATGAAAACAATGAAACAAATGAAGGAAACTGCTAATAAAGTGGAAAATAACCAAAAGGAAATCAAAAAACAGAATCAAATCAGACATGAACAATATAAGGAATATAAAAAGGATATAGCAGAGCTGAAGGAACTGAAACAGTCAATTAGGGAACTTAAAGATGCAATGGAAAGTATCAGCAACAGGTTAGACCATGCAGAAGAAAGAACTTCAGAGGTAGAAGACAAAGTTCTTGAGATGACTCAGATAGTAAAAGAGGCAGAAAAGAAGAGAGAGAAAGCAGAATATTCACTGTCAGAATTATGGGACTTTATGAAGCATTCCAACATATGAGTTATAGGAATCCCAGAAGGGGAAGAATGCCCCAGAGGAATGGAAGCCATACTAGAGAATATTATAAAAGAAAATTTCCCAAATATCACCAAAGATTCTGATACACTGCTTTCAGAGGGACATCGGAACCCAGGTCACCTCAACTCTAACGGAGCTTGTCCAAGACACATTGTGATGAACCTGTCCAAAGTCAAGACAAAAGAAAAGATTCTGCAAGCTGCCAGGAGTAAGCGCCAGTTGACCTACAGGGGCAAATCCATCAGAGTGACCGCAGACTTCTCTAATGAAACTTTCCAAGCAAGAAGACAATGGTCATCTACCTTTAATCTACTTAAACAGAACAATTTCCAGCCCAGAATTCTGTACCCCGCTAAGCTAAGCTTCAAAATTGACGGAGAAATGAAATCATTTACGGATATACAAACATTGAGGAAATTCACCACAACAAGACCAGCTGTACAGGAAATACTTCAACCTGTTCTGCACACTGACCACCACAATGGATCAGCAGCAAAGTAAGAACTCAGAAATTAAAGGACAGAACCTAACCTCCACACTGATGCAAAAGATAAAACTAAGTAATGGACTCTCACAAAATAAGACAAATAGAATACTACCACACTTATTAATTATCTCAATAAATGTTAATGGCTTGAATTCCCCACTGAAGAGACATAGATTGGCTGACTGGATTAAAAAACACAAGCCATCCATTTGCTGTCTACAAGAAACACATCTGGCTTCAAAAGACAAATTAAAGCTCCAAGTCAAGGGTTGGAAGACAATTTTTCAGGCAAATGGAATTCAGAAGGAAAGAGGAGTTGCAATCTTATTTTCAGATTCATGTGGATTTAAAGCACTAAAGTCAAAAAAGACAAAGATGATCACTTTATATTGATCAATGGAAAAATACAACAAGAAGATGTTTCAATTCTAAATATTTATGCATCCAATTTAAATGCTCCCAGATTCTTGAAACAGACCTTACTCAGTCTGAGCAATATGATATCTGATAATACCATCATAACAGGGGACTTTAACACTCCTCTTACAGAGCTGGACAGATCCTCTAAACAGAAATTAAATGAAGATATAAGAGATTTAAATGAGACCCTAGAACAACTGTGCTTGATAGACGCATATAGAACACTCCATCCCAAAGATAAAGAATATATATTCTTCTCATCACCCCATGGAACATTCTCCAAAATTGATCATATCCTGGGACACAAAACAAATATCAACAGAATCAAAAGAATTGAAATTTTACCTTGTATCTTCTCAGACCATAAGGCACTAAAGGTGGAACTCAACTCTAACAAAAACGCTCGACCCCACCCAAAGGCATGGAAATTAAACAGTCTTCTGTTGAATAACAGATGGGTGCAGGAAGAAATACAACAGGAAATCATTAACTTCCTTGAGCATAACAACAATGAAGACACAAGCTACCAAAACCTGTGGGATACTGCAAAAGCAGTTTTGAGAGGAAAATTCATCGCTTTTGATGCCTACATTCGAAAAACAGAAAGAGAGCGCATCAACAATCTCACAAGCCATCTTATGGAATTGGAAAAAGAAGAACAATCTAAGCCTAAACTCAGTATAAGAAAAGAAATATCCAAAATCAAATCAGAGATCAATGAAACTGAAAATAAAAGAATCATTCAGAAAATTAATGAAACAAGGAGTTGGTTTTTTGAAAAAATAAATAAAATAGATAAACCATTGGCCAGATTAACGAGAAATAGAAAAGTAAAATCTCTAATAACCTCAATCAGAAATGATAAAGGGGAAATAACAACTGATCCCACAGACATACAAAAGATCATCTCTGAATACTACCAGAAACTCTATGCCCAGAAATTTGACAATGTGAAGAAAATGGATCAATATTTGGAATCAGCACATGAGGGTGCTCATGGATGGGAAGAATCAACATTGTTAAAATGTCTATACTTCCCAAAGCAATCTACCTATTCGATGCCATTCCTATCAAAATACCTACATCGTACTTCCAAGATTTGGAGAAAATGATTCTGTGTTTTGTATGGAACCAGAAAAAAACCCGTATAGTTAAGGCACTTCTTAGTAATAAAAATAAAGCTGGGGGTATCAGCATACCAGATTTTAGGCTGTACTACAAAGCCATAATGGTCAAGACAGCATGGTACTGGCACAAAAACAGAGACATAGACACTTGGAATCGAATTCAAAACCAAGAAATGAAACTAACACCTTACAACCACCTAATCTTCGATAAACCAAACAAGAACATACCTTGGGGGAAAGACTCCCTATTCAATAAATGGTGTTGGGAGAACTGGATGTCTACATGTAAAAGACTGAAACTGGACCCACACCTTTCCCCATTCACAAAAATTGATTCAAAATGGATAAAGGACTTAAATTTAAGGCAGGAAACAATAAAAAGCCTCAAAGAAAGCATTGGAAAAATACTGGAAGATATTGGCCTGGGGAAAGACTTCATGAAGAAGACTGCCATGCCAATTGCAACAACAAAAATAAAGAAATGGGACTTCATTAAACTGAAAAGCTTCTGTACAGCTAAGGAGACAATAACCAAAGCAAAGAGACAACCTACACAATGGGAAAGGATAATTGCATATTTTCAATCAGACAAAAGCTTGATAACTAGGATCTATAGAGAACTCAAATTAATCCACATGAAAAAAGCCAACAATCCCATTTATCAATGGGCAAGAGACATGAATAGAACCTTCTCTAAAGATGACAGACGAATGGCTAACAAACACATGAAAAAATGTTCATCATCTCTATATATTAGAGAAATGCAAATCAAAACAACCCTGAGATATCATCTAACCCCAGTGAGAATGGCCCACATCACAAAATCTCAAAACTGCAGATGCTGGCGTGGATGTGGAGAGAAGGGAACACTTTTACACTGCTGGTGGGACTGCAAACTAGTACAACCTTTCTGGAAAGAAGTATGGAGAAACCTCAAAGCACTCAAGCTAGACCTCCCATTTGATCCTGCAATCCCTTACTGGGCATCTACCCAGAAGGAAAAAAATCCTTTTATCATAAGGAAACTTGTACTAGACTGTTTATTGCAGCTCAATTTACAATCGCCAAAATGTGGAAACAGCCTAAATGCCCACCAACCCAGGAATGGATTAACAAGCTGTAGTATATGTATACCATGGAATACTATTCAGCTATTAAAAAAAATGGAGACTTTACATCCTTTGTATTAACCTGGATGGAAGTGGAAGACATTATTCTTAGTGAAGCATCACAAGAGTGGAGAAGCATGAATCCTATGTACTCAATTTTGATATGAGGACAATTAATGACAATCAAGGTTGTGGGGTGGGGAGGAAAAGCAGAAAGAGGGATGGAGGGAGGGGTTGGGGCCTTGGTGTGTGTCACACTTTATGGGGGCAAGACATGACTGCAAGAGGGACTTTACCTAGCAATTGCAATCAGTGTAACCTGGCTTATTTTACCCTCAATGAATCCCCAACAATAAAAAAAAAAAAAAAGAAAAGAAACTCTAAGAAAAGAAATAGCTGAAAATGTTAACAAATGGAAAAACATACCATGCTCATGGCTGGGAAGAATCAACATTGTTAAAATGTCCATACTACCCAAAGCAATATACAATTTTAATGCAATCCCTATTAAAGCTCCACTGTCATACTTTAAAGATCTTAAAAAAATAATACTTCATTTTATATGGAATCAGAAAAAACCTTAAACAGCCAAGACATTACTCAGAAATAAAAACAAAGCAGGAGGAATCACGCTACCAGACCTCAGACTATACTATAAATTGATAATATCAAAACAGTATGGTACTGGCACAAAAATAGAGAAGTAGCTGTCTGGAACAGAATAAAGAACCAAGAGATGAATCCAGCTATTTACCGTTATTTGATCTTTGACAAGCCAATTAAAAACATTCAGTGGGGAAAAGATTCCCTATTTAACAAATGGTGCTGGGTGAACTGGCTGGCGACCTGTAGAAGACTGAAACTGGACCCACATCTTTCATTAACTAAGATAGACTCCCACTGGAATAAAGATTTAAACTTAATACACGAAACTATATAAATACTAGAAGAGAGTACAGGAAAAACCCTTGAAGAAATCGGTCTGGGCGAGTATTTTATGAGGAGGACCCCCCCAGGCAATTGAAGCAGCTTCAAAAATACACTACTGGGACCTGATCAAACTAAAAACCTTCTGCACAGCCAAGAACACAGTAAGTAAAGCAAGCAGATGGCCCTCAAAATGGGAGAAAATATTTGCAGGTTATGTCTCCGACAAAGGTTTAATAACCAAAATCCACAGAGAACTCGAACGTATAAGCAAGAAAAGAACAAATGACCCCATCGCAGGCTGGGCAAGGGACTTGAAGAGAAACTTCTCTGAAGAAGACAGGCACACGGCCTACAGACATATGAAACAATGCTCATCATCTTTAATCATCAGAGAAATGCAAATCAAAACTACCTTGAGATACCATCTAACTCCAATAAGATTAGCCCATATCACAAAATCCCAAGACCAGAGATGTTGGCATGGATGTGGAAAAAAGGAAACACTTCTACACTGCTGGTGGGAATGCAAATTAATACATTCCTTTTGGAAAGATGTTTGGAGAACACTTAGAGATCTAAAAATAGATCTGCCATTCAATCCTATAATTCTTCTACTAGGTATATACCCAGAAGACCAAAAATCACATTATAACAAAAAAATTTGTACCACAATGTTTATTGCAGCCCAATTCATAATTGCTAATTCATGGAAAAAGCCCAAGTACCCATCGATCCACGAATGGATTAATAAATTGTGGTATATGTACACCATGGAATATTATGCAGCCTTAACGAAAGGTGGAGACTTTACCTCTTTCATGTTTACATGGATGGAGCTAGAACATATTCTTCTTAGTAAAGTATCTCAAGAATGAAAGAAAAAGTATCCAATGTACTCAGCCCTACTATGAAACTAATTTACGGCTTTCATATAAAAGCTATAACCCAGTTATGACCTAAGAATATGGGGAAAGAGGAGAGGGAGGGAGGGAGTGGGGAGGATGGGCAGAGGGAGGGTGCTTGGTGGGACTATATCTGCTGTGCAGCTTATAAGGGTGCATGTGAAACTTAGTAAATGTAGAATATAAATGTCTTAACACAATAACTAAGAAAATGCCAGGAAGGCTATGTTAACCAGTGTCATGAAAATGTGTCAAACGGTCTATAAAGCCAGTGTATGGTGCCCCATGATCGCATTAATGTACACAGCTATGATTTAATTAAAAAAAAAAGAAAGAAAAAGAAAATGAAAAAAAAAAGGAAACCATAAATATTCTACTTAATAAAACACAGAAACTACTTAAATGCCAGTAACTGAGAAACTGTCAAATAAATTTACCACAACCATATAATTAATCACAATTCTGTCATCCATTAAAAACTCTTCATTCCACAAAGTATACATATAGAGATATTATACACATACCTCAAAATGTCCAGTTGTACATGATAAATACATACAACTTATTTGCCAATTTTAAAAATTGAAAATAAAATTATCAAAAATTATGTAAGTTTGTAATAAAGTAGAAAAATGTAAATGTAATTTACCATATAAAGAAGAAAGAAAAATAAGAGTACAATGCTGTAATTACAACAACTTGTGCAAAAACAAGATGCACAGAGTTATAAATATCAGGTAAAACATATCCCAATCATTACATGGACAAGGTTGAGCAATTTAAGTCAGAATCTTGCACAACAAACATGCCTTTTCAAGTTCTCTATATAGCAAGGATCTCTCAAACCCCAAAGGATATTTACCCAGAAGCCTCTACAAGAGGGTACGTGTGTGTGTGTGTGTGTTTAAGCTACAGGCGGTTTCAAAAGCTTAGAATGTAATACCTTTTCTTATAACAAATATTTTCATTAAAGGAAAAAAAGCTGGAGTGAGGGGGGTGCGCAATGTGACCTATCTTAAAAATTGGCAGAGTAGTAGTAGTGACCAGGCATGAGAAGAATAGGAAAAGTAAAGGATAACATTTTACATTCAAATACGTTATTCATATTCAAATTTCCTCAATACCCTCAAATCAGCCTTCTTCACTCTGATCAATTAATCATTAAGTATCTGGAAACTAGCAGTATCACCTCATAATCAAAATCTCTGGGCATTTAATTACAAGAGGTTTTTCAAGTATCAGAATTCTATTTCTTCCATAATCCCACATGAACAGTTTTATCATCACGTACTGGAGAGATACAAGTTCTACTGTTGCCTCTTAAGAATTACAGATTGCTTCCATATGCTTTTCAGGTGATTTCAAGCCTTCCCTCATTTTGCAATTCGTGAATTACGAAAGGGCATCCCTAATTCATGAGAAATACTTCTCCTATCTCAGTGTTCATTATCATATATCCTCCCTTATACCTTCCAATTTTAGGCATTCACACACACAGCCTTTACTTAGGTAAGGCGGCACTGCTGTGTATCAGTTAAGGGCATTTTTATTCAGACCCACTCTTATATTGTACCATTATGATTCTGCCAGCAGCAGTGCTTGGTGACTTCAAAGGAAGCAGAGTCCTTTGACAGTAATGCACAAAACGACATCCAAAGCAAGGTTAAATGGAATTCAAGTAAATTGAAAGAGCTCTCTTAAAATTCACTGAGTCTTGATCATTCTCTTGGTTGTCGTCTCATTTAAAAACAAAATATGTCTCCTGCCCAAAGGGGTGGGGGAGTTGGCAGTTAACAATTCAGTCAGACTCAAATCTCTCCCAGAGCAAGTACTTTCCTTCTAACAAAACATTTTACCTCCACATAATAAAATCAAATTCAGGCTCATAGTCCTTCTGTGTAATAGCTATGTCACATCCCTAATTTCAACAGAGGAACAAAATTTAAAAGCTCATTTCCAGATGGCATAAATTCAGTGAATTCAACCCTCTACTGTGCCAAGTTCAGAAACATGCTAATAGGCAGAGTGCACAAAGCCACCAAATGAACACTTTGAGGGGGTGATAATTAATAACTACTTCATGATTCTTCTGTGCATCAGAGAAACAAATGTAAGGGCATTTATTTAAGAGGTGTTCATTATCCACAGCATTGTATTAACTGATCTACGATAGAATCAAGCACTTTCCTGGAGGGTAATTAAATCAACCAATGAAGAAAGAAGTCTCAAACAATTCAACAGTTTTCAAATATATGAAGCTATGAGCTAATTATTGAATAATTTCATTTTCCAAAAGGACTGAACTGAGACAGTTAACAAATTATATTCACATGTGGACACCTGCATAGAACAAAATATTCTACACAGGCCCACAACCTTCACTGATTCCATTCAGCACACTAATACCTTAGAGTTTTGCAATAAGTGGACCCATATCACCTAAAATCCAATCCTTAAAATTTTACAGATGATAAACTGAAGCACAAGAAGGATGAGTGACCTGTTCAGAAATTAAGTAGTTGGTAAAAGATGAAGACAGTGGTAGAAGCCCTATCTTCCAACTCACACAGTAATGCTGTCTCCTCCACTTCAAGATCATAATTCCTCAACAATCAGTCCACTAAGTTGATTTCATTCCTCTCCCTAAACAGCAATCATTTAAAGCTTTGGAGAAAGTTGAATCAAATAAAGCTTCAATCTTCAATTTCCATTTAATCATTCCCTGAGATTTCATATTAATTACATAGAATTCTCTTTTTTTACTGAAGAAATCCAGTGTAATTTGGGTGACTTTTAAAGTGTCCCAACTACAGAACAAATTACTGAATAGGAGCATATTACAGGGAGAGAAAATCACCAAAGAACACATGCATTTTAGAAATGCACCAAGAATACCAATTTATTAAAATGTATAAGGAAGGCAAACAAAACCAAATTCAAGCATTAAAGTGACAACTACTCACAAAAGTAGTCATTGGTTTAGGTTCTATAATCAAATAAATTTGAGTCATACAACATTCTAAATGTCCCTCACAAGCACATTTTGTGTTTTAAGGCTCTAAGAAGACCTAGACTGAGAAAGGAAGCCTGCTTCGTTTTGTTTAGCACAATGTTTCCCTATATTATTTGTCATCTTTGGTTTGCAAGTTTGCACTGACATCCTCCAAGAAACATACTTCAGGAAGCATATACATGTGTAGCATTCTGAAAAGAAAAGTCCTGAGTATGACACCCTTAAGTAATATTTATAGTGAGATGGGCTTCCTCTTCTAGACTCAACTGTTAAAAATAAACTCATGAGGCAGAGGAACCCTGGTTGTACAATGAAAATAACAAACACCACTAATGTGTGGTAACTGCCAAGTGCAAGGCAGGTGCAACATGTAGATGTTTTCTGGGAAGAGCCTATACATGTCTTCAGCCACCACACTATCTCCCCAGAAGCCGTATCAATTCACATATAAACAGAGCAATTTCGTTACGTATCTTTTTACACAAATAAATGTATTATACATGCTGTTCTTCACCTTGTATTTTTCACCAAACAACATATATTGGCACTTTTTCCAAATTGGTACATAAAGAGATCTGTTAGTATTTTTCATGAATGCACAGTTTCTAACATACAGCTATAACATAATGAATTTATTCAGTGTCCCATTACAATTAGACTGCTCCTAATCTTTAATCATTATAAACGCTACTACAATGAGTATCTTCATACATAAATCATTTTCTTATGCACATTATATGTACAGTATATGCAGAACATATTCATAGTATAAATGAAGGCATGTATATCCAAGACTATGTATTTGTACCTAAAATAAATTTCTGAAATTGAAGTCACTAGTCGAAGGAATATGAGAGTTTTCATATTATAGATTGTTGCCCAACTGCCCACTGAACAGACTGTTACAGTTTGGCATTCATGGTCTCTACAGAGCAGGTTATAAAACTTTTTACTCTTTGTCCATCTAAACATGATAAATGATACATCAGTGTAATTGTAATGTGCTTGTCCTTTGTAATGACTGAAGTTAAGCATCTTTCCATGTGTTTAAAAGCCACTGTTATTTCCCTGCCTATACATTATTTGTAGCCCTTGTCCATTTTTCTACTAGGTTGTTGGAATTTTTCTTAGGGACCTGTGCAAGCACTTTATTAGGAAAACTATTTTCTTTGTGATTTAAGAAGCAAATATTTCTCCCAATTTTCTTATTCCTAATCTTATCAAAGATTTTCTGAGGCTTCTTTGAAAAATGTAATCAAATTTATTGATCTTTTCCATTATGGTTTCTCAGTTCTCTGTCTTACTTAGAAAGGCCAGATGTACTCCCAAGATCAGAAAATAATTCTCCCATGTTCTTCCAGAAACTTACTTTTTAAAAAATTTCTGTTTAATATAGATTGATGAGGTACCTACACAGCTATGTGGTTATCCCACTACTATTTATTGAACAGAGTATCCTTTTCCAACTAATTTGAAGTACTATCTTTATTGTATGCTAAATATGGTATTTTATAATACTGATGTTTCAATTATTGTAGGCTTTCTCTTTTTCAGAATTATTCTAGCTACGTGTCCTTTAGTGTTTTTCCAAATGACCACAGAATCACCTTGTTTACTCCCCCCTCCCCAAAATCTTGTTGTTATTTTTACTGGAATTACATAAAACATACAGACAAATTTACAAAGAACTGGCATCTTTATATCCAAGAATATGACAGGCCTTCTCATTTTTCGTATCCCTTGGGGGCATTTTTAAATACTTTCATATTTAGAATATATACTACTTCTCAAGTTCATTCTAGGTAACTAAGAATTTAACTTTTTGTGCTAATGGTCTTATTTCCATTATATCCTCTAGTTGGTTATTGTTTCTATATATAAAAGCTATGATATTGACATTATTTGATACACAGGCACACTTATAAATTATCTTGATCGTTCTTTTTTGTTTTAGAGATAGTCTTACTCTGTCGCCTCAGGTAGAGTGCAGTGGTGTCATCATAGGTCACTGCAACCTCAAATTTCTAGGCTCAAGCAGTTCTCCTGCCTCAGACTCCTGAGTAGCTGGAAATACAGGCTGCTCCACAGCACCCAGATAATTTTTCTATTTTTAGTAAAGATTAGGTCTTGCTCTTGCTCAGGCTGTTCTCAAACTCCTGAACTCAAGCAATCCTTTGGTTTTGGTCTCCCAGTGTGCTATTACAGGCACGAGCCACCCTGCCCAGCCCATTATCTCATTCTTTACAATTAGTTTTCATTTGATTCTCTTAGAGAGTCCCACCATATAGTCCTTTTATTTGCAAATAACATTCATTTGCCTCTTTTCTGATTTTATGTCTTTGTAACTTTATTTTTTTCCTCTCTCACCCAGTTGCATAGGCTTGTGATTCCAAAACACCATTAATAAACAGTGAAAATAATGGACATACTTATTTCAGCCAGGATGTTTATGGAAATGTTCCAAAATTTCCTTTAAGCCCAAGATGGTTTGGGGGTTAAGATGGACACACTGTACCTTGCTAAAAATATTTGCCTATTATATTCTGAGTCTTTTTGTGTGTGGAGTGTGTAAATTTTGAGGCATTTTTTAAAAAATCAATAATAGATACTGAATTTTCTCAAATGCCTTTTCTATAAGTTTTTTTCAAATGATTGTTTTCTACTTATATTCAACAAGATGATGAATGTCATTAATAAATTTCATACTAATAAACTCTTCTTGCATCCCCCAATAAACCTCACTTGTTACAGTATTTTATGCATGTGAAGTTCGTATTCACCATGTTACTTCCTAAGTCACCCCACAACCCAGGCACTACTATCATGCCTGCTCTGCCCACCCCTCACTCTATTCCAGCCACACTGGCCTCCTCACTGTCCCTCAAACACACCAACCTCAGAGATTGTGCAATGCCTGCTAGACTTGCCATTCCCTGAATCGTCTGTTCCCAGCTATTCCTCTCTTCATTTATTCTGCTTATTTGTGACATAATTACAGAGGCATTCCCTGTCTGCCCCACATAAAACAGAAATCACCTTCCATTCTTTACCCCTGACCTTTTTTCATTTTTGTTTATGGCAACTGCCACCATCTAACATACATTCACATGTGAAATATTTGATTTCTGTTAATTCACATTACATTTCCCCCAGTAGAACGTAGCTCCATGAAAGCAGAGACTTCCTCTGCTTTTGCTAGTCGCTCGCTTCCCAACACCAAGAGCAGGACTGCCACATGGAAAAAAATTAGTATTTATTGAATGAATGAACAAATGAATGAATGGATATCCATTTTATACATAATAAAATTAAAGCTTACAGAAATTAAGTAACTAAAGTCACATATTGGTAGAGCTAAGAATAAAACCCCAGTCAAACTTTCGAATCCCTATCCTTAACCATTAAAACAAATGACAGGTGACTTTGAAGCACAGAAAATGCTCTTATAAACTCTAAAGAACAAGTCAATGACACCGTTGATTGAAAACCAAGAATAAAACAGTATAGATGGTCCACACACAAAAGAATCAGAGGACAGCCACCAAAGAACTCCTGAGAAATTATCAGAATTATATTGTTAGCTTTCCTTTCTCAGCACATGAACTTTACAGCAAACATCGCGAAGCTCTGCCCTTTATCCACACGTGTCCTTGGATAACCGAAAGATAAAACTAGATGCTTCAAGGATGAGTGGCCAATAAACATGTGTTTATTGCTGGCACAGGCAGACGCACATACTAGAAATACCACTTCTCAGGGGACTAGCCATATTATGACCAGTTCAAACACGAAGGATCTAGCTTTGAAAAAAGTATTTGCTTCAAATATTTTTGGTTTCAGGACCAGTGCCTGTGGCTCAAGTGCCTAAGGCGCCAGCCACATACACCTGAGCTGGCAAGTTCGAATCCAGCCAGGGCCCACCAAACAACAATGATGGCTGCAACCAAAAAATAGCCGGGCATTGTGGCGGGCACCTGTAGTCCCAGCTACTTGGGAGGCCGAGGCAGAAGAATTGCTTGAGCCCAGGAGTTGGAGGTTGCTATGAGCTGTGATGCCACAGCACTCTACCCAGGGCGACAGCTTGAGGCTCTGTCTCAAAAAAAAAAAAAAAGAAAAATATTTTTTTGGTTTCAAAACCAAAGAATCTTTTGTGGTTTCAATAAGCAAGTTATAATCAGGTATTCTTTGTATTCTTTTTCTCCCCATCACTGAGATATTTTCTTTCCCTGAACCAACTTCAGTCTAAAAACAAGATATCACAAATTTCCATTTTTGACATTAAACAGTATAGTATTTTTCAGAACTTAATCAAGCCCTGTATTTTAGAACTGTCAGCGTGATCCAACATTGCAATGTGTCACATTTAATTCCATCAATGTAAAGCATAATGAGTGAAGATTGAGCTAGTGAGGCATAACTAAATGTTTTTGAACTTGTGAATTCAAAAAGCAAAGCCCATTTGTGTTATTTCTAAATAGTAAATAAAATCATTTCCAACCTTTCACTATCAAATTACAGTAATTTTTCTACCAGCACACACTTGAGGAAAGCCACAAAAAGACTTTTCTAATAGTTCATTCTATTATTGCTCCTAACCTTCTAAACACTTCTCCTCATTGGCTTCTATTCAAAGGTAAATGGAAAGCAGTAAAATTTATGGAAAATATATTCAACTGCTTAAAATACGTCAACCAAAAAGATTTTAGAGCTGTATTATGAGTTGTGAAATTGCATCGCCTTCACTTAGCTTTCAGTTTCAATGATAGGTAACAAATCTGACAGAATGGTCAAGTTCTAAAACACCTCCCATACAGAACCTGACTCTTCCATCTCAAATTCCTACCTTGGTCAAGGCCAGAGTAAATACCTGTCCTTCACATTTTTACACAACATCACTTTGTATGCTATAAATATAAACTTTCACACAGGGAGGAAGCAAATTCCAGTGTACTGGACAAATTTCTGCTCTCTTAGACCAGTCTGTCAATTGTTCCCTTGACTTTCTAGGCTGTCTAGATAGTGAAAGGAAGAAAAAGATCTTTCTGTAAAACTGTAAAGTGTAACTAGATAAGTTTGCCCTTTAAGCTGTTCTCACAGAGAAGTAAGATAAAACTCAAGTCTAAGGTTTTAAATTTAGCTATGAAAATTATATGCTAGCAATTGACTAAAATGCTGCAAGATTTTAATAAAAGAAGATTAAAGTCAATTGATGTCAATTTTTACATTTTCTGCTCCAAGGAGGAGACATTAAAAAAGAATTTTTTAAAAAATGACAATTGTACCAGTTCAGAAACGCCTTAGAGTAGGAAAGTGAGGGAGTCTAAAGAGCATTAACTATTTAAAAAGGAGGCTAGACTCTAAAAAATTAAAAAAAAAAAAAGATTAGCATTGAGAACTCACCTTAAAAAATCTCAGCTTATACAAGAAAGTAATTTATTCATCTTGCATAACACTATTTCATTTTATTTAGTAGTTTCTCTAAGAATTCTAGAGAACTTTATAATTATGGAGTTAATCCTTCATTTACCAGTATGAAAAGAAAAGGCAGTCTGGTGCAGTGGGGCTCATGCCTATAATCCTAGGTCTCCGGGAGGGTGAGGCAAGTGGGTTGCCTGAGTTCAGGAGTTACAGACCAGTTTGAGCAACAGTAAAACCCCATCTCTACTAAAAACAGAAAAAATTAGCATGGTGTTGTGGTGGGTGCCTGTAATCCCAGCTATTAGGGAGGCCAAAGCAAAAGGATCACCTGAGTCCAGCAGTTTGAGGTTGCTGTGAGCTGTGACACCACAGCACTCTACTCAGGGCGACAGCTTGAGACTCTGTCTCAAAAATAATATTAATAATAATAAATAAATAAAAGGAAAAGGCACTATTATTATCATTTACAAACATATAGGGATTTTAATAACCAAAACAATAAGAAAATTTCAAGAAACCCCAAAGAAAAGAAGACAAGAAGTACATCCATTATGGCTTTTTTGGCTTGGGTTTTTTGCAGGGGAGAAGGTGCAATATATAATAAAAACAGAACTACGTGCAATATAAGACAGGCTTAAGTAAGCGAGCAGATTTGGAGTTTACTGTGCAATGATCTTGCCACAGACTTACAGGGCAAAGAAAGAACTTGATATAATCCCCATGTACCCGCTGACATTCAAAAATACCTTTTTAATATCAAGTCCTAATGTGCTGCATGTTTTATAATCCCAACAAACAGACTAACATCAGGCATCACTACTTATATTCCTGTCTTTGAATACTCAAAGTAAGGAATGCCCCGAAGCATGAAGTGGCAGACAAAATCTAACTTTCATATGAAACTTCTAACAGAGAAAACGTTAAGACAATGAAGTAAGACAAGTGGCTACAAAAAAGAAGAAAATCTAAGAGGAAAAGATTCCACTATTCTCAGAGGCGGACTGGAAAGAGAAAGTGTGGTAAACATCCTTGGCAGTCATAGGGCACCTTGTACATGTCTCCATTAATATTTGTTTACATCTTTTTATCCTCCCAGGAGGCTGTGATAGCAAAGAATTGGCTTCATATCATCCCGGCCTACAAGCCACAGAATTCAAATAAATGAACCAAGTGTTGAATCAATTAAACATTCTTAAATTCTCTTGATAAAAAATATTCATGGTGTTTGTATAATGTGAATTTCATCTCAATTTTTCAAAGACCAAAAAAGAAAAGACATGGCCTAGATAAATGTTTAAAGCTAACTGACAAGGAAAGAATCTTTAAAATGATCAAGGTAAAGCTATTAATATTTTGAAGTAAGTTCATAAGTCACGGGACTCTAACTTAATGATAATGTTTTACAATAACCATTAAGTCTTATAATCTCACATATATTTCCTAACCCTAAATACATCCAGTGTCTGTTCAGACAGGTGAGTACACACCTCAAAATACTCCCAAGTTATATAAGGTTTCTAGGTCTGCTGATTGGCATGCTGTTGAAACTATGATTTACTTTATTTAGATATAAATATATTCCATAATACAGGTTCTCCCATAGAAGCATAGATTCAAGTGCTGTTTTGGTTTTCTTCTCCTCCTGATTGGGAAAAAAATGCACCAAAGTTGAAGAAAAAAAAAAATAAAAAGAACAATGCCAGGAGAGATCCAGAGTTAAAAGGAATTTGGGGGAAATCTAGGGATCTACTTCTCTTCAGGGTTCCCCTTGGCCTTGACCTTTTTTTTCTTTTTTTAAATTATTGTTTCAGGTTAATTTCAGGATACAAAGAATTAGGCTATAATGCTAGCATTTGTTAGGTAGAGTTCCTATTATATTTGTGTTCCAGCCCCAAGAGGTGTGCCACATATCCTAACATTGTGCCCATTAAGTGGGAGAATACCAATACGCCTCCCTCCTCCCCTCTCCCCGCTTCCTCGTTCCCCTCAAAATATGGACCGCTTCATAGATTTGCGTGTCATCCTTGCATCACCCTTGCACAGGGGCCATGCTAATCTTTTCTGTATCATGCCAATTTTAGGACATGTGCTGCCGAAGCAAGCACTGGCCTTAACTCTTTGAATCTGTTGCACTGCCAAGAAATATAAAGACCACCACCACAGGTTGGGACTGACTGGTACATGGCTCTGGAGCTCCTGAAACAAGCACCTTTCCTTGATCCCCCTTAATCTCCTCCACAAATGCACTCAGTGATCCCACAGAGTAAGAGTCCCTGAAACGGAAACAACCAAAAACCTTGTTCAAGTAAAAATGTGATCTTTGGCATCATGCTCTCATTTTGAAAGGTTAAATCTACATCAGCTAACATATGAAGCAATTAACATCATCGTGCCCACAGTCTCTGCCCCACAAATTAAAATCCTGGAAGAAAAATGCAATGCTGCCATAGGCCAAAGAAAGGAAAATGAAAACTTCAGTAGAAGGATGCAAAGAGCCAAGATAATCAGTTACTCAGTCTCAACTCATAATACTGGCATCCATGACTAAAAGAACACAGAGGTTTCATACAGTCTGTCAGCTTTCACTAGATAGACTCTAAGAAAGCAGAGCAGAAATCCTCTTTCTTGTCATTACCATTTAACAAATCACAAGTATATAAACCCTAAAATTAATACAGAAATTTATACTCCACCCAAAAATAATGCCCAAATGATATTAAAAATACATATTCACTTACTTGCTCAGAGTTCACTGTCATAATCAAACCTCTGCTTTCCTGGCAGAAAGAAATACCACCCACACTCACTAATACCTTTTCTACCTCAAGGTGGATGGGAACTGAAATAAATGACTGACATCCTTTCAGTGACCCCACTGAAGTGAGAGAATAATTCCTGTCAGAACAAGAATCTTTGTAAGAATTTTTCTAAGCACAAACACTCCTTTTGAAAATGCTCTGGCCCCAAACCTCAGCACAAACACCTTTTATATGGCAGCCTGCCTTAACATACGGCATCTCTTTACTGACTAAATCATAGACATAGCCTGCTTGCAAAGTAAAAGTAAATTAAACATCCACATTTACAGCTTTCTTTTCTACACTACTGGGCAAAAAGCCTGAGTGGAATGAACTGAAGTGCTGACCCCTAGCTTAAACACAAATGGAATTACCCCACCACACATTATTTAAAAATGCAAAGCACAATTCTCAAGTTAATTTGTCACTTGGAGAAATCGCTATGCTTTTATGACGAAATTCATTTATGAGAAGCTCTTAGCACAGTTTTCCCCTTAACCTTCTCAATTTATCTTACATTTGCTACTCTTCCACAGCAAACTTTTATGTGCAATTTTAAGGCTATGTAATGTAAGTCAAAGGCACTAGTCTTTGAAACCCAAAGAACAATCTAATGAAAATGAGGTGATGCCAGCAGCTGCCAATGATTTGCCATCTCCTGACCCAACATGCTAAAAAAATATGATTGGGAAGGATTTTGCAAGATCTCTGTGGAGGACAAAAGAAGATATAGCTTTTATTTGACTGTGAAAATTGGAAATTATATCTATAAAGTTTTATTCTTTTTTTCTTTTATAAAGTTTTATTTTTTAAAAGACCACTAAAATAGGCCAGGCATGATGGCTCACGCCTGTAATCCTAGCACACTGGGAGGCTGAGAGGGGAGTATCCCTAGAACTCAGGAGTTCAAGACCAGCCTAAGCAACAGTGAGACCCCTGCCTTTACTAAAAATAGAAAAAATTAGCTGGGCATCTTATTGGGTGCCTATAGTCCCAGCTACTTGGGAGGCTAAGGCAGGAGGATCACTTTGAGCCCAGGAATTTGAGGTTGCTGTGAGCTATGATGACACCACATCACTCTAGCCTGTGCAACAGAATGGACTCTGCCCCCATTCCAATAAAGCAACTAAAATTAGAAACAGCAAAAAGGAAATCCACAATTTTAACATGATCCATTTCTTTTAGAGACAATAATGATTTACATGCCAGTAAAAATTAGTTTTTTAGACTTTTGAGACTTCTCTGGGCCATCAAATGTATTTAAAAAGAACTAGAACATGAGCCCACTCTGAGTGTCCAAAGCAGTATGATGTATGAACCTAATGATACTGTTTCACTCCTTTCCCTAAGTCTTATTGGTGGTATCACCTATAAAAAATAGGGATAATATCACTCCTGCTCTACATACCTCACCACATCAAATTTTAAAAAGAAACCACACCTGAAATCACTGGGTAAGCTGGAAAGCACCATCCAAATGCATTACTATTATTGACAGCCACACATGTCACCACTCCCAAACACCAAAAACAGAAAAGCACAAGTACAGACCCAGTCTTACTCAACTTAATGTATACAGTAACACCTGAGTAGACAAGACAGGCTGAAACAGGATTGCAAAATCTGAACTGAAAGCTCTTCCAGTTCAATGGCTACAAATCTTGTAGAACTATTATCTAAAAGCAACTAAAGCAACAGTAAGTCAGATTTTTGTTATGAAGGAGTGGGGCATGGGGTGGAGGGAGCCTTTCTAGAATCTGATGAAAACTGTAGGCCCTCCACCCACAATAAGTATACCCATACATTCAAGCAAAGTTATTTTTCTGATATGTGGGTGAGTTCTTTAGACCCCAGGCCAGGATCCCCTACTATAGGCTATTATAAAACTGCCTAGTTAATCATAAAAACACAAGAAGAAAAGAAAGCAATTATAATGATGATAAAGTACCCCAGATAAGATGATGACAGATACATAGGTGCTGCCATTAGGAAATCTTCCCTGGACCTTCATCAGAGACATGCAGCTGAGAGGTCTGCAATTCCAGTTACCTCAGCAGTATTCAGACGACAAGGCCCTGAGAGGGCAAGCAGAAAATCACCTCCTTTGATAAACAACCTGGCTTCCAACTCCAAGGTAACAGTTGGAACAACCTAAAGGACAGTATTATACACATCTAGTAGCTGCTTTAGAATTTCTGTATAAAGGGCCTTAGAGGCAATCTAACTGGAAGCCCCAGGTAGGGTACTTTTACTTTTGAAGCTAAAATTGCCTGAGACTTCCACATCAGATTGAAAAAATATCCAATTTCCAAAGCAAAGCAAGAAGAGTGCTGTGGAGAGGAAAGGAAATGGGGTTACAACACCACAGGCCAACTCTTTGGCTCTTGGCACTTTCATGGGTTCACTGATACCAGCGGTTCTCAAACTTTACCATACAAGAGAATCACCTAGAACATTTATTAAATACAAATTGCTGGGCTTGGGCTCCAACCCCAAAATTTCTGATTCAGCATTTCTGGGGACTGGGAGGCCAAGAATTTATATTCCAACAAGTGTTAGGGCCGGTGATACAGCCAGCCAGGAGGCCATACTGTGAGAATCATTAATCTATATAAGGAGACCCTACCTTATCGAGGACATCCCTCGTCTGCACTTACATAGTGCCATCCAGATGCCATACTCATCATCAAATAAAAAAATGTCACCAGATCAACCTGTCACCTATGGCACATCAGTACCTACTGGTTGGGCTGAACATTCAAGATACACAGTAAGCTTCTCAATGACTGATGAGTGTGTGCAGATAATTTACACTGTATTCGAATGCAGAAGAAGAACCTGGAATAGTTTTGTTTTAAAATTTTACCTTCAGGAAGCAATAACAGCAAATTGCTGCTAAGCATTTTCACTTAACACTTAGTAAGCCATCCATTACTACAGAACTACAGTTTTCAAATTGAACTCCACAGAGCTCCAGATACCACAGCAGGGGTAGGGAAAGGATGGAGGCTTTGAGACTTTCCACTCTGTTTCTCTATGAGCCACAAGCTCACCTTTTCTCAGACTAGGATGAATTCTATTACATTTTTAATGATTTTACTGTCCCTAGTGGGAGGGGGTTAAAAAGCACCAGATTTGATTACCTCTAGGAGTCCTGCCATTTTGGTGATTCTCCCACACGTATTATAGTATTATAATGCAATCACAGGTTAAGTGGCACATAACAAAAATAAAAATATCAAACTAGCCCAGTAGCTTTTAGAGGCTACTAACAGTATCAGAATGAGAGGTTAGCAGTCAGGTCACATTTGTGTTTGGGACAAAAGTCTGAACGCTGTACACAGGAGCTTCCAAACTCACCGGGGGCAGCAACCAAACCTCTGTAAATGAAATACAAAAAGGAGAAAAATTTCAGGGGTAATTATCTTTATGTAATCTTGCCCAATGAAGCAGACACCTTGCAGAAACCAGGGTCTTTTCAGTAAGTGCATGGTGATACTGTAAGATACAGAACAAGATGCCCCATTCTCAGGACTGTTACTGGATGGGGTCACCTACTAAACAGTCAAAACTTTTCTTTGTGACACATATTTGTAAGCTTGAAGTAAGTTCTGTAGATTATTACTATAGTCCACAACTAGATGACAGATGAAAGAAAAGAGAAGATTAGGGGATAGATGGGTATATCTTTTGCTAGCAGCTTTAATTTATAAGCCACCCGTAATTCCAGATTCAAAACCATCTACAAGGGGTAAAGGAGGACGTGAACCTTCCAGATGGAAGGCCATCTACCCCTAGGATGCCAAAACAGTCTGTAATGACTAAGGGCCCTCTCATGGTATGAAAGATATGAACTTGGTGCAAAACATAAAGGACAGGAAGAACACCTTCAAGGCTGCTGGGATCTCATACACACCATCATTCTACACTTCCCCATTGCTACCTTCTTTGAGGACATTTACAGGTAAGAAGAAAAGATAGTCTCAGAGAGTCAGTAATGTGCAGTCCAGTTCCAACAGATGATTTAAATCAAGCAGCAAAACCACCCCATCTAAAAAAAGCAGCTGGAATGTCTCTATATACTCTAGAGATCATGGGGGTAGGGAGGACATCAGGTAGAGAGATGTTATGTATTCATTATTTTATTCAACAAAAACGTCTTCTGAGCTCCTTTGGCAATGATGAATAACACATAGTCCCAAGTCTCCAGAAGCTCGCAGGGACTCAGGAGAGCCACCCTCATCCAACCAACACAGTGAAGTCACAGCTAATGGTGCAGGGAACCAGGTTAGAGTTCAAAGTAAAACAAAGGCACCAATTACAAAGTCAATTTCAATCCTTGAAAATTCCCAGAAATTCCTCAGAAAATACAATACTATGCTATTTCTTAATAAGCCCAAAATAAGCTGTTTTTCCTGATCCTTGGAAAAAACAATTGTCTGTTCAGGCAAACACCAAGTTGGCTTGCATTTTATGGGCCACACTGTTAAAACCAAAATGCTCACACCCTGAGAGGAAATTCAATCTCCCCATAAACAGCAGGCTCACATCTCCCATTTCATGTTCACTCCAGGACTTTGCTCATCATATTTCAACTGTTACTTCTTGCCCTCCTTTTTCTTTTGGCTGAGTACATTAGTTGAATTCCCATGTGTAAAATATAAATGTAGTATGTCTCCACTATAATACCATCATCTTTTTTTTTAATATGAATTGATGAATTTGAGTTTATTGATGAATTTTTGATATATATATATATATATATTTTTTTTTTTTTTCAGTTTTTGGCCAAGGCTGGGTTTGAACCCACCACCTCCGGCATATGGGGCTGGCACCTTACTCCTTTGAGCCACAGGCCCACCCATAATACCATCATCTTAATATGTACCCAAAAGCATTGGAAAAACTGCCATTTCTTTAACATACTATAGAATCCTTCTTTTGAATACAAATCTGTAACAGTAACAGGGTTACAAATTAATTGTGCACAAGGGAATGATAGATTTTACCAAATTAGTTCCAGTTATCTGGAGAGACTACAGACCAGATAGTCAACAGGTAAGTTTTTAGTAGGGGGAAAGAAAATCAAGAAAGATATAGAACTTTTAAAGTATACCGCCCCCCCGCCCCCCCCAGCAACTTGGGCTCTTTCAGGAAACAATAAGTGGAAGGTTGGGTGGGTGGCGCTAACCCAAGGTGGGTGGCGCCTGTGGCCCAGTAAGTAGTGCACTGGCCCCATATACTAAGGGTGGTGGGTTTGAACCCAGCCCCAGCCTAACTAAAAATAAAAATAAAAAAAACAAGGCTAACCAGGGTGCATATCAAGATAAGGCCTGGAGGGAGCTAAAGAGGAGTCCAAAGACACAAGTCACAAAGCTCTTCATGGGCAGTCCTACCTTCTATATATTACAAAGAGGGTCCCTTGCCCAAAGACTTTCAGGTCAGGGGTGATTCAAGAAAAAGAGATGGGCCTGTGAGGTTACTATGATCTGACTCAACTAGACTACCTATCAGTTACAGTCCCAATGGCTACCGTCTTTCATTACCTTCAAAGTCAAATACACTGTTGTGGCTCCAAACTTCCTTAAACTAGAATCATATAGCCCCCTATATCCCTTTCCATGTTTTAAATTTTAATGTTAATTGACATGTAATAATTTACATTATTCATGGGGTATATCATGAAGTTTCGATACATATAATGTATAGTGACCAGTATAAATAGCATATCCATCATCTCAAACTTTACTATTTCTCTGTGTTGGCAACATTCAATACCCTCCTTCTAGCTACCTGAAACTATATTTTATTGTTAACTATAGTCATCCTACAGTGGCATGGCCACAAGAATGAGTGCCATATCTACCACACCTCAGGCTCGGTTAAGCAGCAAAAATAAAATAAATTTGGACCATTTGCTAAGAAACCTGGCCCTCTCCTACTCCCAGAGACACATTTATGCATTACTTTACTCAACAACAAATGGCTTCCAAAAATACTCCCTGCCTCTTCCTAAAGATCTCTTCACCTCCCTTTCTTAGCCCTTTTCTCACATGTTAGAGCACAGATTCTGGCGGCCTCTGAGGAGGCTGCATACCTGACCACTGTCCGTCCTAACACCCTGTCATTATTTTCAGCTAGCTGGGCACCCCTCCCTCTTCTTTCCTCTTAGGATTCCAGTTCCTGTTCAGCTGGTTTCCTTCAACCTTCCACTTATTCACTACTTAGCCTCTAGTATTCCAGCCTGGAAGAATAGATGGCATTTTTAAAGGCAAAAACCACAAAAGAAAACTGCTTATAGTCAAATAAACTTCACACACATTTTCATACAACTTCACAATTTAAGCTGTGTTGCATTTTCCTAGATGCAAATGCTTCAGAAATCTTCTACTCCTCTACTATAGCCTTAAAATCATTCATTTCTTCATTTCCCTCCTCCAGGGAATTCCTAATCTGCTCAGAACTTTTACTTGAGCTCAATCCACACTTACAACAGCTTCATTTGGTAAGTTCTTCATCTGATTTTGGAAATGAACATTTTTAAGCAAGCAATTAAAAATGACTAGTAAATCTGTTCTTGACAGGATTAGACTTACCTCTAATGAGACAAAATGACAACCACATGGCTTGCTGCCAAAGTATCACGAGTAGTCTAGGAATTAGACTCAAAATAGCTGACAGACTCTGAAATACAGAGTGACCTTCTCTATACTTTCTATATTCTGCTTGTTTTGAACTATGTGCAAGATAGAAACTTGAAATACTAAGGTAGCCATTTAAAAAGAGACCTTCAACTCAAGAGTTAGGAAGAAGTGTTAGAGGCAGATACTCCAGCAGAGACTTACAAACTAGATAGGAGTAGCTATTTTTAATCTGCAGAGAATATGAAATATATAATATACAGTTTTCCTAAATGTTATGCTCTAAAATATTTCATTAACTTTTTTTAACCTTGGAGAATAAAATAGCCCTGTCTTTCCTAAAGTAGTTTTCTTCTCTTACACAAATTTAAACCTAATAATAGGAAGGACCTCTAAAAAATTATTTAAATGTAGAACATATTAAAAGTTATCCACATTTTGATAAACAATGTATCAGCATTCACATTATCATAATAATGTATCCTCAAATATCAAAAAGAAATACCATTCTTTATTAGATATGCACAATTTCAAAAATAAAAGTTTTCCTATATTGGGAGAATAACCAAACTCTTAAAACATGAAATGTCATAAGCATTCAAAATAGTGATCTTGAGATTACCTTTATTTCATTTGCACAAAAATTGCAAGCATCTGCCATGTGATACAAAAATGTAAATAGCTAAATTTCAAGCGTGTGCAAAAGTGTGTACAAAATTACTCCCTCTCTCTCCCCACCAACCTTAAGAAACAGTTGTTGGTTTTTGGTAGCTCTACAGTGAGGATATTAATACGTTAAGCCATTCTAGTTTCAACCACTGTTCTGATTTCTTGCTTCAGAAACCACTGCCACAAACACTAGAGATAAATAAAAGAGATTAATGTAGTATTACCTTGAAGAAGCAATTAAAAGTTTAAAAGCAGCAACTAAACCCAAAACCATTTGCTCTTTCAGGATAGGAAGTTGAAGATAATCTTATTTACAATAAACATAAATCACTTGAGATATGGCCAAATTCTTAAATGATATTCCATCCAGATGGAAACTTTGCAAAGCTAGGAGCTGCTTACATAAGTATTTACTTCCAACTCTGAAAAACAAACTGGACCAGTTTTTCTTGTCGCTTCTAGGAAAATGATCATTTTAAACTAATGAAATAATTCAACGGAAGGGCTTTCCTCAATCCTCTCACTCTCCCTTTCTGGACCCACCCCAGCCCCCTTCCTCCAGGGTATCAGGTTTCTTACAACTAAGTTTGCTTCCTCCTTTAGAATCTATTTTAAAGTCTTTAGGTGGCAGAAAGCAAACTCTATCAAGTAATCTTACCTCTTACCTTCTCATATGTTCCTATAGCAAATTCACATTTTTCAGGAGATAAAAATCAAAACACAGTCCTTCAATTTTTTTCATGTGTGTATATGTGTATATATAGATACTTTTAAAAAAAATTCTCTTTGCGGCTTTGTAAAGTTTATGCAGGCAGGCCCCTCACAGAGGCTGCTGTGTTTCCTAGGGTTCACATCCATGTGCAGCCAGTTAGAAACAATTTGGCTTTACTTTTCTTTTCCTTGTGTTAAACTCAGCTAAACAGAGAGGCTTTGAGAGCTATAAAGTACAAGTCAGCCACTTGTTTGTTTAAAGGTGCTATGTTAACAGCAAAACATTTTGGTGGTGCCAGTTAGCTCAACCACCAAAGGTTTGTGAGGATACCTTCTTTACGACCCTATTTCTACCAAGTATCACAGGAAATGCCAGTGATCCTGATAAAGATCCACTACGCCCAAGAAGAGACTCTGTGGCATGTGAGTAGGAGCCACGTGAGATAAGCCAAACAAGAGATAGTCCCCCTGCACCCAGACTAAAACCTCATTTAGTTTTAAAGTGTACTGTAACAGGAAGCCTTGTATTACTGCTCTAGATATTCCCTCATACAAAGTTAAGGAGCCAAGGATACAAAATATCTTGGTAGAACTCACTCACATCTGCCAAAACCTACATTACAAGCTCCTACTAAACTTCCATTTACTGCTTTTCCATTCCCAGACGCTGTACACACGCCCACACAAGTCACCTGCACCTCACAAAAACTATCACTTTCTCTACCTTCTACCAAGGCAATTGCTTTCCCAATTCTTTTCTGGAGCCTATTCACAGCACAGCAGACCCCTCTTCCTACAGGACCAAGAACACTGCCCTTTCTTCCAGCCCTGCCTGCTTCTGCCAGGTTACAAAACTGACAAATGCCAACGCCTAAGTGGCTTAACCACTATTTTCCTGCCTACTCAATGCAATCCCAAATTCTGTGGCCTAAAATCAAAATACAAGTGTCAAGATCTCGAGTTAGACAAACATACCTTTGACTCTGCTACCTAATTATCTCAATGACAGGGGCAAATAACCTCCCTAGGCCTTCTTTATCTCTAGGGTAGGAGAAAAAGAAATATTTACATTTCCTGTAAAGAGGAAAGTAATGCATGTGAGATAATGCATGTGCCTAGCACATAGTAAGCTCTCAATAAATGTTGGCTCTTTCTATTACTCATTATGTGACTGTTACTACTAAGGTGGTCATATGAACTGGCAGGCTTCAAGCCAAATGTGGACTTTCTGTTTGGCCATCAAAATACATTTTTTGTTTTTCTATTACCTTCGGAGGTATAAACGAACGCCAGTCTGTCACAGTCCTTACCCCACCTTCCTAGAATCTTCTATTCTTATTATACTACCTTCCTGGCTTCTGAGTTTGGGACCCTCATTCCTCAAAAAAAAGTCTCAGACATAACAAGGAATTTTTTTTAAACAAAGACATTATATAATAGAAGTGGGGCAGCTAAGCATTATACTCGAAATGCCTTTTTTAAAACCATAGCAAAGAACCACTAATTTCCAAAAAGGTTAAGCCTCTCAATCAGTGAAAAGGCATATATGTGGAAGGTGAGGGGAAAGGAATAAACTCTGCTTTGCAGTTTATAGTCAGTAATAACGTCCAGAATATGAGGAATTTGTGAGGTTCTTCTAAAACACAAAATCCCACTGCTCCCTTTCCTGGTCTGGCACAAAATAGAGTAAATATAATAATGTCAAATTCAAAAAGTACACTTCAAAAGCTAGGGCTCATCCCTCATGCAGAAGGCTACTGGCAAGGCAATTTCCTGTTCCAAATGCACCTGTCAGTGATCAAGGTCTTAAATTCACTTAACAGATTTTCACATATCAAAATATTTAGGTTGCTTGACATTTAATATTTTCTCTATTTTTACTAACTTAAAGATTTTCCACCAATGGAAAAAAAATAATTATAATTAAGAAACACATACCTTCTTAACATGAATCACTTCTGGGGGGAAATTATAGAAGGTATAGAAAAATTAAATGCTGTAAAATGGTAAAGATATTTACCTAGTACAGAGATTTACTGATATCACAAAATTAAATAACCATAATTCCCTTTATTAGAAAATCTCTATCACCCTCTATCATTCCCAAAAGTGTATCCACTGAAAACATTCTCTTTAAAATAAGGTTATTAGCTCTTAAATAATAAAAACAAATATCCTGAGGGACTTTACCTAACAAATGCAATCAATGTAACCTGGTTCTTTGTACCCTCAATGAATCCCCAAAAATAAAAAAAAATAAAAAATAGGCTTTGCTCAAGGTGTATGAAATTTTTCAAAATAACTACAAAGTAAAAGGTAAACAGTGCAAAGTTATCATCACAATAACCAATATATGTACAATGATCTTGTATAAGTCCAACTCACTTATTTTTATGGAATCCATACACCTTCTGGTCTGATAATTCAAAGGAATATTATCAAAGTCATTTTCATAAGAAAAAAGTAAGGGCATAATAGTGGTTAATTCTAGGTGGCCAGATTAGAGATGATTTATTTTTCTTTTGTGTGTTATGTATATTTTTCCAAGTCTTCTGCTGTATAAAAGTTATTACTTCCATTATCAGGTTAAAAATGTTTATTTATACATTTTAACAATACTGTATACAACCACCACTGGAAGATCGGGTACATTTTCCAAAGGGCCTTGTATGGAATCGGAAGTAAATGCCCAGAAAGTAGCTCTCTGCCTGCTGTTCCTCATTTGCTTTCCCCTTCATTTCATCTTCTAAGAGGTTTAATGACCACTCTCCTCCCTAGAGTTAGTTCCATAGCACTTAAGCTCTGTACCACACCGTGTAGTTCTTTCTGCCGCCAGTGGGGTGTTCTCTAAGGCTCTCTGCTTCTATTTTATACTCCAGACTGCTTTCAACAGGAACTGTGTTTTATATTTGTTATATATACCTCTACAGAGTTTAGCACAGCTCTGATCACCCAGCAGACTTCTAGTATCTATTTGTTAAATATAAATGAAACAATGCATCAATCAATTAATTAACAGTAAAATAAACCCATCCTCTGCTTCTTTGCCTCTGGAAGCAGTGCTGCATTCTGTGTAATAATAAAGACCGAGGTGTGGTCCCACTGACCCAGATCAGGACCACTGTGGGAAGGTTTTCAGAAAACAACCACAGCATTGAAGGAAGAAATGGCTTCTCCCTGAACCAGCTATGAACTTCCAAAGAAAGAAGAACAGATCTGGGGGTGCCACATTTCAAGAAAGCAATGAAATCAACTCCTATTCCTTCCATCATTCCTTTGGAAAAGTGTGAGATGTTAGCTCTAGACTCGTAATCCAGCTTTACTATTCCAAAGAGAATTCAATCAGCAATCAGTATGAGGCAGGAGTAGCTAATCACTGCTGGGAGATGACCTGCCCGTCTTTAATGACAGCAGTAGTTATCTCAGTTTACAAAGTCTGTAAAGCACTGGCAGGGTTTTCAGGGTTCTTACACAAGATGCTATTATTACAGTGACGCTGAAAACCAGCTAATAATGGAGGAAACATCCATACAGTCTTTGGCTTCAATTGCTTTAATTATATTTTCTATGAATTTTCTTTTTCTTTTTTTTTTTGTAGAGACAGAGTCTCAGTGTACCGCCCTCGGGTAGAGTGCCATGGCGTCACACGGCTCACAGCAACCTCTAACTCTTGGGCTCACGCGATTCTCCTGCCTCAGCCTCCCGAGCAGCTGGGACTACAGGCGCGCACCACAACGCCCGGCTATTTTTCTGTTGCAGTTTGGCCAGGGCTGGGTCCGAACCCGCCACCCTCGGCATATGGGGCTGGCACCCTACTCACTGAGCCACAGGCGCCGCCTTCTATGAATTTTCAAACTAATGGGTGTACAAATTGCGTGGAAAAAATAAGAGTCGTGTGTGTAAAAATTAATTTTACTAGGTCCTATAATGCTACTGCTGATCCTAAGCTGTAATCGTTAAACTGAGCAGCTTCAGAGTCAAATTATCTTCTATACAAGCTGGAGTTTAGAATGGTAACAAGGGGGCGGGTGGGGAGTGCCTGGGATTTTACCTCCCAGTGGGACCAGGTAGCTCTGACTGTCCCAAACCACAGCACAAAATTATTTTTGCTTTGTCAATATAAGCCACCAACAATTGCTGTTGGGGTGAGGGGAAACCCACATAAGTGAGCAAGGGAAAAAGCATAATAAACCACACAATCTTTCCATTTTCCCATACAAGCTTATTCCAACATTTTTAACTCCTCTGACTCTAATCTTTCAGGCAGTTGTATTAGTCAAACATACAACTCTTAATGATTTCAAAAATGCCTGTTAGGGAAACACTTAAGCATCTCCCAGACTTTCTCTGTTTTACTACAACCTTTACTTCAGATTTCTGAGCCCTAATTTGCCTTAGTATTTCTCTGTTTTCTTCCCTGGGCAGAATGTTTAGGTACATGAGTGTTTTAAAACAAACACTTGAATGCAGCTGTAAGCACTTGGGAACATAAAAATTTTGCACTAAGAGAAAAAGGCAACAAACTTACTAGCCTCTTTAGTGTAGGAAAAGAGCTTTTCACACACTTTTTTTTTTTTTTTTTGAGATAGAGTCTCAAGCTGTGGCCCTGGGTAGAATGCTGTGGCTCACAGCAACCTCAAACTCTTGGGCTTAAGCAATTCTCTTGCCTCAGCTTCCTAAGTAGCTGGGACTACAGGCGCCCGCCACAATGCCCAGCTATTTTTTTGTTTTTAGTAGGCTGAGTCTGGGTTCAAACCCACCAAACCTGGTACATATGGCTGGCACGCTACGCACTGAGCTACAGGGCACCGCCATTTTCACACTCTTTATGGGGGGAAATGCCTGCAGTTCAGCACACAAGCAGACCCAAAGTTATCTACAGGAAAAAGTTCTTCGCCCAAAAAAGGAGAAAAGAAATTTCTGCCAGTCTTTCACATTAATAACGCCAGTGGTCCCTCATGCGTCAACAAGGTGATACGCCTACATCAACAGGCATATGAATACCATAGCACAACCCTTTAATAATCAACTGTCTTTGACATAATACAGTGACAATTAAAAAACCATATTTTATAATAACACCACTTTTCCACAACAAAATCGAAAGGACACCTGCAGGCCAGGCACGGTGGCTCACACCTGTAACCCTAACACTCTGTGATGCCACAGTGAGAGGATTGCTTGGGCTCAGGAGTTTGAGATCAGCCTGAGCAAGAGCGAGACCCTCTCTCTACTAAAAATAGAAAAACTAGCCAAGCATGGTGATGTGTGTCTGTAGTCCCAGCTACTCAGGAGGCTTAAGCCCAGGAGTCTGAGGTGGCTTTGAGCCATATCACCACTGCAGTATAACCAGGGGGAAAGAAATAGACCTTGTCTCAAAAAAAGAAAAAATAAGGACAGTGCATGATACCTGAATTGATACCCAGTCACACCATGTTCTAGGAAATGTATATTATGTACATTCTTAGGAAAAAAGTAATATACAAAAATGTTTATTCATCACAGCGCTGCACATAATAATGAACATTTGGTTTTTAAAAATGTGTCCAACAAGGAAGGGGAAAAATATGTTTACACACTCACATGATGAAAACTATGAAGCTATAATAAATTGTGTTTTTAAATAAGAATTAATTAACACTAACTGGGCATTTAATAACATCTCAAGCCTCTTCTGAATACTTTATATCACCATTCCCCAACCTTTCTGGCACCAGGGACTGGTTTCATAAAAGACAATTTTTCCACAGACCACAGCATAGGTGTGGGGAGAAAGAATGGCCTGGGCATGATTCAGGTGCATTAGCTTTACTGTATACTTTATTATTTCTATTATTATCATATTGTAATATATAATGGAATAATTACACAACTCACCATAATGCAGAAACAGTGGGAGCCCTGAGCTTGTCTCTCTGCCACTAGACGGTCCCATCCTGTATTTGCCACAGCTCCCCAGCTCTAGCTTCATTGCCTCAGCTCCACCTCAGATCACCAGGCATCAGATTCTCACAAGGAACGTGCAGCCTAGATCCCTCGGTGTGTGGAGTGTAGTAGGGTTCACACTCCTATGAGAATTTAATGCCACTACTGATCTGATAGGAGACAGAGTTCAGGTGATGACTCTGGCAATGGGGAGCAGCTGTAAATACAGATGAAGCTTCACCCACTCACTTCCTGCTGTGCAGCCTGGTTCCTAACCTAAAATGCTACGTAGACCAGTAAGGGTCCAGGTACCAGCACTCATGAATAGAGCACCACAGCTTTACATAAATTAATAAGTTTGTTGTAAGCACTACATGAATTTCATACTTACAACAAACTTGTATGGTAGGCATTATTATCTCCATTACTATCCCTATTATAGATGAGAAAATAAAGCATAGAGATGTTGGGTAATTTGCCCAAGGTTCCACAGCTAAGTGGCATACATGTGTAGAATAACTAATGGCATGGAAAAATGCTTATGCCATAATAGCAACTGAAAAATTAAAACTAGGTGGCACCTGTAGCTCAGTGGGTAGGGCTCCAGCCACACGCACCAGGGCTGGTGAGTTTGAACCTACTAAAAACAAAAAAATAGCCGGGCGTTGTGGTGGGTGCCTGTAATCCCAGCTACTCAGAAGGATGAGGCAAGAGAATCACTTAAGCCCAAGAGTTTTAGGTTGCTGTGAGCTGTGATTCCACAGCACTCTACCAAGGGCGACATAGTGAGACTCTGTCTCAAAAAAAAAAAAAGAGAGAGAGAAATTGAAACTATATTTAGTATAGACTAATTTTATAAAATATCAAAACACTTGTATGTATGTATAGGTATCAGTGTCTATAGACACTGGAAAATGTAAATATCAAAAAGAAATACAACAAAATTGAATAGTGAATAGAATTACAGTTTTTTAGTATCTTCTACCTATCTCCAAGATATTCTAAAATATATGTATATCACTTTTTTTTTTTTTGAGACAGAGTCTCACTTTGTCAGCCTTGGTAGAGTGTCATAGCTCACAGCAACCTCAAACTCTTGGGCTCAAGCAATTCTCTTGCCTCAGCGCCCACCACAATGTCTACCTAATATTAGAGACAGGTCTTCTCTGGCTCAGGCTGGTCTTGGACCTGTGAGCTCAGGCAATCCACCTGCCTCAGCCTCCCAGTGTATATCACTTTTATAACCAGAAAAATTATATTTAAAAAACTAAACTTTTAGTTAAGGCCTGGAGGTAAAGTGTCCTTATTTCCTTTCACTGATACATTTTCCACAGACATTTTTGTCTGCCATAATGCACAAGATTGAAAACCAAAGCACTTTTCGAATGAGCTCTAATAAGCCGCAACATCTTCAAGTTTTACATTTAATAAAATATCCTTTAGAAAAACACAATTGAACTCAAGTGGAGGGGAAGGGGAGGTGGGAGGGGGACTGGTGTGCTCTCACGTAACAGACACAATGTAAGGGTATACAGCACAACTGGTTCAGGACACATCTACAACTTGGACTTTACCTAACAAAGGCAAACAATGTAACCCAATCATCTGTACCCTCATATTAATCTGAAATTTAAAAAAATCTTTTCACCAATTATCTTGTTAACCAGTCTAATCTACTGATTTTCAGAAGCCTCACAAATAACAGAGTATCTGTTGAGGTATGACTTGAAAAATACATCTAACCAAAAAACCACCTTGTTACAAAACTCTCATCAAATGCTATTTGAAAAAACTGCATTGGAATTAGAGTTTTAACTATATGTGTCCTTTGCTAATGTCAGAAAATAGTCAAACATGGGTCAAAGTATCAGCAGGAGAAGCTGGCCTCTCTGCTTCTACTTTGGTAGTTTTGGGCTGTACTTTCATAGTTCAAAATGCAAAGATACGGGGGATCCTGGGTGCAGGACACAACTATAACAGGACCTTACCTAACAAACACAAACAATGTAACCTAATCATTTGTACCCTGATATTAATCTGAACTTAAAAAAGAAAGAAAGAAATATAGAGGGAAATAGTACATTTTAAAAGGAGAGGCTAGGGCGGCACCTGTGGCCCAAAGGGGTAGGGCGCTGGTCCCATATGCCGGAGGTAGTGGGTTCAAACCCAGCCCCGGCCAATAAATAAATAAATAAATAAAAATAAAAAGAGAGGCTAGCATAGCAAAGATCCAAAGGCCAGGAAACACAAAGAATTTATTAAACTCAATCTTTCACTTAGAACTATATTTAAAATTTCTCGCTCTTTGAAATTCTTGCTTCCAAGACAAAGAAAAGAAGGAACAAGGGTTGCACCAAAAAGCACCATAGCCATGTGCAGCCTATTCACTGCATGAACTGCGCCAAATGCACGCCCAAAAGCAAAGCTATAGAGAAGTTAGTCACTTGGAACACAGCAGAGGGTGCAGCCATCAGAGACATTTCTGAAGCCCATGTCCTCAATGCCTACGTGCTTCCCAAGCTCCACGTGAAGCTCCCTAACAGTGTGAATTGTGCCTTTCACGGCAAGATAGTCAGGAAGCATTCTCAGAAAGTCCACAAGGACCAAACACACTCAACCCGATTTAGACCTGCAGGTGCTGCCCCACGACCTCCACCAAAGCCCATGTAAGGAGTTGAGTCCTTGAGGACTGAAGAAAAACTACCCTTTGGGAAAAAAAAATAAAATGGAAATTATACTTAGATAGGGATAGATAGATAAAGATAGATATAAATAAATAAATAAATAAAATTTCTCAGCATTCCTTATACCTAAATAAATTCCTCATTGCTCAAGATTCAAGTGTTTAAAATTTTAAAAAGGATTAAGGCCCAGTGCAGTGGCTCATGCCTATAATCCTAGCATTCTGGAAGGCAGAGGGGAGGCTGGAGGTTCCCTTGAGGTCAGGAGTTCAAGACTAGCCTGAGCAAGAGCAAGACCCTGTCTCTACTAAAAACAGAAAAATTACCAGGGTGTTGTGCCCGGCACCTGTAGCTAATGGGGAGGCTGAGGCAGGAGGACTGCTTGAGCCTAAGAGTTTGAGGTTACTGTGAGCTTTGATACCACAGCCCTCTACCCAGGGTGACAGAGTAAGACTCTATCTCCAAAAAAAGAAAAACAAAAAATATATACCTTTCAATCACATCTGAGTTTATGCTAGTGAGGTGATTCTTGGGAGTTGGAAGCTGTCTGCAGGAGGAACCCATCATGTAATTAAAGAGTTGAAATCTTCATCCCCACTTCTCCATTTTCCCACCCCACCTCCAACCTCTGAGGAAGGGGGAGGGGCTGTGGTTTTAATCCAGTCACCAATGGCCAAGGATTTAATCAATCACACACAATGGAATCTCCATAAAAATCCCAGAACAATGGGGTCTGGAGGGCACCTGATGGTCAATGAGAACACATCCACATGCTGAGAGGTAGAGGTTCCCAAATTCCACCAAGGCAGAAGCTCCTATTCTAAGACTCATCCAGACCTCACCCTATATATTTATTCATCTGGCTGTCCATTTGTATGCTTTAATATAGCCTTTGTAAAAAAAAAAAGCAAAAAAAAAAAAACTGGTAAATTTTCTTTAGGTTCTACATGGTATAAATCACTCTAGCAATTTACCAAACCTGCTGGGGCGGGGGTGGGGGGGGATGGGGTGGTCAGTGGAACCTATAGTTTGTAGCCAAGTAGTACCAAACTTGTAGGTAATATAGGGACCCATTGCTCATGACTGACATCTGAAGTGGAGGATAGTCTCACTGACTTAGCCTTTAACCTGTGGGTCTTTGCTAACTCCAGTCAGTTAATGTCAGAACTGAGTTAAACTATGTAACACCAAGTCAGTGTCTGTTAAGAACTCAAGAATTGACTAGTGTCAGAAATATACACAACTGGCGTCATAAGTATTCTGTGTGAGTACAGGAAGAAAAAAATTTCTTCCTGTTTTAAAGGGATAATTAAATTATGGTGGCTTTTTAATTTTTATTTTTCTGATTATTATTGAGATTAAGGATATATACTATATGGCTATTAACTTACAATGCTTTCTGTTCTATGAAATTTTGCAATGTTTTTCCAATTAATTTCTTCTTGTCTTATTACACTACAATGCTATACTGTTACTGAATGAAGAGGGTCCAGCTGCCTGTGACTGTCCAGTCAATATGCAGAGACAGGGGATTAGGTCCAAGTAGCTTTATTATCAGAAGGCCAGCAATTCTGAAGAACAGTGAGAGTAGCTTCTCCAACACTGTTCTGCCCTTCCATCTCCAAAACCACAGTTTTATACGTAAAAGTTCAAAGCAGAACGTGTTAACCTTTATCTTAAATAATAATGAACCCTTATCTTAATCAACAGTTAGCATAACCCATGACCCATAAGAAACAATAATCGGTATAACCCATAACCCAAAACAACATTTAAAATTCAAAAATTAATCTCCTAAATCAATTCCCCTAAATTACTCAAGATATACACTTTTAGGTTAAAGCTAAATTTACAAAACAACAAGGAAGGAAGACATGAGGTGAAGGTCACATAGGACCTAAACCAGCTGTGTCATGTCAGCCCTACCCTGACTCTATCTTATTTTCACTACATGTGCTCTCAATACAGTAGCAAAAATAAATAAAATATAACTTCATGAATAAACATTAATGAATCTCAAAAACAATCTGAATAAAATAGCAAGGTACAGAAGTGATTTACAGAAAGACCAAAGGTAGCTAAAATTAATATACCATTTAGAGATAAAAACACAAAAGGGAAATCTATTTTTTAAAAAGGTCTTGCTATATTGCCCAGGCTGGCCTTAAAATCTTGGGCTCAGGCTATCCTCCTGCCCCAGCTTCCCAAGTCACTAGAAAGGACTATAAGTGAGCACCTTCTGCCTGACTTCCATTTTTTTTTTAAGTAAGGGAATAACTAAAATATAAATGATAATGGTTACCACAAGAGGAAGGGAACATAGGGGAACCAGTCAAGGGAGGATATATAGAGTTATCTAAAGTATTGATAATGTGATAATATTCCATTTCTTAAGCTATGTAATAAGCATCAAGATTCACTGTATTTTCTTTAAATTATACGTGTACTTATGTATGTTCTTTCATATGCATTATCTCCCATTTTAAAAAATAAAATGAAAACCAAACACCAAACGCTATTTTTTAAAAGAGCAACCTGCTGAGGCTTTGATTTCAAGATAGTTGAAAGTCTGGTTGTCCATCCTGAGTCCCTAATGAAGTAAAAGTATCAAATAATAAAACAAAAGGATTCCATTAGATTGAAAAGAACTTACTGGAAGAGAACTTCAAATGGACAAGAGACTTCAGCAAATTACTGGAAAATAGAACAAGGAACAGGAATGTGCTGACATATGAAACAGAAAGGGGAAAGCCACTACCAAGAGCCACCAAGAAGGCAATCTGCGCAACAGAATCCCAGAGAGGCTCTGTGCTCAGAGTCAACAGGTGCCAAGGAGCAGAGAGGACAACGTGAAGCAGGAAACGGGATGAAATGAAGGCAGTTAGCACTTTCACCCCACCTCCTGTTTCCTCCAGCACAGCCTCCTGGCAGCCCGGCCAAGTGTAATGACAGCAGAACATCTCAGGGTTCATTTCCAAAGAAACTGAACCAGTTGTGGCAATTGGGTGTAAGAGATGCCTGTAAAGGCTTCTAATGTGAATTTTGGTACCTCAGAGTAAATTCTCCCTCAGGGCATTTTTAGGATAAAGCAAAGCTGGCCAGTAGACAACCCAATACTAAACACATGTACACCCCTCCATTTAGATCCCACTCTAAGAGAGGTACAGCTAGGGGAAAAATGGGGGCGGGGGAGGCATTAAACTCTACAATGAATCTTTTTAAAAAAGAGCAGAAGAAACTCTCCCTAGTCTTTAATTCTTAAATATAAATAGGCAATCAACCCTACAAAGAAAATCAGTAACATGGAGGGAAAAAACTGACACAGAGAGGAAAGAGTCAATTCAAGAAATAAAAAGAGTAGCCGGGTGTTGTGGCGGGCACCTGTAGTCCTAGCTGCTCGGGAGGCTGAGGCAAGAGAATTGCGTAAGCCCAAGAGTTAGAGGTTGCTGTGAGCCGTGTGATGCCACGGCACTCTACCTGAGGGCAGTACAGTGAGACTCTGTCTCTACAAAAAAAAAAAGAAATAAAAAGAGTATTGCACTTTAAAAAAAACAACTGTAATAGGACTCAGAGAGATTTGAGAAGATACTACAACCTTCAAATAGGAATTACACATAATGAAAATAAAGTGATTACAGAGAACAGTAAAGAATTTCTTAAATATTTTTGAAAATACAATGGTGAAAACAAAAATTAAGTGAAAGTACTATAAGACGATAGTAAGGAAATCTCTCAAAATATGTAACAAAAAGATAAAAGTCCAGAAAATAAATAGGTTAGAAACAAGGAATTCAGGGAGTGTGACATCCACTCCCGGATTTGTACCACATAGATCCTGCCCTTCCTCGCCCCGCAAAGAACCCTAAACCAAGGGTAGCTACCTGGTCCAATGGGAATGAATCCATGTGGGTAAATTAAACCAATCAAATTATCTCTTTTTAGGAGCTGACTTATGAAAAGTATGAGCCTGAAACCAAAAGGTCATGTCAATGCTGATAAGTATAAACATGTGACCATGTGAGAGAGAAGGGAATAGAGAAGCCAGGAAGAGCAAGAGAGGAGGGGAAGACTGTGATTCTTGACTTTCTATTTCTAGCCATGCTACTAATGGGTCTCCCAGTGTTAGTGAAATTGGTGTTATTACTGTACTTTTCAGGTTTGGGGCTTTTTCTTTAGTTAACTTGAGAAGGCTTCTGTTCTTTGCAACCAACAAACTGACTATAGCAGCAGGCCTCTATTGTCTGGAACTGCACATTACCCAGAGATACCACATTATGCCTGCTGTAACATGAGAACACTCGGCCTTCTCCATTCAGCTGTGCAGCCCACAAAGCAGGCTCCCACTGCCTGTCACTCTCTCAGCATTCTGCACAAATGCAAGCCGTGTGATATTGCTGAACATTATGAAGATTATATGTGATCGAATGCTCCTGATAATTAAAACGTCAAAATCCAAGAACCAATAGTAAATTTAATGGAACAGTGAATAAAAATTTGAAATTGTGGAACAATTAGAAAAAGGAGGAGAATGTTAACTTGCCTTACAATATGAAACAGGAGAAAAAATGGTCCAAGATTTAGAAAGAAAACGAACAAATTAATGTCTTTTGTATCCTCACTGAGTTCTTTTTATCAACCTGAAAAACAAGAAAGCCATGCAAAATTTCTCTTTCAATGACCTTAATAAAGCAGATTTATTTAGAAAGGGAATAGAATCCCTAGATTAATCTGCATGAAACAAACAAAAAAATATTTTTTTTTCTTTGAAGTCCAAGGAAACTCTTCTGCATATGTGGAAAGTAACTTTCATGCATCTCCTGGCTACCTAACCAGAAACACAGCATGAGACTCTTAAGCCAATGTCTGAGACTCTGAACAGTGAACACTTGCAACTGAGCAGGAGAGAGAGAACCTCTACCAGGGTAAAGAGATAGAGTACATATTTTCCTGTGATTAGCAACCACAAAGAATTGTTCTTCCAGACTCTCTGATCTCAGCGATCAGTAAAATTACCTTTAAAAATACACAATATGTATGTATTTATGCATACACACACAGAACCGATTCAACTGCCAACTTTCTCTTACTAGGGCAAAGTTGGGAGATGCCAGGCTTCCTACTTCAATACTGCAGTACATTTAGACATTATACAGAGGAAAACTGCCCATGTTAATTCTTCATTCAATATTTCTTTTCTCATCCTTAGAAACATTTCATTTCATTGTGCCATTATTTTCACATACACAACCCGAGATTCTCAGCATACTTCAAAACCTTCACTGGCATACTATACATATACATTTTCTCCTTACCATTATCACCATGGAGGGCTCAATATGGAACTGTTCTTAGGATGGTCTAAAAATACTCAATTCAGTTATTATTTGAGTGCCACACAGATGCAAGGCACTGTGATAGAACTGCTAAGAGCTATCAGCCTTCCATAACTGTGGGCTCCGCATGCACAGATTCAACCAAATAAGGATAGAAAATATTTGAAAAAAAATTGTATCTACTGAACATGTACAGACTTTTTTCTTGTCACTTTCCCTAAACAAGAAAATATAACAATGATTTACAAAGCATTTACATTATATTAGGTATAAGTAATCTAGAGATGATGTCGAGTATACGAGAGATGTGCACAGGTTACATACAAACACCACACCATTTTGTATGAAGGACTTGAGCATCTGCAGACTTGGCAAATTCAAAGAAGGTACTAGAACCAATTCTCCACAGATACTGAGGGATGAAGCAGCTTTTAAACTAGTAGGATAAGATATGTGTAACAATAACTGTAGCCACAAGGTAGAATGAGAACTAGAAGAGAAATGTGGTAGATATTTAAGGGGGAGAAATGGGAAACTCTAACCTTTGTTGTAGACAGCCTGCAAAGAGAAACGTGATATGTGGTAACACTCACAGTGTCCACAGGGTAAAAATAAACCAGATGTTCAGAGAAAGAACAACTATTTTTGATACTCAGAAATTTACTCTGTAGTTCCTCATAGAAGAATCTGTTTAATGTAACAAAAAAAACTAAAAATATTTTATTACAATGAACAGTGATCAGTTTGAGCAGGGATGGGAAACTCTAATGAAAACCAAGAAAATTAACATGGACATGAGGTATAAGAGCAGGGTTTGGCTCCCCCATGAAAGTCAACTCCATACTTGACAGCTTTGACAAAGAAGATACTGAAGTATTACTCTCCTATAGTTAAAGTATTGCATTTCTTTTTTGTGGATTAAAATTGAGATAGGGCCTAAATAAGTAAATACCACTGTGTTACTTAACAGAACTCACGTTTTTCTCATACAAATTGAATAAAAAAAAAATTCTGGTATTGTCCTTTTGACACTCCATAAAAATAGAAAATAGGTCATCAGTCTGAAGCAAACAAAAATAACTTACATCTAGAAATTACCACTTGTAAAACAAACTTCAAAAAAAATCACTTTACATTTATATAATTATACAAAGTTTTTTTATACAATTTAGATTTATACTAGCACAGGTTTACATTCTTCCACTTTATGAGAACTGACAGGTGGTTTGAGGCAGGCATCACACTTTGTCAGGCTGAAAATTGGGGGAAATTTTTAACTGGAGGCTAAACAGGATAAATCCAGTCATCATACATATCCCTTTAATTATTTGGCAATTTTGATTCAAAAGATTTTTGTTACAGATTACATGTTTTACTCATATGAGGGAGTTTAAAAAAATAGATCTTACAGAGACAAGACAACCACTAATCAACTGGTTGCCAGAGGCTGGGAAGGAGTGGGGTGGGGGAGAAGGTTGGTTAATGAGTACAAAAATCAAAAATAAAGTTAGAAGAAATAAGTTCTAGTGTTTGATAGCTCAATAGGGTGAATAAAGTCAACAATAATGTATTGTATAGTTTAAAATAGGTCAAAGAGAAGAACTGGAATGTTCCCAACATAAAGAATATAGATATTTAAGGTGATATGCCAATTTTCCTGATTTAATCATTACACATTATAAGCATGTATCAAAATATCACAAGTGCCTCAAAAATATCTGTAATTATTATGTAGTAATAAAAAAACTATTTGCATCATACAGGAGCCCAGTTCCTTATTTGGACACTGAAAACAAAGGTCTCCTTGTATAGAGTGAAAAGATCTTTCTCAGGCAACAGAATCTAGGAATGATTGACAGTGAGAGGTCCACTTTCTTTCCTTAACCAGTGACCTACTCATTACTCAATAATAAACAACCCAGAAATACTACAGTCTTTCTAAAACAGGGTCTGCATAAATTGATTGGAAATAAAAACATTACCAGATCAAACTAGTCATCCCAATGATTAGTCTCAGGCCATTAATAACATCAAACCAAGTTTCCAAATGGCCCAACTAGTTAACACTCATGAATGATGGACAAAAAAAGAAAAAGAAACTAATTCTTATTGCAATGAATCATATACCTAGGAATAAATAACTGACCAATAGGCAGACAGACTGGGTCAATGTGCAAATATTTGCTCATGAACTTAGCTCTCACTGTTACATCATTTTTCATTTAGTTTTACAGTTCGTTATTTAATGTACCATTTGCCTAAAAGCTATTGATGAAGACAAAGTCCATAAGAGAAGAAAAAACATAAATTTAAAATATGGTGAGTCCTTTTATTCATTCATCTGTACTGATCTATAACATTCTAAAAATATCTCATCCATACATAATGGTAAGCAGCATATTGGCATTATTTATTTAGCCTCCACTTAATTTTACAAAGAATTTGAGGTGGCTTATGAGAAATGCATGTGTTAAAAAAGAAAACTAAAATTCATGGTCAATGAAAACATAATAGAGGGTATGGCCAGAATAAGAGAAATTGGAATCTACTGAATGGAGACCACAAAGTCCTACACAGTTACTACAGTTGAACAGAGAACTTGATTCTGTGCTTCCTAGCAGTCAGGATGAAAAGATAAACATGGTTAGTTAACATTCTTTTTCATCAGGAACAAACATTTGTGCTCCTATAGGGAAGCAAAGCTATTCCCTATCACTTACTATAAAAGAGCTGCTCTTTTTTTTTTTTTTTTTTTTGAATTTTGAAAACCAGATGAAATTTTCAAAGTGGATTTTCCTTTTTTTTATTGTTGGGGATTCATTGAGGGTACAATAAGCCAGGTTACACTGATTGCATTTGTTAGGTAAAGTCCCTCTTGCAATCATGTCTTACCCCAAAAGGTGTGGCACACACCAAGGCCCCACCCCTCTCCCTCCTTCCCTCTCTCTGCTTTTCCTCCCCCCTCTCCATGACCTTAAAAAGAGCTGCTCTTGATGCCACTGAAAGAAAGATGTGATGGAAATTTTTCCCAACAGCATTCCAACAACAAATGAGGTCAAAGGGCTATTTTATATACTGTCTCTGATTAAAACATAACTCTGGATTTGAGTCAAGATGATACGGCCCAGGTGTACAATTACTCAAGTGACATGGTAGATGGAGCTGGTACTTTTAAAGTGGTAGAAGTTCAACAAATATTGATAAATAGCCCAAACTGTGATATTTCTAAGCTTCCATCCTCACAGCCCTTCTCTCTTTGAACAAGACCCTGGCCGCTGTCATCTATCTCACAACTTCCACTTCCAATCTACATCTTCTAACGCAGAACTAACATTCCATTCTCACTTATCTGACACTTTCACTTCGATGTCCCACCAGCACCTCTAACTCCATAGGTTCCAAAATAAACTAAGTAATCTGTCCTCCCAAACCCATTTTTCCTTCTGCCATCCCAGTTTGTCATGAAAATCCTATCTTCCCAGTTATCTTGGCTTATATTCTTAGAGTAACATTTTCCTCCTCATCTCCCTAACTTCCCAAATATGATCAACAGACTGCCTCACTATTTATTTTATTTTTAATTAGTATGGAAAAATAACAGTTATACATGTTTATGGGGTACATGTGATACTTTGATACAACGTATAATGATCAAATCAGCATAAATGGGATAACCATCACCTCAAGCATTCATCATTTCTTTGCATTAGGAACATTCTACTCTTTTAGTTATTTTAAAATACATAATAACTTGTTAACTGTAGTTGTCCTGTTGTGCTGCTGAACCCCAGATTTGTTCCCTCTAACTGCATTTTTCTACCCATTAACTATCTCCTCTTCATTTCCTCCTCCCCACTACCCTTTCCAGACTCTACTAATCATCATTCTACTCTTTATCTTCATGACCTAAAATTTTTTTAGCTCCCACATATGAGTCAGAATATGTGGTATTTTTCCTTCTGTGCCTAGTTTACTGCACTTAAATATAATGTTCCCCAGTTCCATCCATGTTGTTGCACATGACAGGATTTCATTCATTTTTATGGCTGAATAACATTATGTTGTGTATATATACCATAATTTATTTATTCATTAATCTGCTGATGGGTACTTAGTTTGATTCCAAATCTTGGCTATTATGAATAGTGCTACAATAAACATGGGAGTGCAGATATCTCTTTGATATACTGATTTCCTTCCTTTCAGATGTATGCCTGGGGGGAGGAGCAAGATGGCAGACTAGAAGGATCTTTCAGCTGACCTCTCTCAGTACGACACGGGAAAAAAAGAGAACTCAACCACATCTGGTGCAGGGACCTTACCTGAAGTCATAGCTCTAGGAGCACAGCAAGGTGGTGGTCTGCAGGAGACAGTGGGTGATCTGGAGCTGTGGAGATCTGACTCAGTAGGCAAGTGCCTGGAAGCTGGCAGGAACACCATTCTTCCTCCCCCACCCCCCCAGAAGGTCTAGGGATGGGAGGAAGCCTTTCCACAGTTTTTGGTTTTCAGGGGAAGCTGAGTGTTGAGTGGAAAGCTTGGAAGAGTGAGCAGACTAGAACAGTATACAGCAACCAGATTTGAATACCAGGTAGAGTGTATTTACCATAGGTTTAGTGGCTGGAAAGAAAGCCATACAGGGAAGGTCCTGGCTGCCAGATGGCTGCCATTATGGGAAGGTCATGAGAATATTGTGAGGGTGGGCCACTCAGCAGAGGCCTAAAGCACAGCTATCTCTATTCTGCTTGCCTATTTTAGGTTTTCACTCTTGGGGCAGGCTAAGTGGCTCCCACATCCCCTGGGAACTGTTGTCGGGGGCACTGTGAGACCTGCCTACAAGGATTCTGAGGAGCTTTAGGATCCAAACGCAGCAGGGACTGAATGCTGAAGAAGCAATCAGGCAATCACTGAGGGTAACTAAGTTAGGAATCAGGATCATGCCTGAGAACTAGAAAGAGGTTGTTGCCTGTGTTCTTCATCTCCTAAAACCACAGCACCACCTGGTCTCCTGGCAATATATAGCTACATATATATATATATATATTCCTATTAAAGTTGGTCCCTTCTACTACATATATATATATTTTTAAGTATTTTTTTTTTCCTTTTCCTTGTTGCTGGGATTGCTGCTGTCTTTAGCTATTTGAGTTTTTTTTGTTTTGTTGTGTTATGTTGTGTTTTTGCTAATTTGTCTGGTTGGTTCCATTTTTTTTTTTTTTTTTTTGGAGACAGAGTTTTACTATTTTGCCCTCGGTAGAGTGCTATGGTGTCACAGCTCACAGCAACCTCAAAGTCTTGGGCTTAAGCAATTCTCTTGCCTCAACTTCCCACATAGCTGGGACTACAGGCACCCGCCACAATGCCCAGCTATTTTTTTGTTGTAGTTGTCATTGTTGTTTAGTAGGCCTGGCCGGGTTCAAAACCGCCAGTCCCAGTGTATGTGGCCAGCACCCTTACCACTGAGCTACAGGCACCGAGCCTGGTTGGTTCTATTCTTAACTTCCATTTTTACTTTCATTAAGAGCCAGGGTTCCTGTATTTTTGGTTATGGTATTTCAGTCTCATTTATTCTCTCTCTCTATTTCATTCCTCTCTCTTTCTCTCGTTTGATAGACTTTTCTACTTTTCTCATCTTTCCCACGTAAACTGCTCATACAACAGCTAAGATATCCCCTCCTTTTTTTAGTCTTTCTTTTTTACTCTTCCCTATCTCTCCTTTGATACAACTGTATTTTTAATTTTCTTTTTCTATTCTTATGTGTTTTTTTTTCTCTTTTCTCTGAGTGCTAGGGTAGCACAGTATTAATCTGGCTGGGAGGTCACAGCAATAGTCTGGCTCAAGGAGGCCAAGAGATCATGGTCTAGGGAGCCCTTCTAACTTTGGCCCTGGGAAGATGGTATTGGCAAGTCCACAATGCAGAATTATTCTTTTTCTTATTTATTTATTTTTTCTTTCTTATTTTTTGTTTTTGCTCTTTTCTTTCTCTTCCCATTTTTGGCAGAGATAGGGTCTGGCTTTGCTCAGGCTGGTAAGGAGCTCCTGATTTCGAGGAATACATCCAGCCCAGCCCCACCGAAATCCTTGAATTATAAGTGTGGCCTTAGCACCACGTCACTCAATACCATTTCTCCTATCATTCTCATTCTCTCTTCCTATCCTCTTTCTCTCCTGTTCAATTCTTTTTTCATCCCTCTTCCTTTTTTTCCTTTTCTTTTCCTCTTTATTTTTTCTTCTTTCTTTCTTTTCCACTTGCTTCTCCCTGCTTATTCTTTATCCTTCTCTTCCTTTTGGCCTTATACCAAGAGGCCACTTCAACCCCTAAGCTCTGAGACAAGGTAATTTAAAGCAAAGGAGGAAGTGAGAAGGAAAAAGGAGGACAAGGAGGTGAACAAGAAGAAAGCACACGTGAGGAGGAACCAACAGAAAAATTTGGGCAACATGAAAAACCAAAACAAACCAACTCTAACCAAAGAACCATGAGGCAGCTACTATAGAGGCTTCCCCTAAAATGAACTAAGGGATCTGACAGAAAGGGAATTTAAAATTTGGATGACAAAGCCAATAAATGGAATGGACGAGAAAATGTAAAGACCGAACCAAAAGATGGACAGGACATATGTAGAATATAGAAAGGATATGGAGGAGCTTGAGGAAACGAAGGAGACAATCAGAGAATGTAAAGATGCAGTAGAAAGTATCCAAAAATAGATTAGACCATGGAAAAGAAAGAACCCCAAGAGCTAGAGGATAAAGTTCTTGAGTTAACCCAGGTAGTTAAAGAGGCAGAAAAGAAGAGCGAGAAAGCAGAACAGTCAGTCACTCAGAGAACTACAAGAGTTCATGAAGCAGTCAAACATACAAATAATAAGGATCCCTAAAGGGGAAGAAGATTGTCCCAAACTTCCCAATACACCCCCATACACTCCTTTCAGATGGATATTGAACCCCAGGTCATCTCAACTCAAACAGAGCTTCTCCAAGACACATTGTAATGAATGTGTCCAAAGTCAAGACAAAAGAGAAAATTCTTCAAGCAGCCAGGGATAAGTTCCAACTGACCTACAGGGGCAGAGCCATTAGGGTGACAGCAGACTTTTCAACTGAAATTTTCCAAGCCAGAAGAGAATGGCCATCTACCTTCAACATTCTTAAACAAAACAATTTTCAGCACAGAATTCTATATCCTGCTAAACGAAGCTTCAAAATTGACGGAGAAATCAAATCTTTTATGGCTATGCAAACACTGAGGAATTTCACAACAACAAGATCAGCTCTAGAGGAAATACTTAGATCTATTCTGGATATAGACCGAGAAATGGGAATCCTGGATCATATGGCGGTTTAGTTTTTTGAGGAACCTCCATACTGTTTTTCATATTGGCTGTGCTAATTTATATTCCCACCAATAGCGTACAGGGATTCCTCTTTCTCCACATCTTTGCCAACATTCATTATTGCCTCTTTTTTTTTTTTTTTTTGAGACAGAGTCTCATTTTATCATCCTCAGTAGAGTGCCATGGTGTCATACCTCACAGCAACTTCAAACTCTTAAGCTCAAGTGATTCTCTTGCCTCAGTCTTCTGAGTAGCTGGGACTACATACAGGCAGCCACCACAATGCCCAGCTATTTTTTAGAGATGAGGTCTCACTCTTGCTCAGGCTGGTCTCGAACTCATGAGCTCAGGCTGTCCATCCACCTCAACCTCCCAGAATGCTAGGATTATAGGCATAAGCCACCATGACGTGCCTTTTACTGCCTATCTTTTTTTTTTTTTTTTGAGACAGACCCAGCTGTAACCCTGGGTAGAGTGCTGTGGCATCACAGCCCACAGCAATCTCCAACTCCTGGGCTCAAGCAATTCTCCTGCCTCCACCTCCCAAGTAGCTGGGACTACAGGCACCCGCCACAACGCCCATCTATTTTTTGGTTGCAGCTGTCATTGTTGTTTGGTGGGCTCAGGCTGGATTCGAACCTGCCAGCTCAGGTATATGTGGCTGGCTCCTTAGCCGCTTGAGCCACAGGCACCAAGCTACTGCCTATCTTTTTAATAAAGCCATTTTTAACTGTGGTTTTGATTTGCATTTCTCTGATGATTAGTAATGCTAAGCATTTTTTCATATACCTGTTGGCCATTTGTATGTCTTCTTTTGAGAAATATCCATTCAGATCTTTTGGCCCCCCCCCTCACCTTTTCCTCACTCTGTTGCCCCAGGATAAAGTACCCTCGCATCAGCCTAGCTCACAGCAACCTCAAACTCCTGGGTTCAGGTGATCCTCCTGCTCAGCCTCCCAAGTAGCTGGGACCATAGGCACCCACCACAATGCTTGGCTAATTTTTCTATTTTTAGTATAGATGGGAAGTTGTTCTTACTCAGGCTGGTCTTGAACTCCTGAGCTAATCTGATCCTCCCACCTCAGCCTCCTAAGTGCTAGATTACAAGCATCAGCCACCATACCCAGCCTCTTCTGTCCACTTTTAATAGAATTATTTATTTTTTCCTATTAGGTTGTTTGAGCTCTTTATATGTTCTGATTTTTAATCCCTTCTCAAATACATAGTTCACAGATATTTTCTACCATTCATTGTGCGTTGTAGTTGTCTCTTCCTTTTGTTGATCGTTTCCTTTGCTACACTCTATCCCCAAGGTCACCCTCCTAGATCAGAACTCTATTATGTCAGGGCCATCACAAGAGTCTCCTCAATTATCTCTCAGCCACCTCTTTCTCCCCACTCCAATCACTACCGCAAGAATACTGTTCCTAAGGCTGTAAAGTCAGACTACTCAAAAACCTATATCAAATTCCCTCTGCTCACCTGAAGCAATCTGATATTTCAGGCCTAACCCCTACTGCCTTCTACCTCACACACTCCCAAAATAATATGAATCTTTCCACCTTTTCTTATGGTAATACAACCATGGGTTACCCTTCCCTTGATCTCTGCATGTTAAATGACTGAATTTAAATGCTGCCTCACCCAGGAAGCCTTCCCTCGTTCACTCATTGAGAAGTCACCACTTCTTCCTCTCTCCTTTCCCCTCACTGGACTAGAGCTGTCTCAGACAGTAATTATCACATCTCCTCAGTCTCTCTCCAATCTAGCCTATACTTCAGACTGCTCCACAATTACCATCCTCAACACACATCTGGTACTGCTTCAGTGATCCCTTAGTTTCTTCATGAAGATATGCAAGGCTTTCCACAATCACCTTTACCACCAGCACCTTGTTCACACATTGATCACTGCACAAATGGAATTATACTGTAGTTATCTATTTACATGTCCATCTCCTACAGGGCAAGGAGCAAGTCTTTCTTCACTTTGCAATCTAACACAGCCACCCAGTCATTCGCTGTACATCATCCTACTTTAATTCTCTACATAGTAGGACTGTTCTTGCTTATTTATTTACTGTCTTCTTCTTACTAGGCTATAAACTCAATAAAACTATACCTCAGTCCTGGGACATCATAGGTGCCAAACAAATATGACTGAATGAATACTATCTTGTATAAAAGTTATTTTTGTACAAATATTACAAACTCTGAGAGTCGATAATCTTGATATCATCTCTAGCATCTAGCATAGGGCTTTATACATACTAGGCCCTTGATAAATTTCTATTAAAAAATAGAAATGGCTCAGTAAAGTCTCGATTTACTAACTTACCTTCCAAATCTGAATTTGTCTCATATTTGCAATTGAAAAATTGTATTATTTCATATGGTGCTTCATGCTTATCACCCAGAGAAAAAGCAGTACTTCAGAATAGTTAAGATCACCAGCATCACTGTCAGAGATCTGGGTCCAGAACCCAGCTCTGTCACTGATTACCTGTATGTCTTTGGACAACTATTTAACTTCCCTTCAACTTCAGCTTCCTCCATAAAAGATTAGTAAGCCTGTCATGTAAAGCAGCCTATTTCTTTCATAGCTGTGAAAGTCCATCCTTAATCCCTTATTATCCTTTACAAGTTTTACATTGTTCAACTCCTAACAGTATTTTAATATATGTTGCCCGAACTTGAATAGTTCATTACTTATAATGGCAAAAGACTATGCTTACAAGGTATTAATTCTCAGTTAACTTTTCATGACCACAGCATTTTAGCATTCATCCAGTGAGCACAACTGACTTTGGCACATCACTGCCACAGCTGGAGCCACAGCAAAATAATGTCCCAAGATGGCACTACCTCACACAGAAAAGTAAGTGTCTTTTCCTTAACACCTCGCCCAGGAAACAGCACAACAATCAGGGAATTGATAAGCATATGAATTGTACCTATTAACTACATTATGTAGTAACATCACCCCAGCTTAAGAATGGATTATTTCTTTTTCTTTTGAGACAGAGTCTCACCATGTCACCCTTGGTAGAGTGCCGTGGCGTCATAGCTCACAGCAACCTCCAACTCTTGGGCTTAAGTGATTCTTTTGCCTCAGCCTCCCAGGTAGCTGGGACTCCAGGTGCCCGCCACAATGCCCAGCTATTTTTTTGTTGTAATTATCATTGTTGTTTGGCAGGCCCAGGCCGTGTTCAAACCTGCCAGTCCTGCTGTATGTGGCCGGTACCTAGCTGCAGTACCCAGGTGCCAAGCCAACAATGGATGATTTTTTTTAATGGCAATAATAAAAAGCTTAATACAAATATGAGTGCATCTCAGTCAATATTCATTTGACATTATTCAAATCCCTTCTGGGGACAAGGTGGAAGTAGGAAGTGGTTGGCCAGGGCTCACACAGATGAATGTCACCGGTGCAGGTGGGAGGCTGTGACTTAACCATAGGCAGGATTCACTGAGATTCACATAGATAGGCAAAGAACACAGTGAGTCTTCTGCAAAAATACTGAAAGGTCTTTTTCCACCAGCCTTATTTTAAAAAATAAGCAGTGACCTGCCAAAGAAAATATTTAGCATTAAACTATTCTTTAAAAGATCAAATTGAAAAGATCATTCTCAGCCAATGTGGTTGCTCATGCCTGTAATCTTAGTATTCTGGGAGACCAAGGAGGCAGGATCTCTTGAGGTCAGGAGGTCAAGACCAGCCTGAGCAAAAGTGAGACCCCCCTCTCTCTATTAAAAACAGAAAAATTAGCTGGGTGCAGTGGTGTGCACTGCAGTCACAGCTACTTAGGAAGCTAACCCAGGAGTTGAGGCTGTAGTGAGCTATGATGACACCACGGCACTCAAGCCATAGTGACAGAATGAGACTCTACCACAAAAAAAAAAAAAAAAAAATTCATTCTCTCACAAATCTTAATATTATTGCTAGGCACAGAAAATATATTTGCATAAGTAATTACTCTCAGCACTGAACCAGTATGAAAATATAAGATTTCCTAGCAAGTAGCAAACAAAACTAACAGCAAGGGAAAGGTAAACCTCTGTTGTACAAATGTAAAAAAAGAACTTTTTTTAAAGAATAAAGGTCAAAAGAACTTTTCCTACTGGCCACAGAACTAAGGCTTCCCACCAAAATATTAGGTTTACAGAGGTGTCTATTGTTCTGAAAGCATCTATATTATGTTGATTTGAGTGTGTTTTCTCAAAGGTGAACAAGTGAGAAGAATAGTGCTAATAATGAACTGAAGGGGGCTGTGACAAAAATCCTGCTTGAAAATAATCTTCAAGAGCTACTGTTATTAATTCATTATAGTCAAAAGTGTTCCCATAGATTAAAAGGCAAAGACATATATAAGTTATTTTAAACTCAGTACTCCTGCTTAAAATCAATATTGATTTAAGCTATTAGAGAAAGGTAGTACACACAGTAAACTTCTTTCAAAATCAGAAGATAAAATGAGAGTAAGTAGCACAAAAGAGGACAGGAGCTAGTGGTAAGTCAACAAAAGTATTGAATAAATAATCTTGAATAGCAGAACTTGGCAAGAATCCCTGATACTTTTCAATGGAAGAATGTGGTCCTAGTTCTGTGATCTTTCACAGTAATAGGGAAATTTCCTAAGCTTAGAATTCAACAGCTGAGGAATTTTAAGTACTTTATAATTATTAAATCAATTCCCTAATACATTCCTTTTGGATTAAAAAAAAAATTCTGCAAGATTTAATTTGCCCATGGAAGAGAAAAAGAACAAAGATGAAGTGAATGCCTTAAAAAAGTAAAGTACATCCTTCCACCCCATGACCAGAAGTAAAACTGAAACATCTTACTGCATGAAGAGTGACTCTGTGAAAGATTTTAACAGAAACAGTAAAACCCACACCTATGGATATAGGAATATTAGCCTCTTCAAAGACTACACACTTGATACGGAAATGTCTGCCAATGCTCTTCTAAACACTCTACAAACAACTCTTTTAGGTCTACCTTCATGCATATGGCATTCTTTTGAAATTTTCAAATGCAGCAAATTTGGTTCTTTGAAAGTGGAATTTGATATCTGTAACTTGGAAGTACATTTAGAAAACAGAATCATCAAGCTGGATAGTATCTTTAATCAAACGTGGCTTACAAACAACTCTACAGACAATTCTACAGAAAATTCCTTTCTAGAAACAGTATAAAATAAGCAGGCAACCTTCCCAGAAGACTTACTTGAATTCTTCAAATACAAACTTCACATTTTTACAATGTCTTTGGTCTTAGCATTGTATGTACACTTAATCATATAACAGCCATATGTGATTCCATTCTTTCATGTCATTCATTCATTCAACAAATATTTATGGTTCATTTAGGTACAATGCTAAGTGTTGGAGATAAAATGGTGGGCAGAAACATACATACTACCTACCCTCATGAAGTTTACAGTCAGGTGGGAAACAATTTACATAAGCCATATAAATTATAACCAGTAAGTACAATGGGAAAAAAAAAAAAAAAACAGATACAAGGTGGTATAAATGACTATAATAGTAAGACCCAAAAGGCTCCTTTAAGGAAATTAAGTCTGAGCTGAAGATAAATAGGAGTTAACTGAGCCTAGGGGACTGAAATGGAGAAGTGTGGAAAAGATGTGGGTGGTGGAAGAATGGTGCTCCAAGTGCAAACAGCACGTGCAAAGGCTCTGTGGCTTTTCAAAAGAGCATAACACATTAAAAGAACTGAAAGACTGATGGTGGTCCTTACGTATTGAGTTAGTAACAGATTGGTATGAGATGAGGCCGGAAAGATAGTCAGAGAGCCTTGTACATATTAAGAATCTCTATTCACTCTAAGAGTGATTTTTTTAAAAAGCCCCAAATGAATTTTAAAATAGGAAAGAGAGTAGGGGAGAGAGAACGACATGATGAAATCTACACTGTTTAAATAATACTAAGGGTGGGGTAGGGAACGAATGGGGAGTGGCCAGGCAGGGGCAGAAAGACCAGTTAAGAGACTACTGTAAAAATACAGATGAGGAGGTGGAGTTAGTTAAAATGGAGAGAGATTAATGGATTTGAGAAATACTAAAGACATAAAATCAGTAAAGACTTAAGACTCTATAGACATTCTTTACTCAAAGATAATCCTTTGGTTTTGCCTAAGAGTTCCTTAATTATTTGAAAACTGAACCATCATACAAATGCCAGGGTTCTTTTTCAATTAGCTTTCTGCACATTTATTGTATTTCTGTAGCATGTTTTAGGTAAAGAAGAAAAAGTAGCAAAGAGAAAAGCAAAACTTAAGAGGGATCTAATTTTAGGTAAAAAAAATGTGTGTCCCTGAAAAACTGTTATATACCTGGGAAATAAAACAACACATACCTTCAGAAATATTACTGAGTAAATACTTCTTCCTAGCACAGAAGCACATACAAAAAAGTGCAGAACAGATTATCATGATATTTTATCAAGTGGAATGTAAACCAGTATCTTGATTATTTCCATATATCATTTCTCCTTTATTACAGTGTACATAAATTGGGTGATTTTACAACTGTAAAAAAGTGGGATCACTGACAAATTTAATGATCACCATCAAGTTTCATAATAAAGCATTTAGTAAGCAACTAAAATGCCCAAGAGGCTTACCAGGATTTAGACCTATCCCCTCACCAATTATTTTATCCACATAGAAAAGTCAATTATACACATGCACACACACGTATGTAACTATGATATGCTATCTCTGGTTTGCACCCTGCAGCTCTCCTATAAGTCTGGGTTACAATGTTATAGCAATGTAATAAGAAGTTCAAAATGTAGTCAGTCTTATGGACTATATGAACACATATTGAATACCATAAAAAGTCTAATTTTATACGGAGTTGGCCATATGTTTCTGTGCCTGACTTACATATAACAATTTGTACCATGGCTCAGCACAAACATAAAAGGAGCTGGAATTTAATAGTCTCATACATCAACAACAAATGTACCATCTAAATTCTAATTCCATGAGCTAAAAAAAAAAAGGTCTCATTTTGCAACTAGTTTATACCACCCCTGCAAAATGAAGCTTTTGATTTAGAAAGAAACAAATTCAATCTAAAAATCACTGAAGAAAGACTATAAAACCATAATAAGTCAATAAACTGAGTATTAAAGACTAAGTGCACCCTTAAATATGTTGGTTTTGGTGATCTAAGTCACAACGTAGGCATTATTTAAACAGAGATTCTGCATAAGAATTTCAGTTTTCCTTCCTTAACAAATAATTACAATATTAAAGTATATGTGAAGTAACTTGAATATAACAGGATCTTGACAGTCATCATCATTTATAACTGAAGCCTGAACTGGGCACATATATTTTAGGAAATATTACACTCTGATATGCCACAATAACTCTTTGAGGAATTGCATGCTCTGCTTTGGTAGTTATACTTAAATTGCACTTTGAAATCTTTCCAGCACAGGGGTAAAGAGAGGAAACTGTAAAAACTCTTACTATTTTTGTTTTATAAGGAAAAATAATACAATAGATTGGGTTTAGGAATTAAGATCTCAAGCCTATAATACTTTAGGGCTACCTAAAAATAATTTGCAGAAAAATATGAATTACCACGAAGCTGTGCCAGGGAATGCTTTCTATGTGACAAGGTGCAGCTCACTTGAACATTTTATGATCACATTAAAACAGTTGAAAGATGAGGCCCTCCCTGTAATAAAAATGTTGACTCTTTGACAATTTCCTCTGCTTTACAAAGATGTCTTAAGCTGTTTTGTTAATGAGTCTTCAAATACAACCTCACCATTTCATGCATTCACCAAAATTTTAATTTAAAAAATGGATTATTTTAGGTAAGCCTCAGGTCACTTACAATTTCTGAATTCCAAGTGAAGGGATTTGCTTTTACCCTTTACTTGTCTTGAGCAGTGCAAAGAAATGAGCCTGAAAGGGTGGTAACAACTTGAAGGATTAACTAGGAAATCAGAAGTCTCTCACCTAATTTTTATAAACACAAAAAAAAAATTAATTGGCCAGTGTGGTGGCTCATGCCCATAATCCCAGCACTGTGGGAAGCTGAGGTGGGCGGATCATCTGAGCTCATGAGTTCAAGACCAGCCTGATCTAGAGTGAGACCCCCATCTCTAAAAATAGCCAGGCGTTGTGGTAGGCGCCTATAGTCCCAGCTACTTGGGAGACCGAGCCAAGATAATTGCTTGAGCCCAAGAGTCTATGGTTGCTGTGAGCTATGACACCAAGGCGCTCTAACAAGAGCAACAAAATGAGACTCTGTCTTAAGAAAAAGAAATGCTTTTTGATTGAGGTTTGCATTTATTAGGGTTAATATCATATCTTCCAGATTCTAAGATGACTTTATTACCAAAGAATCTTGGCATGCGAGTTTACCTTTTTTGTTTGCTTGCTTTTACTTTTTACCATGGAAATTTTCAAACACATGCAAAGTAGAGAGAATAATACAATGAATGCCAACACCCAGCTTAAAAATTAACAATGATAGCCATCTTGATTCTGCCAACAGTAATCTTCCATTTTACTCCTGCCACTGCTGGATTGTTTCAAAGCCAACTTCATATCTTATACCTGAGATAGGCAGAAAGAAGTGGCCCCAAAAGATATATTCACTTCCTAATTTACAAAACCTGTGAATATTACGTGGTAAAAGATAAGTGACTAAATCAAGGATCTTAAGTTTATCTTGGATCATCCAGGTAGGCCCTAAATACAATCACGCAAATCCATCCAATTTTAGTATATGTGCTGCCAAAGCAAGCACACATGTACCCTTAAAAGAGAAAGGCAGAGAAAGATTAGACACAGACACACATATAGAGAAAAAAGCGATGTAAAGACGGAGCAGAGAAACACAGCCATATGCCAAGGACAGCCACCAGAAGCTGGAAAAGGCAAAGATTCTCCCCCCAGAGTCTCCGAAAGGAGAGCAGTCCTGCCTATATCTTGACTTTAAACTTTTGAACTCCAGAACTATGAAAGAATACATATGAGGGCTTTTTTGTTTGTTTTGGTTTTAGTTTTTGGAGACAGGGTCTCGCTCTGTCATCTGGGCTAGAGCACAGAGGCTTCGCCATAGTTCACTGCAACCTCAAACTCCTGAGCTCAAGGGATCCTCCCACTCTGTCTCCTGAGTAGCTGAGATTACAGGCATGCATAACACTCTGCTAATTTTTAAAAATTCTTTGTAGAGGGAGATGGAGAAGAAGGGGTTACGTAAGTCCCTACCCAATAGGTACATTGCACAGGTATATGGCACACTTCCTGGGTGAAGGACACAACTATAACTTGAACTTTAAACGTACAAAAACAAATTATATAACCTAACAATATATATCGTCATATTAAACTGCAATTTTTTTTTAATAATTTTTCTTTGTAGACAACAAGGGTCTCACTATGTTGTTCAAGCTGGTCTTGAACGCCTAGCCTCAGACCTCCCAATCCTCCTGCCTCAGCCTCCCAAAGTGCATGAGGCACTGTGCCCAGGCTAAATTTCGGTTTTCTAATCCACGTAGTTTGTGGTAATTTGTTATAACAGTCATAAGAAACCGACACTGTATCACATAATCTGAAAAAACTTTAAAATGTATCTTTAAAAAATGAGAACTTTTTTTTTAAATAATACCACTATTTTTCCTATAACAAAAATAGTTCTTATCTAATACCCAGAGTTCAAATTTCCCAAATCATTTAGGATTTTACATAGCTAATACATACTCATAACTTTCTAGTTAATTTGTCCAAATGAAGATCCCTAAGTCTCTTAATAATAGTTCTTCTGGATCTTAATCCAAGATGGCGGCCAAATAACAGCTTCCCTGCAACAGGGCACGGTGAGTCTGGGGAGATAAGACTCCGGGCATCTCTGGCTGGTGGGATCTTCCTATAATCATCCCTTTGAGGATACAGGGAGTCAGCAAGGGACTTCTGGACCCCAAGAGGAGGACAAAAACAATGGAAAACTGGCAAGTGGTTGCATGTGTTCAATTGACCTAATCCCACCAGCAGCCATAAGTAGAAGCAGCAGTGAGACTACAAACCGGAAAGGCCTTACCTGTGAACTGTTTTGGTGTTTTTGGACTTGGCACTTGGTTGAACTGCCTTGGGGAGAGCTTCAGCAGGAGTGCGGAGAAATCTGGGCATTGTCTAGGGCCCCAGACTGAGCCGCCAAGCCAGACGGAGCTGGTAGTGTTCGGCTGTAGGCCGCAGGGAGCCACTGTGAGAGAACTGCCCTGGCAAGCTCCGCCCTCAGAGTTGCAGAGCAAGGATCAGGCAGGAGCTAGTGGCCTGGTGACTGAGCAGCCTAAAGACAGGGACTGAGCTGTCTTGCAACCTTGACCCTCAGGGACAGAGTGAGACCACTTTTGGCACACTGGAGCCTCAGCTGTTGCCCTGGGTAGAGTGCCATAACGTCACAGCTCATAGCAACCTCAAACTCCTGGGCTTGGCACCGCCCGTACCTCTATATGAGCTGCACTGTGAGCCCCGACCCGCGACCAGCGCCCACAGGGCCTCCTCAAGCCCTGACCAAGAACTGCAGGAGCCATGCAACACTGTGTCATCCCTCCTGTACTCTCCCTGCCTCCACACCAGCCGGCTTGTCTGGCCAGGGACTCTGGTAGCCGCGTGCCCTCCGGAGCCCTCCCTGCCTCTGCACAGAGCACTTCTCCTGGCCAGAAACTGCTGGAGCCTTGGGCTCTCTGTGCCAAGGTCACTGGGCACCAGGCACTCCCAGAACCATGCGCAACACCTCCCGCCCTGTTGCTGGATCCGGGTGGGTCATATTCCGGAGCTGCTTCCACAACCAGAACTCCCTGGCTGGTGCAGCCCGAGAGGAACTACACAGGGTCAATCCCTGCAAACATCCGGCAACAATACAGTGATCCCGCTGGGGTCTAATCTTGGACAGAAACCTCCCAACTCTGAGGATGGCCACAGGCAATGGTGAAAAACAATCATGAGGCGAAATGAACAGAAAACCCTGGCAATATGAATAATCAGAGTAGATCAACTCCCCCACGGATCAATGGGACAGACACAGCACAAGATCTAATACACAAACAAATAGCTGAGATGTCAGAAATCGAATTCAGAATCTGGATAGCAAATATTTGTTAAAGGCAATACTCAATATGATGTGATTTCAATTATTAATATTTATGCACCGAAACAGAACGCACCTCAATTTATAAGAGAAACTCTAATAGACATGAGCAACTTGACTTCCTCCAGTTCCATAGTAGTTAGAGATTTGAACACCCCTTTAGCAGTGCTGGATAGATCCTCCAAAAAGAAGCTAAGCAAAGAAATTTTAGATTTAAACTTAACCATTCAACATCTGGATTTAATAGACATCTACAGAATATTTCATCCCAACCAAACTGAATACACATTCTTCTCATCAGCCCACGGAATATACTACAAAATTGACCACATCCTAGGCGATAAATCTAACCTCAGCAAATTTTAAAAATAGAAATTATTCCTTGCATCTTCTCAGACCATCATGGAATAAAAGTTGAACTTAATAAGAACAGGAACCTGCATACCCATACAAAAACATGGGAGTTAAACAACCTTATGCTGAAGGACAGATGGGTTATGGACAAGATTAAGAAGGAAATCACAAAATTTTTGGAACACAACAACAATCAAGACACGAATTACCAGAACCTCTGGGATACTGCAAAGGCAGTCCTGAGAGGGAAATTTATAGCATGCAAGCCTTCCTCAAGAAAACGGAAAGAGAGGAAGTTAATAACTTAATGGGACATCTCAAGCAACTGGAGAAAGAAGAACACTCCAACCCCAAACCCAGCAGAAGAAAAGAAATAACCAAAATCAGAGCAGAATTAAATGAAATTGAAAACAAAAGAATTATACAACAGATCAATAAATCCAAAAGTTGGTTTTTTGAAAAGAACAATAAAATAGATAAACCTTTGGCCAACCTAACCAGGAAAAAAAAGTAAAATCTCCAATTTCATCAATCAGAAATGGTGACAATGAAATAACAACAGACCCCTCAGAAATTCAAAAAATCCTTAATGAATACTACAAGAAACTCTACTCTCAGAAATACGAAACACTGACAGAAATCAACCAATACCTGGAAGTACACCACCTCCCAAGACTTAGCCAGAACAAAGTGGAAATGTTGAACAGGCCTATATCAAGTTCTGAAATAGCATCAACTATACAAAATCTCCCTAAAAAGAAAAGCCCAGGACCAGATGGCTTTACGTCAGAATTCTACCAAACCTTTAAAGAAGAATTAGTACCTATATTACTAAAACTCTTCCAAAATATAGAAAAAGAAGGAATATTACCCAACACATTCTATGAAGCAAACATCACCTTGATCCCCAAACCAGGGAAAGACCCAACAAGAAAAGAAAATTATAGACCAATATTACTAATGAATATTGATCCTAAAATAATAAGATCCTAACGAACAGAATCCAACAACACATCAAAAAAAATTATACACAATGATCAAGTGGGATTTATACCAGGGTCTCAAGGCTGGTTCAATATACGTAAATCCATAAATGTAATTTAGCACATAAACTAAAAAGTAAGGACCATATGATTCTTTCAATTGAGGAAGAAAAAGCTTTTGGTAATATCCAGCATCCCTTCATGATCAGAACACTTAAGAAAATTGGTATAGAAGGGACATTTCTTAAACTAATAGAGGCCATCTACAGCAAATCCACAGCCAATATCGTATTGAATGGAGTTAAATTGAAATCATTTCCACTTAGATCTGGAACCAGGCAAGGTTGCCCATTGTTTCCATTGTTCTTTAACATTGTGATGGAAGTTTTAGCCATTGCAATTAGGGAAGAAAAGGCGATCAAGGGTATCCACATAGGGTCAGAAGAGATCAAACTTTCACTCTTCACAGATGATATGATTGTATATCTGGAAAACACGAGGGATTCTACTACAAAACTTTTAGAAGTGATCAAGGAATACAGCAATGTCTCAGGCTACAAAATCGACACCCATAAATCTGTAGCCTTTATATATACCAACTATAACCAAGCCGATAAAACAGTCAAGGACACTATTCCTTTCACAGCAGTGCCAAAGAAGATGAAATATTTGGGAGTATACCTAACAAAGGACGTGAAGGATCTCTACAAAGAGAACTATGAAACTTTAAGAAAAGGAATAGCTGAAGATGTTAACAAATGGAAAAGCATACCATGCTCATGGCTGGGAAGAATCAACATTGTTAAAATGTCTATACTACCCAAAGCAATATATAATTTTAATGCAATTCCTATTAAAGCTCCATTGTTATATTTTAAAGATCTTGAAAAAATAATACTTTGTTTTATATGGAATCAGAAAAAAACTCAAATAGCCAAAACATTACTCAGCAATAAAAATAAACCTGGAGGAATCACGCTACCAGACCTGAGACTGTACTATAAGTCGATAGTGATCAAAACAGCACGGTACTGGCACAAAGACAGAGAGGTAGATGTATGGAACAGAATAGAGAACCAAGAGATGAATCCAGCTACTTACCGTTATTTGATCTTTGACAAGCCAATTAAAAACATTCAGTGGGGAAAAGATTCCCTATTTAACAAATGGTGCTGCGTGAACTGGCTGGCAACCTGTAGAAGATTGAAACTGGACCCACACCTTTCACCATTAACTAAGATAGACTCTCACTGGATAAAAGATTTAAACTTGATGCATGAAACTATAAAAATACTTGAAGAAAGTGCAGGGAAAACTCTTGAAGGAATCGGCCTGGGTGAATATTTTATGAGGAGGACTCCCCAGGCAATTAAAGCAGTATCAAAAATACACTACTGGGACCTGATCAAACTAAAAAGCTTCTGCACAGCCAAGAACATAGTAAGTAAAGCAAGCAGACAGCCCTCAGAATGGGAGAAAATATTTGCAGGTTATACCTCTGATAAGGGTCTAATAACCAGAATCCACAGAGAACTCAAACATATTAGCAAGAAAAGAACATGTGATCCCATCTCAGGGTGGGCAAGGAACTGGAAGAGAAACTTCTCTAAAGAAGACAGACACATGATCTACAAACACATGAAAAAAAGCTCATCATCCTTAATTATCAGGGAAATGCAAATCAAAACTACTTTGAGGTATCACCTAACCCCAGTAAGAGTAGCCCACATAACAAAATCCCAAAACCAGAGATGTTGGCGTGGATGTGGAGAAAAGGGCACACTTCTACACTGCTGGTGGGAATGCACACTAATACGGTCCTTCTGGAAGGATGTTTGGAGAATACTTAGAGACCTAAAAATAGACCTGCCATTCGATCCTATAATTCCTTTACTAGGTTTATACCCAGAAGACCAAAAATCACAATATAACAAAGACATTTGTACCACAATGTTTATTGCAGCCCAATTCATAATTGCTAAGTCATGGAAGAAGCCCAAGTGCCCATCAATCCACAAATGGACTAGCAAATTGTGGTACATGTATACCATGGAATATTATGCAGCCTTAAAGAAAGATGGAGACTTTACCTCTTTCATGTTTACATAGATGGAGCTGGTACACATTCTTCTTAGCAAAGTATCTCAGGAATGGAAGAAAAAGTATCCCATGTACTCAGCCCTACTATGAAGCCAATTTATAGCTTTAACATGAAGGCTATAACCCAACTATAGCACAAGACTATGGGGAACGGGCCAAGGAAGGGGAAGGGAGGGGGGAGGATATAGTGAAGGGAGGACAATGGGTGCGGCCACACCTACCGTGCATCTTAGAATGGGTACAGGCGAAACTTACTAAAGGCAGAATACAAATGTCTTCATACAATAACTAAGAAAATGCCATGAAGGCTACATTGAACAGTTTGAGGAGACTATTTCAGGTTGTATATGAAACCCGCACATTGTACCCCTTGATTGCACTAATGTACACAGCTATGTTTTAACAATAAAAAAAAAGAGGCAAGTCATAATATTCCTTTAAATCCATCAATTCCCAAAACTTCCTTCCTCTGTCTCTGATGATTCTCTCAGGCCTCAGCTACTTGTAGATTACAGGAGAACATTCCGAATGTAACCTGGTAGTCTGTGGGTCATTTGTCTAGAATTCAATTAAAAGCTGCTAAGGAGGAGGATGCCGGTTACATGGAGATTCTGCAGGAGACTTTGAACTAATTCTAGGCACCTTTAAGGTGGCACTGATGTCTTAAGTTGAATTTTCGTTTTCTTCCCAACTGAGAACTTTATTCTTCCTGCTACATCATCTTCATTTAGGATCTGACTTTCCTCATTTCTTTTTTCCTTTCTTCTCCTCTTCTACCTCCTCTCCTCCCTTCTTTCTTCTTCTTTCCTTTTAAGGCAGAATTTTTCAACCTTTTTTATCTCACTGCACACTTGAATCTATAGTTAAACTTCCACAGCACACTTAAATTATGTTCATCAAAAAAGAGTAAAAAATGAATATATTTACTGTGCCCTGAACTTTTTTTGAAAATAATTTAATTAATGATCTTTAAAAATGTTTGTGTCACACTGATTGAATATCACAGTTTTAGGCCAGGCACAGTGGCTCATGCCTGTAATCCTAGCACTCTGGGAGGCCAAGGGAGATGGATTGCCTGAGCTCAGGTACAAGATGAGCCTGAGCCAGAGCAAAACCCATCTCTAAAAATAGCCAGGCATTGTGGCAGGCGCCTATAGTCCCAGCTACTTGGGAGGCCGAGGCAAGAGAATCACTTGAGTCCAAGAGTTTGAGGTTACTGTGAGCTATGACGCCACAGCACTCTACCGAGAGTGACAAAGTGAGACTCTGACTCAAAAAAAAAGAAGAAATCACTGGTTTAAGAAATGTTTAAAAAGAAAATACCGGGAGGGACTTTAGTGGCTCACATCTGTAATCCCAGTACTCTGAGAGGCCAAGGTGGGTGGATCTCTTGAGCTCACAAGTTCATGACCTGCCTGAGCAAGAGTGAGACCCCCGTCTTAAAAAAAAAAAAAAAAAAAGTAGCTGGGTGTGTGGTGGGCACCTGTAGTCCCAGCTACTTCGGAAGCTGAGGCAAGAGAATCACTTGAGCCCAAGGATTTGAGGCTGCTGTGAGCTATGATGCCACAGCACTCTACCAGGGGCAAAAAAGTGAGACTCTGTCTCAAAAGAAAAAAAAGGAAAGCTCTCCCTGGTGGTTTAGTGGCTAGGACAAGTAAAGTTTACTGGACAAGAGCTGTAAAAACTAAGGGAGCAAGAAAGTGTAGTTGGAGGATTGAAAGGGATCAAAAGACTAAGAAATAACTGAGCTATGTAAGGTAGAAGAGAAAATGGGATAGCTGATCAAGGACAGTCCTCTGAGATAGGAAAATATGGGTGGGTTTTGTGGACTTTTCACATCAGCCACCAGGCAGCTCTGCAGGCAGCGTGGTACTCTCTGGAGTTGCCCAGGGAGAGTGAAGGGCAGAGGGATGTAGTGTGCAGTCAGGTCTCCTGCGGACAGATGTTTTCCAGACACATGTTTGAGCAGGCTTTGGTCTTTAATGAAACAGGGCAAGGATAAATAAATAATTGGACCTATCCTGGTGTTTGTCCTTATACATTTAAAAATTCTGTGACTTCTTTTAAATGGAAACCAAACGCTGAGCATGACATAGGTGGTGACGTCATTGACCCTGACCTGACTTTGAGGACTAATTTTGAGCTTTCTGGAGGGGAACAATATCTCAGAGTGAACTAAAAATTCCTTTACCTCAGGAACACTTTTTTACTATTGGTGGGAATGCAAACTAATACAGCCTCTTTGGATGGAAATATGGAGAATCATCAAAGAACTAAAAGTAGACCTTCCATTGGATCCTGCAATCCCATTATTAGGTATCTACCCACAAGAAAGAAAGTCATTTTACCATGAGGACATTTACACTAGAATGTTTATTGCAGCTCGTTTCGCAATCCCCAAAATGTGAAATCAACCCAAGTGCCCATCCACACATGAATGGATTAACAAACTGTGGGATATGTATACCATGGAATACTATTCAGCCATTGAAAAAGATGGGGACTTTACATCTTTTGTATTAACCTAGATGGAGTTGCAGAACATTCTTCTTAGTGAAGTATCACAGAACGGAAAAGCAAGTATCCAACATACTCAATACTAATATGAAACCAACAGACAAACAACTACACTCCCATGCAGGATAAAAACATAATTAAAATCAAGAGGGGGACTGGTGGTGCCTGTGGCTCAGTGGGCAAGGCGCCGGTCCCATGTACTGAGGGTGGCAGGTTCAAACCTGACTCTGGCCAAACTGCAACAAAAAATAGCCGGGTGTTGTGGTGGGCTCCTGTGGTCCCAGCTACTCAAGAGGCTGAGGCAGGAGAATCACCTAGGCCCAGGAGTTGGAGGTTGCTGTGAGCTATGTGACGCCACAGCACTCTAAGTCTACCAAGGGCGATAAAGTGAGACTCTGTCTCTACAAAATAAAATAAAATAAAATAAAGTGGGGGAGGGGGTAGGAAAGGGGGAGGCAGGAGGGGGACTGGTAAGTTCCCACCTAATGGGCACCATGTAAGGATATACGGCACACCTCCTGGGTGAGGGGGCACAGCTACAACTTGGACTTTGCCTAACAAATGAAAAAATGTGACTTCATCATCTGTACCTTCCTATTACTCTGAAATTTAAAAAAATAAATAAATAATAAAAATTCCTCTAAAAAATAAAATAATAGTTCTTCTTCCCTCTTTGTTTTTCTTTCTGTTTCTATACTGAACAAACTGAGTAATCTGTCCCTTAGAAATTTCTACATTCTGGATTTGGCTGATTATATCTCTAAGGTATTATTTAATGTGGTCTTCTTTTTCCTGTTCTTCTTATAAACTTGTAGTTAGATCCAAAGGCTTGATCGGAATAGTGTTCATTTTTTTGGCAAGTAACTTCATAAATAGTTCTGTTTATTTCATATTGCAACAAATTAGGAGGGACACAACATCTAGTTCTTTCTCTTTTTGTAATGATAAGATTCCAGTGGATTCAGTAGTTATTAGCCCAATCTATCAGTTACAGAGTTCCCCATGAACCTCTAACAGTTTTCATAGTTACTGATGATTATTCCCTGGACCTGTCATTTTATTAGAGTCAACAAAATGGTAATATTTTATTTGAATCATTCATTCTTCATTCGTCAGCTGGAATTCTTCTAAAACCAAGATTTTATCCAAAACATCTATTTGGTTACTCTGAAATACGGCTTTGTAGGGTTTTTTTACAGGAAAGGTAAGAAAATTCTTGATAGCATCTGGTTTTTAAGGTAGCGCCAGGATAGATATCTGCCTCTTTAATACAAAAGCCACCTTGTCTACAATCAATGGATATAACTTCTCGACTACACTCAACTTAGTCCTCAAGTTACCAATTCAAATACCTAGCATTCAATATAAAACCCATTTTTAAAGACTACAATCTGGCATACAATATGACTATGTCAATCTGATATTAGTTCTTGGGGTTTATGTCCTATCAGATCAGTTCAAACTCTTCAACCAACCACTTCGTATCATCCACAATGAGTCCATTTTATCCTCTTTCACTAACACAAACCATCTTCTCAATTCTAGACTCTGCACCTGTGGTTCAGTGCTCTATAAATGTGACTCTCTTTGTGCAACCAACTCAAATGCTCCTCCTCCCTTTCAGGAGTAAACATACTTCCTTTCTTCCAAGAACGGTACCATCTTTTTTTTTAAGAAACTGTTCCTCTTCCCCCATCCAACTTTGTATTTCTCTAGAAATCATCCAGTAATTTGTGACCCTGAACCGCAGGATGGAGGCATTACTGAAGCTAGGCCAACCAGAACCATGCCATGATTTTGAGAATTTACACTAGGAAAAAGATCAAGTTTGTTCGTTCTCTCTCTCTCTTTCTCTCTCTCATCTTGAGTTTGCTGCAGTCACACCCTAAACCATGTCAAGAAAAATGACTCGAAAAGATACAAGACAGAAACAAGAGTTCCCAGTTTAGGTTTCCTTGAGATCTACTTCACCTCTCCCACACTTTAGCCATGTAAATTAATAAATCCCCTTCTATAAAGGTTACATTTCTACAACTTGTGACCAAAGGAATCACAGAAACCCCATCTCCACCTATGAGTCTTGAGACTATGACCACAGTGACCTCTACTTTCCAGTTTCTTATACTTCCTTTCTGTACAAATAACACTTCATTATACACTGTCCTGATTTTCAGATACACATTTGTCAGCATCTTTTGGAACTCTGTAGACATAGATCTTGCACACTTTCTGAACCTCCCCCACAGTCCCTAAAAGAGTGCTAAAAGAGGCTCAGCACATAAGTAACAATACCATGTACTGACAATTTCCTCCATGTTAAGCATTTCACATGTGGTATCTTATTAAATCCTCACAGAAACTTCCTGTGATAGACATTATAATCTCCATTTTATAAATGAGGATTCATTTACAAGGTTCATCAAAGAAAAGTAATTTGCCCAAGGTCACTAATTTACTAATTCATAGATCAGGGATTTCAATCATATTTATACCCAAACTGCATCCTCTTTCCACTATGCTCATATAGCCTCACACAATAGTAAACACTTGCTAATGAACTTACCATAGAACATAACTAATCAAAGACCACATTAACCCCTAAATTTCCCTAACCTCAAAGTGTTGTGTTCCTTCATCATTAAAAATCGTGACAGTAATATATTAATGTATAAATAAATAGGATTTGTGAAAATCAGCACCTTGACAAAGTTATAACATAATTTCTCCAAAATTACTACTGGCGCTACTAAAGACTACATGCTGGCATTTCTCTTAAAGTAATGGGTAAAAGGAATGAATATTTAAGACTGCTCTGTCAGAACAAGTTGTATACCACTCCCCTGGCAGTGATATTTCAAAATAGCAAAAAGAGATTTGTGAACACTTGTCAATGTGTGGCATGCCTACAGTTCTCCAATTGCTCACAGGACTATTCCCATGTCATCATCAGACACTAATAGTTATTGAGAACTCCCACAGCTTGAAGCAAGAACCGAAAGCCTTTACAAAGAAAATGATTCCATCTTCATAGCTGAACAAGGAGAGGGGGCCAGAAAGACAGTGACAGCAATTTACTACCAGAGAATCTAAACATCATCAGCTCTCATCTCTACATGATCTGCATCTTCAGGCTTTCTCAATTCCTTGCTCTGTCTCCAATTCCTGCTAGACAGCTCTACGTAGAGCACCAGCTATCAAATTAACTTTGGGGCAACAATGGGTACTCAGCATCTAGCCAAGTATCTCCATCGAAAGGCATCCCATAAATACTTGGTGGAGGTGGTCTCCTCCTTTCTTTTTGCTTTCCCAATCTCATCACTTTACTTGAGGACCTTATTACATAATAAGCACTCTTCTGGTGAATATAATGGTTGTTAGAGGGCCAGAAGATGTTGTAAAATAGGCACACTCCTCATATACAGTATAATTTGGCACCAGCGCAGCCCAGCAAAGGATATGTCCACCACTTACTAAAAAAATGGTTGCATTTCCTAATGGGAGAATATTTTTGCTAATGAAAGGCAGGACATAAAGACTACCAACACTGGGGGCAGTGCCTGTGGCTCAGTCGGTAAGGCGCCGGCCCCATATACTGAGGGTGGCGGGTTCAAACCCGGCCCCATCTGAACTGCAACCAAAAAACAGCTGGGCGTTGTGGTGGGCACCTGTAGTCCCAGCTACTCGGGAGGCTGAGGCAAGAGAATGGCTTAAGCCCAGGAGTTTGAGGTTGCTGTGAGCTGTGTGATGCCATGGCACTCTACCGAGGGCCATAAAGTGACACTCTGTCTCTACAAAAAAAAAGTCTACCAACACTGTCACAAACTCAGGAATAACTCACAGGAGATCATACATGTGAAAGCAGTTTGTAAACTATAAATTGTCAAGGGAATATAAATTATTCTGCTACTGATGTGGCTATGACAAAGACACACACCTAGGAAGCAGGTAGTTACATGGTTTGAAGGAACTAATCGGTTCTATAACAAGGGGTCTTCAGCAACAAGAAGAAAAAAAGAAAGAGAGGTCCCAGAGGATGCAATAGAAAGGCTAGATAGCAAGGAGGATGTGGGGAGGGAAGAGCCCAAGGTTAGCAAACTCCCACTCAATACAGCAAATATTTATTGAATGTCAGGCATTGGTCTATGTCTTGAGATATACAGGCAAGACTGCCAGAGCTAATATAGCCAAAGATCCTTGCCCTTCATAAAGCTTTATATTGGTACTCATGGAGATAGTCAATAAACAAAAGACTTAACAAAAAGGTAAAAGTAATACAGTAAGCTATGTTAAAAGACAGGAATAGAAAAGCAGAGGAAGGAGAGTGGAAAGTCCAGAGGGTCTGCAATACTTTGAACTTAAAAGAACAGCCAAAGAGGAGAATAAGGTTAGATTTCTAATGATCTTACTCAAAAACTACATTCAATCGTAGGAAAAATAAGGAAAGCCACATACTGTGCTTGAATGAAATCTCCGTAAAATTTGACAAATTCAAATTTCCTGGAAAGATATTGTTCATTTTCCATATTTCTTCTCCTTCACCCTTATTCAGAATTGTTAACCCAAATGTTCTACACAGCATATATTAATATAAGGAAGAAGATATGAAAAGGCTTAGCCAGAGACAGGGCAAAGGGAATTACAAGAGACAAAGCAAAGCAAATAACAGCGAAAATACTTACAAATCAATACCTCATCTCTAAGCTCTGAAGACTGTTCATCACTGAAATAACTGGAAAAAAGAAGGACTGGTCTCAAGAAAGATACAGAAAAAGAAAGAGGCAGGGCACATTCGGGAATGAGGAAGAGAGCAGCAAGGCAAACAGAGCAAAGGATTTGCATGGGGCACCAGATCCGTAGACGCCTTGAGGATTCATCAGAGTTCTCCAGAGAAATAGAACCAGTAGTAGATATACGTGTGTGTGTGTGTGTGTGTGTGTGTGTGTGTGTATGTATGTTTGTAAAGAAATTTATGGCTCAGCGCCTGTGGCTCAAGCAGCTAAGGCACCAGCCACATACACCTGAGCTGGCAGGTTCGAATCCAGCCTGGGCCCACCAAACAACAATGACAGCTGCAACCAAAAAAAAAAAAAAAAAAGCAGGGCGTTGTGGCGAGTGCCTGTAATCCCAGCTACTTGGGAGGTGGAGGCAGAAGACTTGCTTGAGCCCAGGAGTTGGAGGATGCTGTGAGCTGTGATGCCATGGCACTCTACCCAGGGTAACAGCTTGAGGCTCTGTCTCAAAAAAAAGAAATTTATTATAAGGAAGTGTCTCATGTGATTATGAAGGCTGAGAAATACCTAAATCTGTAGTTGGCAAGTTGGAGAGCCAATGGTTTAAGTTCCAGTTTGAGTCTGAAGACAGGTGAAGACCAATGTCCCAGCTCTAAGACAGTCAGGTAGAGAGAAAAAGCAAATTCTCCCTTACTCAGCCTTTTTATTCTATTGAGGCCTTCAATAAACTGAATAAGGCCCACCCACATTGGGGAGGGCAATCTGCTTTACTGAATCTAACACTTCTAATGTCAATCTCATGCAGAAACATTCTCACAGACACACCCAGAATGTTCAGGCAAACATCTGGGCACCCCGTGGCCGAGGTAAGTTGACACATAAAATTAACCATTGCATCTTGAGTCATTACCCAGTAGGCAACAGGGACTGTGATGGGTGACATAACCAAGACTACAATTTATAAACTCAAACTGACTATGGCATGAAAATAAACTAAAGGAATTAAAACTAAAAACAGAAACAAGATGAAAAATTATAATTGCCCATGTCATAAGAAGCAGACCATCCATAACAAACATTTATAGGATTCTATTCAATATAAGGTATAGCTGATTGAGACACAGAATTACTATTGTCTCCCTGTAGTTTAATCTGATATCAGGATATAAATGTAGCCCTATCCAGGAGGAGCTGAAGAAGCAAGCCTAAGATCCAAAGGTCAGCAATGAGGATACGGATTTAGGAATTATCCACACAGGGAAGAAAGCCAAATTGAGAGTCTGCTCCCACAAGCCTATGCTGACAGAAGATCAGAGAATAGCATGTTGAGTCAGCCAAGCTGAGTCAGGAAACACTGTCAAACCTACTCACTTTGTGATTCACTATGAAGGAATGACCACTCCTCAGTGACAAACCAATCCGAAGACATGATAAATAGGTAGCATTACTTTAAAAAAAAAAGAGAGAGAAGATGTAACACAACCAGTCTCCAACTGTTGCATGCTGGTTCTTACTATCTATAGCAGCACCAAAGCGTACTTTTCAAATAGGACATGCAAGGTCCTAAACAGTCACAAAGAAGAAATTCAGAGGTCAAACTTAATCAAGCTGATAAGAAATTAACATTAACCTTTAAGTTTTTAATATAACAAGTAAATAACCATCAGGTAGTTGGGTGTTTCCCAAAGCAAATCAAGGTCAATGAAACTCCTGCTGTGAGATTTTTCATAAGCATTTATTTTTTTCATAAGCATTTAAACTACTACATCTTAAAATAATTCAAAAGTGTAAACATTTTGTCATATACATGCATTGTAGAGATTTTTTTTAAGTGACTTAGTGTTATAGAGTAGGCAATAATCAAGAAAAACACGTTACGAATGTTGCATTTTCCCACAAAAAAGATCAAAATATGAATATGTACAAACTATAAAACTTGCCCACTGTCTTAAGAAATTCTTATTTTTATTAAGACAATTTTTCATACCACAAATTCAAGAAACATTTTTCCTAATATATGCACAGACATCATCCTTATTCCTTTTTTTTGTTGCTGTTGTTGATAGAGTCTTATTGTCACCCTGGGTAGAGTGCCATGGTGTCATTATAGCTCACAGCAACCTCAAACTCTTGGGCTCAAGCAATCCTACTGCTTCAGCTTCCCAAGTAGCTGGGACTATAGGTGCCCACCACAACACCTGGCTAATTTTTCTATTTTAGTAGAGATGAAGTTTCACTGTTGCTCAGACTGGTCTCGAACTCCTGACCTCAAGCGATCTGCCCACCTCGGCCTCCCAGAGTGCTAGGATTACAGCCACCCATCATCGTTATTTCAAGGATGCACAAGATATTCTATTAAGTTGACTTGCTGAAGATTATATATATATATATATATATATATTTTTTTTTTTTTTTAGACAGGGTCTCCTCAGTTACTCAGACTAGTGAGCTATGACATCTGACAATCATAGTTTAAAACATACCTTGTATCACTATATACTTAGGCATGAATATACATGAATATACAAATGTGTACTGTGTGTGTATGTGTGTACACACATATAGTGATAGGGTGTATATGTATGGGTGTATAGAGATTTATACAAGGTGTCCCAAAGGTACCATAAATAGGAAAAATTAATAAAAACAATATTTATTTTTGTACTATATTTTATATTTTTAATATTTTATGTATATATCAATAGTTAAACAATTTTTTTTAATTTTATAATGAATATTTTGTAAGTAAAGGTACACTTAGGTACAATTTCCCATTTTCCCTGTGGATGTGTAGTGACCTTTAGGACACCCTTTAGGATACGTTACAAAGAAAATCAACCTAAATGAATGAACCAAATAAAAGTTGCAGGAAAACAAAGCAGAAGATATTATTTTGAAGAATAAAACATACTCCTCTAATAAAATGGTTAAGAAAACTGCTCAGACTAAATGAGAATATTAGTCAACTCTTTTAGATGGTCGATAAAAACTTAGCCACAGGAATTCCTGAAATGTTCCTGCCTCAATGAGCCTGAGTCATGAAATGTAGCCAAAGTATCTTATTTCTCATTTTCTACACACAGATGAGGGAAATCAATTCCTGGCTCTTTCTACAAGCGCAAAGATCCTAAAATTGATCCATGACTGATATTGCAACAGAGGTAAACTAACAATCTAAGGTTAAGGGCTACAACACACTCACTCTGTATTCTGCAAAACCTAGTCGGTTTTCTGAACTCCTTAATGGCATGCCCTAGATTAGAATAATGTTCTTTTAAAAAGTTTAAAAAAAACTATGCTCCATAAAAGCTAATTAACAGCTCATCCAACAAATGCAGAGTATTTTTATAGCTGTTATCAATTACTATCTTCTCTTGGGGAAAACATTAAAGCCAAAAAGAACCTGAAATGTAAGGAAATGAGGTGAGTCCTACCTAAAAGCTCGGCATCTGCTGCTGTTATGACCTCTGATTTCAGAGGCTGGTCATATATTAATAATTTCCATCTTCAGTTTCATGCCTTCAGAAAGAAAGAAGGCATACCTAAAGATGAAAGGACACTACTAGAGGAAGAATAAGTTGGAGAAATTTAACATTTTCATGACTCCTCCACAAAGCTTTCCTACGGAACACAAGCATACAAATGATATACTTTGAAGGATGTTCTCTAAAGAACAGGCATATATTCTTACGTCTATAATCCTAGCACTCTGAGAGACTGAGGCGGGTGGATTGTCTGAGCTCAGGAGTTCAAGACCAGCCTGAGCAAAAGGCAAGACCCCATCTCCCGTAAAAGTAGAAAAACGAGCTGGCTATTTTGGCAGGCACCTATAGTCTCAATTTAGGAGGCTGAGGCCAGAGGATCACTTGTGCCCAAGACTTTGAGGGTGCTGTGAGCTGTGATACCACAGCACTCTACTCAGGGCAGAGAGTGAGACTCTGTCGCAAAGATACATAGATAGATAGATAGATAGATACATACATACATACATACATAGATATTAGTGATACAAATAGAAGGGAAGTAAGAGAAAAAGTTATTTATAAAGAAACAGGGTACTCCAGGAACAGTGGCTCACTCCTATCATCCCAGCACTCTGGGAGGCAGAAGCCAGTGGATCGCTTGAATTCAGGAGCTCAGAGACCAACCTGAGCAAAAGTGAAACCCCATTTCTACTAAAAATAGAAAAATGAGCTGATGTTGGGGCAGGTACCTGTAGCCCCAGCTATTTGGGAGGCTGAGGCAAGAGGATCTCTTGAGCCCAAGAGTTTGAGGTTGCCGTGATGCCATAGCACTCCACCCAGGGTGACAAAAGTGAGACTGTCTCAGTAAAAAGGGGGTAGTGCCAGCCAGGCACAGTGACTCCACACCTGTAGTCCCAGCTACTCAGGAGGTTGAGCCACAAGGATCACTGGAGCCCAGGAGTCTGAGGTTGCAGTGAGCTATGATGACACCACTGTACTTTAACGCAGGCAACAGCCCCTTCTCAAAAGTTAAGATGTTAACTTTTCTTTTTTTTTGCAGTTTTTGGCTGGGGCTGGGTTTGAACCCACCACCTCCGGTATAGGAGGCCGGCACCCTACTCCTTTGAGCCACAGGCACCGCCCAAGATGTTAACTTTTTGTAACAGTTGTAAAACATCATATGTCTCTACCTTTCTTTTAGAAGACAGCAGTAGCATCCCTACTTCAAAATCAAGTGACACACACAAATACTAGAAAAGCCTTGTTAGCATCTCCCCTTAGTACTACCTTCTAAGGATAAAAGTTTAGCCCAAATTCCATTATTTACCAAATTCAACTGAGGAGCACCACCAACTTCTAAGAATAAACAATCCTTGTGGTCCTTTTTGGCTCAAAATTCTGACACAAATTTTATCACTGCTAAAGGGTTTTTTTTTAAATACACCAGGGTGGCATCTGTGGCTCAAGGAGTAGGGCACCAGCCCCATATACGGGAGGTGGTGGGTTCAAACCTGGCCCTGGCCAAAAAAAAATTTAAAAAATACAAAAAATACACCACACACAGTATAAAATTGTATCTAATATTATAATGTACATAGACAGCAGATTGCTGCCCAGTTCCTCCTCATCCATGTATTTCATTCCCCAAAAGAAGGTCCTTCAACTCTTCAAGCTATTATTTCTTTTGGCAATTACTTCCATATTTATAAATCACACACTTACACTGCTATTTCCATTTTTTTTTTCAATTTTAGACATTACCAAAAGTACTTTATTCAATCCACTAGGTCATTTATTCATCTGCCCTACCCCATAGGGCTTCCCTCCCAAATTTATTTATTTATTTATTTGTTTTTATTTATTTATTTATTTATTTTTTTTAGATACAGAGTCTTACTTCATCGCCTTCAGTAGAGTGCTGTGGCATCTCAGCTCACAGAAACCTCCAACTCCTAAGCTTAGGCAATTCTCTTACCTCAGCCTCCCGAGTAGCTGGGACTACAGGCATCCACCACAATGCCTGGCTATTTTTTGTTGCAGTTTGGCTGGGGCCGGGTTTAAACCTGCCACCTTTGTTATATGGGGTGGGCGCCCTACCCACTGAGCCACAGGCGCTGCCCTTCACTCCCAAATTTAATGTAAGTTGGTTCAATGTTATTGGACTGCTACACTGTTGAGATACTAGGGATACAAAGATTTTATTTATGTACATATATACACACATAAAAATAGGCACAAATTTTTATATAGTCCTGTTACCCTGTCTCCACACAAGCTCATATTTTGGTTAATAAAAAGTAAGATCCCTGGAACTGCAAACTAATACAACCTTTTTGGAAGGAAGTATGGAGAATCCTCAAAAAACTCCAAATAGACCTCCCATTTGATACTGCAATCCCATCACTACCCAGAAGAAAAAAAATCCTTTTATCATAAGGACATTTGCACTAGACTATTTACTGCAGCTCAATTTACAATCACCAAAATGTGGAAACAGCTTAAATGCCCACCAACCCAGGAATGGATTAACAAGCTGTGGTATATGTATACCATGGAATACTATTCAGCCATTAAAAAAGATGGAGACTTTACATTGTTTGTATTAACCTGTATTGAACTGGAACACATTCTTATTAGTAAAGCATCACAGGAATTCATAGAAGCAAGAATCCAATGTACTCAAATTCTAATATGAAGGCATAGATGATCTAATACAAGGAGGAGGACAGGGCAATGAAGGAACAGGTAGAGGGGAGAAAGGAGGCATATGGGGGTTATGATGTATGGCACACCTCTTGCAATTTGCAATTAGAATTGTAAGAGAGACTTTACCTAACAAATGCAATCAGTGTAACCTAATTCTTTGTATTCTAAATAAATCCCAAACAATAAAAAAAAAAAAAGAAGTAAGATCCCATTTTACATCCAACCACTTCACAAAATGCAACAGGGAAAAAATTAAAAACAAAGCCTGTAAATCAGAAATCTTGAATTCAGGTCTAAGTCTACAATGCAAAAAAGGGAAGTATATACATAAAAGTTCCTTATTACCTCTGAATCACATCCATTTTCCTCCTGTATGGTCTAAGTAAAATAGTACCCACTGCAAAATTGTTACTTCACAAGGCACAAATGTGGTACATGTGAAAGCATTTTGTTAATCATAAAGCACTATTAAAAAGTTCACTTCTGTAATAATTTTCACTAAGAGATTCCTATAAATGAAATTCCTGGAGTTTTTGGTCACTCTTGAGCCCCATTTCCCTACCTGAACTAATACCTAAGAGTACGAAGCTACTAAAATTAAGGGTGAAGTAGATGTAAATTGTGTTTCAAAGCCAGAATCTCAGAGACCAGATCTTCAATGGGCTTATGTATTGTCCTATGAGACAAATGTCCACAGAATAAAGATCAAGTATCTAAGCAGAAATCAGAGAAAGCAATTTTGTTTTATATTTACAGGAAAAAGGGAGGTTCTTTATCCAATTTTCTTTTTAAAAGTATCTGGGAGGCTGAGGCCAGGGTGGATTGCTTGAGCTAGGGAGTTCAAGACCAACCTGAGCAAGATCAAGGCCCCATCTCTAAAAAAACAGCGAGTTGTGGTGGGCATCTTTAGTCCCACCTCCTCGGGAGGCTGAGGCAAGAGAACCACTTGAGCCCCACACTTTGAGATTGCTATGAGCTATGATGCTATGGCACTCCCTGAGGGTGACAAAATGAGACTCTGTCTCAAAAAATAAAAGTAATACATGAGGGGATGGGGGATTAATGTGCCCCCACTTAATGGGAACAATGTAAGGGTTCATGGCACACCTTTTGGGTGCAAGACACAACTACAAGAGGGACTCTACCTAACAAATTCAAATATTGTGACCTGGTTGTTTGTACCCTCACATTAACCTGAAATTTTTTTTTAAAAAAGCAAGACAAGGCTTGGCACCTGTAGCTCAGCGGCTAGGGCACCAGCTACATACACCAGGGCTGGCAGGTTCAAACCTGGCCTGGGCCTGCTAAACAATGACAACTACAACAACAACAACAACAACAACAACAAAAATAGCTGGGTATTGTGTCAGGCACCTATAGCCCCAGCTACGTGGGAGGCTAAGGCAAGAGAATCACTTAAGCCCAAGAGTTTGAGGTTGCTATGAGCTATGAGTGCCACGCACTCTAACAAGGGCAACACAGTAAGACTCTGCCTCAAAAAAAAAAAACAAGGCAAGACAAAAATATAATTTCACTCCTCAGAGACAGCTCATTTGTTTCTTCCAATATTTACCTCCAAATTTCTACATAATATATTTGTGCATTTGCTTCTTGGTTTGCAGTCATTCTCTATTAAGTTCCTATTATAGAAAGAACTTTGCAGAGCAAGTGTTTTAAACCAAACTTAGAAGTACAGAAGTATTCAGCAATGCATTACTCTGATTCTGTAAAAATAAAACACTCCTTTCATTTCTAGTCTTCAAAGTCCTACATTAAAAACTTCTATGTGGGCAGTGCCTGTGGTTCAAAGGAGTAGGGTGCCGGCCCCATATACTGGAGGTAGCAGGTTCAAACCCGGCCCCGGCCAAAAACTGCAAAAATAAAAAAAATAAAAAATAAAGCTTCTATGTTAGAGGAAAGAAGAAATCTAGCCGGGCAGTTGGGCCTAAATTTTTGGACCACTCTATATCACTCTCTGAATTTATTTCAGTGATCCCCAGTTTCTCTTGCCCCTTCCATGGCACACAGTTAAATCCTGTTCCTAAAGGTATAGGACAAACCACAAATGGGACCCAAAAAATAATTCATTTCAAGATAGGCATAGACATACTTATGAGCTCTGTGGAAAGGGATTAACTGGAGCCAAAAAGGATCTGCCTTTAATTATCTGAAAAGTTATCTAAAGCCAACAAACAGCTGTATTAAAAAGTAGATTTATGGGCTGAATTTCCTGCTCAATTTCTGTCCAAAGGAGACCACTTAACTTCTCCCAATGCCTACTTCAGCTGTGGTTCACCCAGTCTGGTCAGCTTCAGGAACAGCACCTTTTCTAGAGCCAGGCATACAAGTGAACTTAAGGTCAAGCAGGTGACCCTGGCAAGCAGACATGGTACATTAAGGAGAGAAAATCTTTTCCTCATTAATCAACGAGATAAAGATGATTAAGCAGGAATTATTTTTCAATGACCTATATAATTTCATCAGGGCTGCTATGGCTATTGGCAGGGAGCAGCTGACTTTCTAATGAGATGAAATCTGATACAGAGTCCTTCCAGAGAAGCAAAGGGAAGCAGCTCAATCTACCGGGAAGCAACAATTGGTAGGCAGTTTACTCCTCCTCCTGAAAACTGTCTCTCCTTCCCAATTTTTGGCTCTTTCTTTCCAGGAGGGTTTCTCTCTACCAGGGTGGCTCGGGCTTCAGCACTTAATAAATAGTGAAAGTTGGATCTCTTTTGAATGGATGGGTCCCGGAGGCTGGGACAGAACTGGGCTAATTCACTAGATCTGCTCACGTGACTTCTAAATCCCAAGAAAACACGGCTGCCCTGGCCACCACCAATACCTCGCTCTAGCCAAGCTTGAAATTAGGCAGCAGCAGCAGCACTGTTCCATTCCCTGGCAGAAGTGGAGCTAACAAGGGAGCTTTGTTGAGGCCAGGGAAAACACAGACACACACACACACGCACACACACGCACACACACACACGAATCGATAATAACCACCACCTGGGTGCGGTTTCATCAGCGATTTTATAAAATTGAGCAACAACCACCCAACAAGTCGGTCCTTACACCTGGAAAGTGCTGAAACCTCAGGGTGGCACCGCCTCGGTCTCTTGTGTAAGCGAGGAGGTTTGGAAAGGAAAACTGAACTCCAGATCTCATTGCCTTTTCCTGTTCCTACCCAGAGACCAAGGAAAGGGGTGGAAAGCCCTAGGGACATCTTCCTTCGTGAAAACAACCTGGCTGTCTCTCCCCAAGGGTCTGTCACCGAGTTACACCCCGTCCGGGAGCCCCCATCCCAGGGAGCCACCTCCTCCCCGCCGCGCCCCGGCCCGAAGCAGCGACCCCAGCGGGCTCCCAGCCTCAATACCACCTGCTCCTCCAGGTATTCCCGGCCCAGCTAGGGGATGCTGGCAAGAGACACTGCGACCCTCTTCTGCTCCTTCAGCCCCTTAAAACAATATAAAAGACACCCTCGAGCGCAAATCTCAGGTCAGCACGCCACGTACCTGTCGCGGGCCGCAGCTCCTGCTCCCCGCGCAGCGCTGGACTCGCTTGGACGAGCGTCCTCCGGAAAGTTCAGAAAGTTGTCGCCCGGGTCCCGGGAACGCGGGCCCCTCAGCCGCCACCGGCGCCGGGCACTACGAGGAAAGCGACGCGGCTCCTCGCCCGTCCGGCACACTCGGCTCCGCTGTCAGGCCAGCCGCTCGCAGGTCTCGGCCGCGGTGCTTCAGGCCCGGCTCCAACTCCGTAGGAGTAACGGGGAAGAAACTGGGACTCCAGAAAGTCTGAGCACAACTTTTCGACTATACGTCAGCGGGTGGCCGCTCGGGTCCCGGGCTCGCCTCGGGGGCGGGGGCGGGGCCAGAGCCGGGGCGGGGCTCAACCTGCCGGGCGTCCCTGAGGGGCGCCGCCGGCCCCGCCCCCGCCCCGCCGGCCCCGCCCCGCCCGGGCCGCCTGGGACGCGCAGCCGCCAGGTGCGCCAAGGACTCTTGGTGGCGCCGCGCGGCCTCGCCGCGCCGGTTTCCAGGGTGAAGGGGGAGGAGCCTCTGAGGGAAAGTTTCCACCGAAACTTGAGCCTGGGCGGGACACAGGACGTCTTGCCCTTGGGGGCTCGCCTTTTGCCAGAACTACACCTCTTCACAGGCACTGACGCGCCGCCAAACACAAAACACAGACGTTTCTGGTCGGGTCGAAAGTGTTCTGCGGGATGGAGGAAGACAAACAACTCCGCACGTCCCGAGCGTTTCACATTTCTCACTTCCAAAAGGTTTGACAGCAACCACCGGCTGTCACCGTGCCCCGCTTTCACTGACGCCTTTCTTTTTTCTCCCAGATTTGAATTTTAAAACGCTTAGACAGTCCCAGTAGAGCTGAGTTAAGTGATGAAGACTGTTTGTCATCTGACAAACTCTCCGAAGTGGGCAGGAGGGATTGGGTCTCAGCAGAAGTAAAGTGCTAGAGTGCGGGAGGAGGGTACCGCATTGCTCTGTTTTGCTTTTTAAGGGTAATCTCAGTGTTGCCGGAGTTGTTTCGTGGCTTTGGGGGTGGGGGAGTACGCCTGTGTGTCACACGTTCACTGGCAGTTCTTCCTCCCGCCCAACAAAAAACCGAGGGCTGTTTAACTTGGGCAGTTTCACAACAAAGATGAAACTTCCTCAACTCAGGATTCCCCAAGGGATGAGAGAGCAGGTGCAGGATCCATTTCCCTATCACCCGGTGTGGTGGTGGCTTTTGGCACTGCCCGGAGCCCAGTCATGCGATCCAGGGCGACCTGGCCTTCCTCGCACGGGGCCTTTGCGTCTGAGTCTGCAGGCTGCGCACGTTGCCAAGCTGGGCAGCTCCGCTTAGCCTCCACCACCCTTAGTCTCCCACTCCCTTTACATCCTTTGGGCTGACAAGTCACAGCTCTGCTTTCTGGACCCTAATCCCGGAGGAGGAATCAGAAACTCTTGGGCTAGAGGCTCTCTTGGCTTTTACACTGTCCTGTGGTTGGTGTGGCTGAAACTTGAGGTGAGCCTCAGTCTGGGCGGGTGGGGCCACACCAGTTTGCAAAGGCGGATGCGGAGGTTTTCCACCACAGCGGCATCCCGCTGGCACCTCACCAAATTCTCCTTGGGAGGAAGTATTTTCTTCCATTCCTTCTCCGTGAATGACATCAGGAGATAACCAAAATCAGGTATATCTAGTTTCAAGTCTTCTCTTGCAGCGATGGTAGTTGGAGGATGCCAACTTCAGGCTTGGCTCTATAGCTGTCTACTTCTGCTACTGTGCTTGTTTATGACCGCAGAAATGCAGCTGCAATTGCTGCGATTAATCTCTCTGGATTCACGGGCCCTTCACCTGTGACGAGTAGGATCAAGAAGTGGGTCCTATACAAAAATCAAATCAAAATGGATTAAAGTCTTAAATCTAAGACCCGAAATTCTGAGAGTACTAAGAGAAAACATTGGGGAAATGCTTCAGGACATTGGGCTGGGCAAGGATTTCTTAAGTAATACCTCCAATGCACAGCCAACCAAAGCAAAATTGAACAAATGGGATCACATTAAGCTAAAAAGCATCTGCACAGCAAAGGAAACAATCAACAAAGTGAAAATCCAACCCACAGAATGAGAGAAAATATTTGCGAAGTACCCATCTGACAAGGGATGAATAACTAGAACATACAAAGAGCTGCAATACTTCAACAGGATAGAAATCAAATAATCCAATTAAAAATGGGCAAAGGATCTGAATGAATGTTTCTGAAATTAAGGTATTACAAATGTCCAACAGGTATATGAAAAAATGTTCAGCATCATTAGTCATTTGATTTGCAGAGAATTGCAAATCAAAACGGCAGTAAGAGGTCATCTCCAGTTAAAAATGCTTTTATCTAAAAGGCAATAACAAATGCTGTCCAGGATGTGGACATCCTCATATACTGTTGATGGGAATGTAAATTAGTATAACCACTATGGGGAACAGTATGGCGGTTCCTCAAAAAACTAAAATAGAACTACCCATGACCCAGCAATCATCTGGTAGGTATATATCCAAAAGAAGGGAATTCAGTGTATCGAAAAGGTATCTGTACTGTGATCAGTATTCACAATAGCCAAGATTTGGAATCAACTTAAGTGTGCATCAGTGCATGAATGGATAAAGAAATTATGGTCCATATACACGATGGAATATTACATAGCCATAAAAAGGATGAAATCCTGCCATTCGCAACACCATGGGTGGAACTTGAGAACATTATGTTAAATGAAATAAGCCAATCACAGACAAATCTCACAGGTTCTCACTCAAATGTGGGAGCTAAATATTAAAAACAATTGACCTGGTTATTTTCTCCTGGTTGTTTCTGGGTTGGCTGTGCTTTTCTCTTCATCATGCCTGAGCCAGCAAAGTCTGCTCCTGCTCCGAAGAAGGGCTCGAAGAAAGCTGTGACTAAGGCCCAGAAAAAGGATGGGAAGAAGTGTAAGCATAGCTGTAAGGAGTTACTCAGTGTACGTGTACAAGGTGCTGAAGCAGGTCCACCCGGATACTGGTATTTCTGAAGCAGGTCCACTCGGATACTGGTATTTCTTCTAAAGCCATGGGCATCATGAATTCCTTTGTCAACGATATCTTTGAGGCTTCTCGCCTAGCACACTACAACAAACACTCGACTATTACCTCCAGAGAGATTCAGACTGCCGTGCGCCTGCTGCTTCCTGGAGAGCTGGCCAAGCATGCCGTGTCCAAGGGCACCAAGGCCATCACCAAGTACACTAGTGCCAAGTAAACTTACCAAGTAAGGAGGGACGTTCTCTGGAATTTCCTAGTCTGAACAAGAATGCTTCTTACCAAAAAACTCATAGTTGCCTTCAGTCCCCTCCTTGTTACATCAAGGTCTATGGCAGAGAAGAAGACCAAAGAATGCAACCACACCTGGATGGATTTTTCTACTAGATATGCATGCCTGCCTGCCTGCCTCTTGGCAAGTTAATTTCTATCTCCTGGATCTATTGGTTATCCCTAATAAGCATGTACTCAAATAATTGTCAAACATTTAATTGTCAAATAATTGTCTGAAGTTAATTTCTATCTCCTGGATCTATTGGTTATCCCTAATAAGCATGTACTCAAATAATTGTCAAACATTTAATTGTCAAATAATTGTCTACATTACCCATCTCCTTTCCCTGTGGAAAAGGTTATATGAGCTTTTATACCCTATTGGGGGAGTTGGGATAATCACTCGGTGATTTCTGCTCCCATACTTTCATAAATTTGTATGCCTTTTATCCTCTTAAAAAAAAAAAAAAAAAAAGACAATTGACCTCATGGAGAAAGAGGAGTTGAATGATAGTTACCAGAAGCTGGAAAGAGTGGTGAGGAATGGGGATAAAATGCGTGTGCTTAACACAGGGGTCCTGAAACTTTTTAAACAGGGGGCCAGTTCACTGTCTCTCAGACTGCTGGAGAGCCGGACTATAGTTTAAAAAAAAAAACTATGAACAAATTCCTATGCACACTGCACATATCTTATTTTGAAGTAAAAAAACAAAATGGGAACAAATATAATATTTAAAATGAAGAACAAGTAAAGTTAAATCAACAAACTTACCAGTATTTCAATGGGAACTATGGGCCTGCTTTTGCCTAATGAGACAGTCAATGTCTGGTTCCATATTTGTCACTGCTAGTCGTAACAAGTAATGCAAGTGTGCATAAGTTAGTCTAGATCTGGTTGGAGATTTCAGATGTTTCATTCTGGAAAAAGTCTGTTCACAGACATAAGTGCTACCAAAGATGGTTGCCATTTTCAGTGCATGATTCCTGAGATTAGAATATGTCTCAGAGGGGCGAGATGCATAGAAACTAGGAAGGCTGCTTGACTTGAATGCATCTTTCAGAGAGTCACAATTCTGTAGTTCAGCCAGTTCTGTTTGGTAAATAGTATCCACATTTTCAATGTCAATAGAAAATGGCTTACAGAAAAGCTGTATGTCCTGTTCATGGAGATGAAGCTCTTTAAATCTTTTTTTTTTTTTTTTGACATTTAAGAATTTATGTTGAAGCAAAATATATTGTCTGATTTGTTCAACAAATATTTATTTTTTTATTTTTTTTATTTTTTTATTATTAAATCATAGCTCTGTACATTGATATGATCATGGGGCTTCATTCACTAGCTTTACAGACCATTTGCCAAGTTTCACATATACCCTTGTAAGATGCGCCGCTGGTGTAATCCCACCAATCCCCTTCCCTCTACCCTCCTCTCCCAACCCTCCCCTCCCTTTCCCCCTTTCCCCTATTCTTAGGTTGTAACTGGGTTATAGCTTTCATGTGAAAACCCTAAATTAGTTTCATAGTAGGGTACATTGGGTATATTGAGTACATTGGGTACTTTTTCTTCCATTCTTGAGATACTTTACTAAGAAGAATATGTTCCAGCTCCATCCATGTAAACATGAAAGAGGTAAAGTCTCCATCTTTCTTTAAGGCTGCATAATATTCCATGGTGTACATGTACCACAATTTATTAATCCATTCGTGGATCGATGGGCACTTGGGCTTCTTCCATGACTTAGCAATTATGAATTGAGCTGCAATAAACATTCTGGTACAAATATCTTTGTTATGATGTGCTTTTTGGTCTTCTGGGTATATGCCCAGTAGAGGGATTATAGGATTGAATGGCAGATCTATTTTTAGATCTCTAAGTGTTCTCCATATCTGTTTCCAAAAGGAATGTATTAATTTACATTCCCACCAGCAGTGCAAAACTGTTCCCTTTTCTCCACATCCAGGCCAACATCTCTGGTCTTGGGATTTTGTGATATAGGCTAGTCTCACTGGAGTTAGATGGTATCTCAAAGTAGTTTTGATTTGCATTTCTCTCATGATTAAAGATGATGAGCATTTTTTCATATGTCTGAAGGCCGCATGCCTGTCTTCTTCAGAGAAGTTTCTCTTCAAATTCCTTGCCCAGCCTGCGATGGGATCCCTTGTTCTATTCTTGCTAATGCATTTGAGTTCTCTGTGGATTCTGGTTATTAAACCTTTGTCGGAGACATAACCTGCAAATATCTTCTCCCATTCTGAGGGCTGTTTGCTCACTTTACTTACTGTGTTCTTGGCTGTGCAGAAACTTTTTAGTTTGATCAAGTCCCAGTAGTGTATTTTTGAAGCTGCTTCAATTGCCCGGGGGGTCCTCCTCATAAAATACTCGCCCAGCCCAATTTCTTCAAGGGTTTTCCCTGTACTCTCCTCTAGTATTAAAGTCTTAAGTTTAAATCTTTGATCCAGTGAGAGTCTATCTTAGTTAATCGTGAAAGGTGTGGGTCCAGTTTCAGTCTTCTACAGGTTGCCAGCCAGTTTACCCAACACCATTTGTTAAATAGGGAATCTTTTCCCCACTGAATGTTTTTATTTTTTTTTAATTTTTTTATTAAATCATAACTGTATACAATGATATGATTATGGGGCATCATACACTCACTTCATAAACCATTTGACACATTTTTATCACAGTGGTTAACATAGCCTTTCCAGCGTTATCTCAGTTACTGTGCCAAAACATTTACATTCTACATTTACCAAGTTTCGCAAATACCCCTGTAATATGCACCACAGGTGTGATCTCACCGATTCCCCTCCCTCTACCCACCCCCCCCTTTCCCACTTCCCCCTATTGTTAAGTTGTAGCTGGGTTATAGCTTTCATGTGAGAGTCCCAAATTAGTTTCATAGTAGGGCTGTGTACATTGGGTATTTTTTCTTCCATTCTTGGGATACTTTACTAAGAAGAATATGTTCCAGCTTCATCCATGTAAACATGAAAGAGGTAAAGTCTCCATCTTTCTTTAAGGCTGCATAGTATTCCATGGTATACATATACCACAATTTATTAATCCATTCGTGGATCGATGGGCACTTGGGCTTTTTCCATGACTTAGCTATTATGAATTGGGCTGCAATAAACATTCTGGTACAAATATCTTTGTTATGTTGTGATTTTTGGTCTTCTGGGTATATGCCCAGCAGAGGAATTACAGGATTGAATGGCAGATCTATTTTTAGATCTCTGAGTGTTCTCCATATATCTTTCCAAAAGGAATGTATTAATTTGCATTCCCACCAGCAGTGCAGAAGTGTTCCCTTTTCTCCGCATCCATGCCAACATCTCTGGTCTTGGGATTTTGTGATATAGGCTAGTCTCATTGGAGTTAGATGATATCTCAAAGTAGTTTTGATTTGCATTTCTCTGATGATTAAAGATGATGAGCATTTTTTCATATGTCTGAAGGCCGTGCGCCTGTCTTCTTCAGAGAAGTTTCTCTTCAAATCCCTTGCCCAGCCTGCGATGGGATCCCTTGTTTTTTTCTTGCTGATGCGTTTGAGTTCTCTGTGGATTCTGGTTATTAAACCTTTGTCAGAGTTATACCCTGCAAATATCTTCTCCCATTCTGAGGGCTGTCTGCTTGCTCTGCTTACTGTGTTCTTAGCTGTGCAGAAGCTTTTTAGTTTGATCAAGTCCCAGTAGTGTATTTTTGAAGCTGCTTCAATTGCCCGGGGGGTTCTCCTCATGAAATACTCACCCAGACCAATTTCTTCAAAGGTTTTCCCTGCATTCTCCTCTAGTATTTTTATAGTTTCATGTCTTAAGTTTAAATCTTTAATCCAATGAGAGTCTATCTTAGTTAATGGTGAAAGGTGTGGGTCCAATTTCAGTCTTCTGCAGGTTGCCAGCCAGTTCACCCAGCACCATTTTTAAATAGGGAATCTTTTCCCCACTGAATGTTTTTAATTGGCTTGTCAAAAATCAAATAGCGGTAAGTAGCTGGATTCATCTCTTGGTTCTCTATTCTATTCCAGATATCTACTTCTCTGTTTTTGTGCCAATACCATGCTGTTTTGATCACTATCGATTTGTAGTAAAGTCTGAGATCTGGTAGTGTGATTCCTCCTGTTTTGTTTTTATTTCTGAGTAATGTCTTGGCTATTCGAGGTTTTTTCTGATTCCATATAAAACGAAGTAATGTTTTTTCAAGATCTTTAAAATATGACAGTGGAGCTTTAATAGGGAGTGCGTTGAAATTATATATTGCTTTGGGTAGTATGGACATTTTGATAATGTTGATTCTTCCTAGCCATGAGCATGGTATGTTTTTCCATTTGTTAACATTTTCAGCTATTTCTTTTCTTAGAGTTTCATAGTTCTCTTTATAGAGATCTTTCACGTCTTTTGTTAGGTAAATTCCCAAATATTTCATCTTCTTTAGCACTACTGTGAATGGGATAGAGTCCTTAACTGCTTTTTCAACTTGACTGTTGTTGGTGTATATAAAGGCTACCGATTTATGAATGTTGATTTTGTAACCTGAGATGTTGCTGTATTCCTTGATCACTTCTAGGAGTTTTGTAGTAGAGTCCCTAGTGTTTTCCAGATACACAATCATATCATCTGCGAAGAGCGAGAGTTTGATCTCTTCTGACCCTATATGGATACCCTTGATCGCCTTTTCTTCCCTAATTGTGGTGGCTAAAACTTCCATTACAATGTTGAAAAGCAATGGAGACAATGGGCAGCCTTGTCTGGTTCCTGATCTGAGTGGAAATGATTCCAATTTAACTCCATTCAATATGATATTGGCTGTGGGTTTGCTGTAGATAGCCTCTATCAGTTTAAGAAAAGTCCCTTCTAGACCAATTTTCTTGAGTGTTCTGATCATGAAGGGATGCTGGATATTATCAAAAGCTTTTTCTGCATCAATTGAGAGAATCATATGGTCTTTGTTTTTTAATTTGTTTATGTGCTGAATTACATTTATAGATTTACGTATATTGAACCAGCCTTGAGACCCTGGGATAAAACCAACTTGGTCATGATTATAATTTGTTTGATGTGTTGCTGGATTCTGTTTGTTAGGATCTTGTTGAATATTTTTGCATCTATATTCATTAGTGATATTGGTCTATAATTTTCTTTTCTTGTTGGGTCTTTTCCTGGTTTGGGGATCAGGGTGATGTTTGCTTCATAGAACGAGTTGGGTAGTCTTCCTTCTTTTTCTACATTTTGGAACAGGTTGAGTAATATAGGTACTAATTCCTCTTTAAAGGTTTGGTAGAATTCTGACGTGAAACCATCTGGTCCCGGGCTTTTCTTTTTAGGGAGGTTTTGTATAGTTGATGCTATTTCTGAACTTGATATGGGTCTGTTCAACATTTCCACTTGATTCTGGTTAAGTCTTGGAAGGTGGCGTGCTTCCAAGTATCGGTCTATTTCCTTCAGATTTTCATATTTCTGAGAATAAAGTTTCTTGTAATATTCATTAAGGATTTTTTGGATTTCTGATGAGTCTGTGGTTATTTCGTCTTTGTTGTTTCTGATTGATGATATTAGAGATTTTACTCTTTTTTTCCTGATTAGGTTGGCCAGAGGTTTATCTATTTTATTGACCTTTTCAAAAAACCAGCTTTTTGATTTATTGATCTGTTGTATTATTCTTTTGTTTTCAATTTCATTTAATTCTGCTCTAATATTGGTTATTTCTTTTCTTCTACTGGGTTTGGGGTTGGAATGTTCTTCCTTTTCCAGTTGCGTGAGATGTCCCATTAAGTTGTTAACTTCCTCTCTTTCTGTTCTCTTGAGGAAGGCTTGCAGTGCTATAAATTTCCCTCTTAGAACTGCCTTTGCAGTGTCCCAGAGGTTCTGATAGCTTGTGTCTTCATTGTCATTTTGTTCCAAAAAATTGGTGATTTCTTTCTTAATCTCATCTCTGACCCAGCTATCATTCAGCATAAGGTTATTTAACTTCCATGTTTTTGTATGGGTATGCAGATTCCTGTTGTTACTCAATTCAAGTTTTATTCCATGATGGTCCGAGAAGATGCATGGAATAATTTCTATTCCTTTAAATTTACTGAGGTTAGACTTGTGACCTAAAATGTGATCAATTTTGGAGTAAGTTCCGTGGGCTGATGAGAAGTATGTGTATTCAGTTTTGTTGGGATGAAATGTTCTGTAGATGTCTGCTTAATCTAAATATTGGATGGTTAGGTTTAAATCTAAGATTTCTTTGCTCAGCTTCTTTCTGGAGGATCGATCCAACACTGCCAAGGGAGTGTTGAAATCTCCAACGATTATGGAGCTGGAGGAAATCAAGTTACTCATGTCTGTTAGAGTTTCTCTTATAAATTGAGGTGCATTCTGGTTGGGTGCATAGATATTAATAATTGAGATCTCGTCATATTGAGTATTACCCTTAACAAATATGAAGTGACCATTCTTGTCCTTCCTTACTTTTGATGGTTTAAAGCCTACTGTATCTGCAAATAAAATTGCAACACCTGCTTTTTTCTGATTACCATTTGCCTGAAATATGGATGACCATCCTTTCACCCTGAGTCTGTATTTGTCTTTTAAGTTGAGATGTGACTCTTGTATGCAACAAATATCTGGCTTGAGTTTTTGTATCCAGTCAGCTAACCTAAGCCTCTTTAGAGGACAGTTTAAGCCATTCACATTGATGGAGAGTATTGATAAGTCTGGTGGAATTTTGGGTATCGAGTTTTTCAAAGGTCCAGTGGACATTTTTAATCCTTTCGCCAGTGTGGAAGTTGGAGTTTGATCCGAAGTTTCTGAGTGAGTTTACTTTTGTGGCACAGGATTGGGTTGGTCATTGTGGAGGATAGGTCTGAGAACATCCTGAAGAGCTGGTTTACTTATGGCAAATTTTTTCAACATATGAATGTCATTGAAGTATTTAATTTCTCCATCATAGATGAAACTCAGTTTAGCTGGATACAAGATCCTGGGTTGAAAGTTTTTTTGCTTTAGGAGATTAAAAGTTGATGACCAGCCTCTTCTTGCTTGAAAAGTTTCAGCAGAGAGATCTGCAGTTATTCTAATATTCTTACCTTTGTACATTATAGTTTTCTTTCGCCGGGCTGCTTTGAGAATCTTCTCTTTTATGTTAACTTTAGTGAAGCTAATTATGATATGTCTGGGAGATGGCTTATTGGGGTTGAATCGTGCTGGGGTTCTGAAGCTGTCTGCTATCTGAATTTCAGATTCTCTAGGCATGTCTGGAAAATTTTCTTTCATAATTTCATGTAGAAGGGCCTCTGTGTCCTTGGCAGCCACTTCATCATTCTCCGAAATTCCTATAACCCTTATGTTGTTTTTTTTCGAATTATCTGAGAGCTCTCTGAGTGAGTGATCCGTTTTTGCTCTCCATTTCTCTTCCTCTTTGAGAGACTGGAAGCGTTCGAAGACTTTATCTTCAATGTCAGAAATCCTTTCTTCTGCTTGCTCCATTCTGTTACTGAGGGATTCTACTGTATTTTTCATATCTTTGAGGGCTGTAAGTTCTTGTTTCAGTGTGTCTAAGTCTTTGGTGCTTTTGTCTTTAAATTCGTTAAATTCTTGAGACAATTTTTGAATTTCTCCTCGAATTCCTAATTCCATTTTATTAATCTTGTCTGCAAACCAAATTCTGAATTCGACTTCTGACATCTCAGCCAGTTGTTTATGAATGGGATCTTCAATCACATCTGCCGTATCTTTTCTTGGGGGCGTTGATCTATTCTGGTTATTCATGTTACCAGAGTTTTTCCGCTGATTCCGCCCCATGGTTTACTCCCTTTGGTTTTTCCCCTGGGGTTTTATCGAGGGCCCGTACAGTGTTGTGGCCTGAGAAACTGGGGCCCTGTCTGGTGTAGTGGAGCAAAGTGGTTCTGTCTTGTTTTCAGCTGGTTTCTGTTCGATCCTATTGCAACTTCTACTCTGGCTTGAAGTCTCAGCTGTGTGGAAAAATCAGCAATTAAGTCACCCCGCCTGCCCACCTCTGGCCCCAGTTGGAAAAGGAGAATCAAACCTTCCTACAATCGCACACCCAGGGCACCGCCTGAAAAGTCCTCAGTCTATTAGCCCAGTTCAAAAGGTCCAAATCAACTGTCTCAATCGGCACTTGTCTCGGGTGGAAGGGTTCAAGAGGTCTCTGGGAACTGGATCACAGGGGCCTGGTGACTCCTCTGACACAGCTCACCCCAGTGCAGCGTGGAGTCAGGAGGAGCCACCCAGCAAACAGAGCAGTCTGGGAAGATTGACGTCTCCTTCCCCACTTTGCCCCTCCGTCGGACCCAGTCACTGGTATCTCTGCAGATGGCTAACCCAGTTGCCTGCAGTGAACAGACACTCCAGGGGTTTGCACCTGCCTGAATCGCAAGGAAGTCTGCCAGGCCCCCGCAGACTGCCGCTATCTAGCAGGAGGAGATGGGGCCTGACATCTTTGAGTGTTTGATGCAGGTGATGGGAAGGAGGTGTTCACTCAGGCTTAGCCCCGTCCCTGATGCATGCTGCTAACAGAACAGAACAGACAACTTTGTGAGGTTCTGTCTCTGTTCCTGTCGTCGCCTACAGAAGACGGGCTGTTTTGAGTTCAAACGTCTTTGCTGCTGGAGAATTGCGTCTGAACACCTCTCTGGGTCGGGCCCGCCCTGGAGGCTTCCGGGTTTGTGAGCCGTGTCACCGGTGGCCTCCTCTGGTTGCCCAGGGAGACAGGGGGTGTGGCCTCAGAATATCCAGAAGTGAGCGTTCTGCCGTTAAAGAAAAAACGGCTGTTGATCTACCTCCAGGGAACTGCTGCTCTGGTGTGGGCACTCAGGCGACCCTTTTCTCCTCTGTCCCATGCCCCAGAGTCAGCACTGAGCGGCCGCAGTTTGTGCTGGGTCCACACACCTTAAGAAATCCCCCAAGAATCAGAACTCTTGGGGGATGGGCCCCCAGACCCCGATTGGGAGTGGGGTGGGGGGAAGCTAGAGTTTCATTCAGTTTCACGCAATACTATGGTCCGGGGAGGGCTCCTGCACTGCACCGCAGGGAAGTGCCGCCAAGGCTTGATTTCCCCTCAGCAGAGTGCCCTCTCCTCGCTCACGTATCCCAGAGTCAGCGCTGACCTGACGCAGCTCAGGCACTGTGCACTCCCCTGAGAAATCACCCAAGGAGCCGAACTCCTGGGGGATAGGCCCTCAGACCCCGAGTGAGAGTAGGGGTTCTCAGCTCTCAGCGGGGAGGCCAGAGTCTGATTCAGTCTTGGGCCCCGTATGCCCGGGGAGGGTTGCTGCACTGCACCGCAGGGAAGTGCTGCGAGGCGTGACTCCCCCTCAGCCCGGTGCCCTCTCCTCACTCGGCGCGTCTCAGAGTCAATGCTGACCAGTCGCAACTCGGGGACTGTCCACTCCCCTTGAGAAATCACCCAAGGATCCGAAGTCCTGGGGGACAGGCCTCCAGACCTCAGTGGGCGGGAGGGGAGCGCCGGGGATTCAGGGTTGCCGGCAAAGGATTCCCAAAGTTTTATTCAGCCCTATGTCCGGCAGGAGAACGCCACGGCACCCCAGTAGGGGAGGTAGGTCCAGTTTTTAGAAGGTCTCTCCCGTGGAGTGTAGTGGGAGGGCCTTTAATTTCTGCCTGCTTGTTCAATTGTGGGGCTCTAGAGCCGGTCTCATGGGGGAGGGGGACTCCCGTCCGCTTGGTGGTGGATTTTGTACCTTTTGTTTGCGTCCTTGTGATCACAACTTGCCTCAGCGGTGTTGATGTGCGTTCTTCAGCCTTCTCTCTTGGTGAGGCTCAAGTCCACCAGGATACTTACTAAATTCCTGTCCCTTAACTCTCCTTCTGGACGGGAGCCTTTGTTGAAAGCTGGCTTCAGTCCGCCATCTTGTCTCCCACCTCCCCCACTGAATGTTTTTAATTGGCTTGTCAAAGATTAAATAACGGTAAGTAGCTGGGTTCATCTCTTGGTTCTCTATTCTGTTCCAGATATCTACTTCTCTGTTTTTGTGCCAATACCATGCTGTTTTGATCACTATTGATTTGTTGTATAGTCTGAGGTCTGGTAGCGTAATTCCTCCTGCTTTGTTTTTATTTCTCAGTAATGTCTTGGCTATTCAAGTTTTTTTCTGATTCCATATGAAACGAGGTATTGTTTTTTCAAGATCTTTAAAGTATGACAGTGGAGCTTTAATAGGGATTGCATTGAAATTATATATTGCTTTGGGTAGTACAGACATTTTAACAATATTGATTCTTCCCAGCCATGAGCATGGTATGTTTTTCCATTTGTTAATATTTTCAGTTATTTCTTTTCTTAGAGTTTCCTAGTTCTCTTTATAGAGATCTTTCACGTCCTTTGTTAGATAAATTCCCAAATGTTTCATCTTCTTTGGCACTACTGTGAATGGGTTAGAGTCCTTAACTGTTTTTTCAACTTGACTGTTGTTGGTATATATAAAGGCTACCGATTTATGAATGTTGATTATGTAACCTGAGACGCTGCTGTATTCCTTGATCACTTCTAAAAGTTTTGTAGTAGAGTCCCTAGTGTTTTCCAGATATACTATCATATCATCTGTGAAGAGCGAAAGTTTGATCTCTTCTGATCCTATATGGATACCCTTGATCGCCTTTTCTTCCCTAATTGCAGTGGCTAAAACTTCCATTACAATGTTAAAAAGCAATGGAGACAATGGGCAGCCTTGTCTGGTTCCTGATCTGAGTGAAAATGATTCCAATTTAACTCCATTCAATATGATATTGGCTGTGGGATTGCTGTAGATGGCTTCTATCCGTTTAAGAAATGTCCCTTCTATACTGATTTTCTTAAGTGTTCTGATCATGAAGGGATGCTGGATATTATCAAAAGCGTTTTCTGCATCAATTGAGAGAATCATATGGTCTTTGTTTTTTAATTTGTTTATGTGCTGGATTACATTTATAGATTTACATATATTGAACCAGCCTTGAAATCCTGGGATAAAACCGAATTGGTCATGATGTATAATTTGTTTGATGTGTTGCTGGATTCTGTTTGTTAGGATCTTGTTGAATATTTTTGCATCTATATTCATTAGTGATATTAGTCTATAATTTTCTTTTATTGTTGGGTCTTTTCCTGGTTTGGGGATCAGGGTGATGTTTGCTTCATAGAACATGTTGGGTAGTCTTCCTTCTTTTTCTACCTTTTGGAACAGGTTGAGTAATATAGATACTAATTCCTCCTTAAAGGTTTGGTAGAATTCAGACGTAAATTCAGGGCTTTTCTTTTTAGGGAGGTTTTGTATGGTTGATGCTATTTCCTAACTTGATATGGGCCTGTTCAACATTTCCACTTGATTCTGGCTATGTCTTGGAAGGTACGTGCTTCCAAGTATTGGTCAATTTCCTTCAGATTCTCATATTTCTGAGAATAAAGTTTCTTGTAATATTCATTAAGGATTTTTTGGATTTCTGAGGAGTCTGTTGTTATTTTGTCTTTGTTGTTTCTGATTGATGAGATTAGAGATTTTACTCTTTTTTTCCTGATTAGGTTGGCCAAAGGTTTATCTATTTTATTGACCTTGTCGAAAAACCAGCTTTTTGATTTATTGATCTGTTGTATTATTCTTTTGTTTTCATGTTCATTATTTCCGCTCTAATTTTGGTTATTTCTTTTCTTCTACTGGGTTTGGGGTTGGAATGTTCTTCCTTTTCCAGTTGCTTGAGATGTCCCATTAAGTTGTTAACTTCCTCTCTTTCCATTTTCTTGAGGAAGGCTTGCATGCTATAAATTTCACTCTTAGAACTGCCTTTGCGGTGTCCCAGAGGTTTTGATAGTTCGTGCCTTCATTGTTGTTTTGTTCCAAAAAGTTGGCGATTTCTTTCTTAATCTCATCTCCGACCCAGCTATCATTCAGCATCAAGTTATTTAACTTCCATGTTTTTGTATGATTATGCAGATTCCTATTTTTACTCAGCTCAAGTTTTATTCCATGCTGGTCCACGAAGATGCATGGAATAATTTCTATTCCTTTAAATTTACTGAGGTTAGACTTGTGACCTAAGATGTGATTGATTTTGGAGTAAGTTCCATGGGCTGATGAGAAGTATGTGTATTCAGTGAGTTTTGTTGGGATGAAATGTTCTGTAGATGTCTGCTAAATCCAAATGTTGGATTGTTAGGTTTAAGTCTAAGATTTCTTTGCTCAGCTTCTTCTTGGAGGATCGATCCAACACTTCCAAAGGAGTGTTGAAATCTCCGACTATTATGGAGCTGGAGGAAATCAAGTTGCTCATGTCTGTTAGAGTTTCTCTTATAAATTGAGGTGCATTCTGGTTGGGTGCATGGATATTAATAATTGAGATCTCATCATATTGAGTATTACCCTTAACAAATCTGAAGTGACCGTTCTTGTCCTTCCTTACTTTTGTTGGTTTAAAGCCTATTGTATCTGCAAATAAAATTGCAACACCTGCTTTTTTCTGATTACCATTTGCCTGAAATATGGACGACCATCCTTTCCCCCTGAGTCTGTATTTGTCTTTTAAGTTAAGATGTGACTCTTGAATGCAACAAATATCTGATCTGAGTTTTTGTATCCAATCAGCTAACCTATGCCTCTTTAGAGGACAGTTTAAGCCGTTCACATTAATGGAGAATATTGATAAGTCTGGTGAAGTTTTGGGTATCGAGTTTTTCAAAAGTCAAGTGGGCATTTTTAATCCTTTCGCCAGTGTGGAAATTGGAGTTTGATCCGAAGTTTCTGAGTGAGTTTACTTTTGTGGTATAGGATTGGGTTGGTCATTATGGAGGATAGGTCTGAGAATATCCTGAAGAGCTGGTTTGGTTATGGCAAATTTCTTCAACATATGAATGTCATTAAAGTATTTAATTTCTCCATCATAAATGAAACTCAGTTTAGCTGGATACAAGATCCAGGGTTGAATGTTATTTTGCTTTAGGAGATTAAAAGTCGGTGACCACCCTCTTCTGGCTTGAAAAGTTTCAGCAGAGAGATGTGCAGTCATTCTAATATTCTTTCCTTTGAAGGTAATGGTTTTCTTTCTCCTGGCAGCTTTGAGGATTTTCTCCTTCATATTAACTTTAGTGATGTTAATTATGATATGCCTGGGGGATGTCTTATTGGGGTTGAGTCGTGCTGGGGTTCTGAAGCTGTCCGCTATCTGAATTTCAGAATCTCTAGGCATGTCTGGAAAATTCTGTTTCATAATTTCATGCAGAAGGGCCTCTGTGCCCAGCGAGGCCACTTCATCTGTTTCTGGAACCCCTATGATTCGGATATTCGCCTTCTTCGAATTATCCCAGAGCTCTCTGAGAGAATGATCCGTTTTTGCTCTCCATTTCTCTTCCTCTTTGACAGTTTGGGAGCGTTCAAAGGCTTTATCTTCGATGTCAGAAATCCTTTCTTCTGCTTGCTCCATTCTGTTGCTGAGGGATTCTACTGTATTTTTCATATCTTTGAGGGCTGCAAATTCTTGCTTCAGTGTGTCTAAGTCTTTGGTGGTTTTGTCTTTAAATTCGTTAAATTCTTGAGACAGCTTTTGAATTTCTCCTCAAATTCCTAATTCCACTTTGTTAATCTTGTCTGCAATCCAAATTCTGAATTCAATTTCTGACATCTCAGCCAGTTGTTTATGAATGGGATCTTCAATTGCATCTGCCATATCTTTCTTTGGGGGGGTTGATCTATTCTGGTTATTCATGTCACCAGAGTTTTTCTGCTGATTCCGCCCCATGGTTGTTTTACTCCCTCTGATTTTTTCCCCTGGGGCTTTGTCAAGGGCCCGTACAGTGTTGTGGCCTGAGAAACTGGGGCCCTGTCTGGTGTGGTGGGGCTAAGTGGTTCTGCCTTGTTTTCAGCTGGTTTCTGTTCCACCCTAGTGAAATAGATACTTTGGATTGAAGTCTCAGCTGTGAACTGTTTTGGTGTCTTTGGACTTGGCACTCAGTTGAACTGCCTTGGGAAGAGCCTGAGCGGGAGTGCGGAGAACTTTGGCCATTGTCTAGGGCCCCAGTGTGAGCCGCTGAGCAAGACGGAGCTAACAGTGTTTGGCCATGGGCCACAGGGAGCCATTGTCAAGCTCTTTAAATCTAAATTGGAACTCCTTTTGCAACTTTTCCAGTGAATCCACACATGTTTTATTTTGGAATGCAACCAATGGATTTTCCGCTAACAGATTTTGAGTTGTGGGGAGATGACAGAAATTTTTCTCCTTCACTTTTTGATGAGGAGGCCTAATTTTACTTCAAATGCTTTCACATGTGATTGCATATCATAGATGAGCTTCCCCTTTCCTTGAAGTTGCACATTGAAACTGTTGAGTAGCTCTGTTTCATCCGTCAGAAAGGCAAGGTGCCATTTCCATTCTGCATCATTGAGCTCTGGTACTTCTTTGTTTTTTGAAAGCAGAAAAGCTGTAATCTGTGGAAGTAAGTCATAAAAATGTTTCAAAACTCTCCCTCGACTCAGTCAACAGACTTCTGCGTGGTACAGAACATCTTCACAGGGAACATTTAGCTCAGACAGAAATTCCTGAAATTGTCTGTGGTGTAGTGCATTACCTCTAATGAAGTTAACACAAGATACCACAGTTTCATAACAGAGTTCCACTTGAGTGATTTACTACACTGTGCTTGTTGGTGGATGAAGCAGTGTATGGCTGTACAAGCATATGGCTGAACTCGCACTGCTCAGAGATTGCAACAGTGTGAACCAGGGCTTACACAGCACAAAACATACAACATCATACACAACTGAATAGCAATCAGAATATAAATGTACTTACTGTCAATTAAATTGGGTTTCCTACTCCTCAGCTGTCTGCAGAGCCAGATTAAGTTCCCATGGGGCCCTAGGCAGATTACCAGTTTGGGGCCCCCATGCAATAACACTGAGCACTGACCATTTGCATTAACACTGACCACTTACCATTTGTGATAACACTGACTGCTGACAATTTGTATTAATACTGAGTGCTAACAATTTCCATCAACACTGAGCACTTACAATTATCATTACCACTGAGCACTGACTATTTGCATTACCTCTGAGCTCTGACCATTTGCATTAGCACTGAGCGCTGACTATTTGCATTATCACTGTGATGCATCCCCCCCTAGAAACCACCCACAACCAACTAACCAACTTAAAAAAAAAAAGGCTATCCTAACTTCAAAAAAAAAAGCTCTTCTAACTTCAAAAAAAAGGCACCCCTGTCTGCAAAAATAAAAAGACCTCCTAACTTCAGGAAAAAAGGCCCCCCTTAACTGTAAAAAAAAGAGGCCCTACTAACTGCAAACAAAAAAAAAAAATAGGAGGCGGAGCAAGATGGCAGCCGAGTAACAGCTTCCTTGCATCTGGGCACCGTGAGTCTGGGAATATAGGACTCAAGGCAGCTCTGGCTGCTGGGATCTCCCTATCATCACCCCTGTGAGGATACAGGGAGTCAGCAAGAGACTTCTGGACCCCAAGAGGAGGACTAAAACAGTGGAAAACCGGCAAGTGGTCGCGTGTGTTCAATCCGTCTAAACCCGCCCGCAACTGCACGAGAACTTAAAGAGCAAGAGGAAGAGAAAGGAAAATTAGGGCAAGGAAACAGATAAAAGAAATAACCCATGAGGAAGAATCAGCAGAAAACTCCAGGCAACATGAAGAACCAGTCCAGAACAACACCGCCAAGGGACCATGAGGTAGCTACTGCAGAGGATTCCACCTATACAGAAATGTTAGGAATGACAGAAAGGGAACTTGGAATACACATGTTGAAAGCAATGAAAGAAATGATGGAAACAATGAAGGAAACTGCTAATAAAGTGGAAAATAACCAAAAGGAAATCCAAAAACAGAATCAAATCAGAGATGAACGATATGAAGAATATAAAAAGGATGTAGCAGAGCTGAAGGAAATGAAACAGTCAATCAGGGAACTTAAAGCTGCAATGGAAAGTATCAGCAACAGGTTAGACCATGCAGAAGAAAGAATTTCAGAGGTAGAAGACAAAGTTTTTGAGATAACTCAGATAGTAAAAGAGGCAGAAAAGAAGGGAGAGAAAGCAGAACGTTCACTGTCAGAATTATGGGACTTTATGAAGCGTTCCAACATACGAGTTATAGGAATTCCAGAAGGGGAAAAAGAATGCCCCAGAGGAATGGAAGCCCTACTAGAGAATATTATAAAAGAAAATTTCCCAAATATCACCAAAGATTCTGACACACTGCTTCCAGAGGGATATCGGACCCCAGGTCGCCTCGACTCTAACCGAGCTTCTCCAACACACATTGTGATGAACCGGTCCAAAGTCAAGACAAAAGAAAAGATTCTGCAAGCTGCCAGGAGTAAGCACCAGTTGACCTCCATCAGAGTGACCGCAGACTTCTCTAATGAAACTTTCCAAGCAAGAAGACAATGGTCATCTACCTTTAATCTATTTAAACAGAACAATTGCCAGCCCAGAATTCTGTACCCTGCTAAGCTAAGCTTCAAAATTGACGGAGAAATCAGAGGCGGAGCAAGATGGCAGCCGAGTAACAGCTTCCTTGCATCTGGGCACCGTGAGTCTGGGGAGATAGGACTCCAGGCATCTCTGGGTGGTGGGAACCGCCTATCATCACTCCTATGAGGATACAGGGAGTCAGCGAGAGACTTCTGGACCCCAAGAGGAGGACTAAAACAGTGGAAAACCGGCAAGTGATCGCGTGTGTTCAATCCGTCTAAACCCGCCCACAACTGTAAGTTCAGTAGCAGCGAGACTGCAAACCAGAAAGGCCTTACCTGTGAACTGTTTTGATGTCCTTGGACATGGCACTGAGTTGAACTGCCTTGGGGAAGGCCTGAGCGGGATTGCGGAGAACTTTGGCCGTTGTCTAGGGCCCCAGTCTGAGCCGCTGAACCAGACGGAGCTAATAGTGTTTGGCGGTGGGTCACACGGAACCATTGTCAATGATCTGCCCCGGCAAGTTCCGCCCTCAGGGTCGCAGAGCTAGAAACGGGTGGGAGCTGGTAACCCAGCAACCAAGTAGCCTAAGGGTGGGGTCTGAGCCACCTTGCAGCCCTAAACTTCAGGGGCAGAGTGAGACCGGTTTTGGCACACTGGGTAAGAGGATAGCCACTTCAGCAGTGATTCCAGCGAGAAAGCTGGGAAAGCTTCTGCTCAGCAAGTTTACAAGTTCAAAGTGCCTTTTAAGTGGGCTGAAGAGAGATTTAGGGTGTCTACCTGCTGGGGTTTGAGAAATCAGCAGCCTCCAGTTGTATCAGAACTGTGACTAACATCTCATACCCCAGAAGACCATGTGTTGCCCAGACAATATTCAATAACATATACAAACTGCTTTGTTTTCGGTTGTGTATTTTTTTCTTTTTTTTTGTTTGGTTGTTTTTTTTTTGTTTGTTTATTTTGACATTGTTGATGATCTTTTGTTTTTCAATTTCAATCTTTTCCATACAGATCCCCTTTTCTTTCTCAATTTTTCTATTTTAATTATAATTTCCCATTGCTGCCTTTTTAAATAACTACAACTTCATTTTTGCTAGTGTTTCTACCGCTATCATTTGGTTTTTCACCCAATTTTATCCCCGTAAAGTTTTCTGTTTGCTTGTTTTGGTTTGATTTATAGCATTTTTGTCTTTCCTCTCTACTTGGTGGAGGTGGGGTACTGTGTCTGATCAGGTTAGCAAAGAGCTGCTGACCTCAAGGGAACACCCAACTGGGCACCCCCAGAGGGTGGGGTTTTTTAAGGTTGTGTCAAAGTACCCTACTGTACACCTATATTGCCCTGTCTCCCTCTTTCTGTGCCTCTCTTCTTTTTGTCAATATTCCTTATCCCCACCCCGCTCTCCTTTCTCTATCTTTATTTTTTTTCTTATCACTCGGTCCTCCTTTCTTTCATCCCTTTGTTGCTCTTCAACCTTCTCACCCTTCTGGTCCTGTAACCCTTAGTCCACAGGCACAAGAACTTAAAGAGCAAGAGGAAGTGAAAGGAAAAATAGGGCAAGGAAACAGAAAAAAGAAATCACTCATGAGGAAGAATCAGCAGAAAACTCCAGGCAACATGAAGAACCAGTCCAGAACAACACCGCCAAGGGACCATGAGGTAGCTACTGCAGAGGATTCCACCTATACAGAAATGTTAGGAATGACAGAAAGGGAATTTAGAATACACATATTGAAAACAATGAAAGAAATGATGGAAACAATGAAGGAAACTGCTAATAAAGTGGAAAATAACCAAAAGGAAATCCAAAAACAGAATCAAATCAGAGATGAACGATATGAAGAATATAAAAAGGATGTAGCAGAGCTGAAGGAAATGAAACAGTAAATCAGGGAACTTAAAGCTGCAATGGAAAGTATCAGCAACAGGTTAGACCATACAGAGGAAAGAATTTCAGAGGTAGAAGACAAAGTTTTTGAGATAACTCAGATAGTAAAAGAGGCAGAAAAGAAGAGAGAGAAAGCAGAACGTTCACTGTCAGAATTATGGGACTTTATGAAGCGTTCCAACATACGAGTTATGGGAATTCCAGAAGGGGAAGAAGAATGCCCCAGAGGAATGGAAGCCATACTAGAGAATATTATAAAAGAAAATTTCCCAAATATCATCAAAGATTCTGACACACTGCTTTCAGAGGGATATCGGACCCCAGGTCGCCTCGACTCTAACCGAGCTTCTCCAACACACATTGTGATGAACCTGTCCAAAGTCAAGACAAAAAAAGATTCTGCAAGCTGCCAGGAGTAAGCGCCAGTTGACCTACAGGGGCAAATCCATCAGAGTGACTGCAGACTTCTCTAATGAAACTTTCCAAGCAAGAAGACAATGGTCATCTACCTTTAATCTACTTAAACAGAACAATTTTCAGCCCAGAATTCTGTACCCTGCTAAGCTAAGCTTCAAAATTGATGGAGAAATCAAATCATTTACGGATATACAAACATTGAGGAAATTCGCCACAACAAGACCAGCCCTACAGGAAATACTTCAACCTGTTCTGCACACTGACCACCACAATGGATCAGCAGCAAAGTAAGAACTCAGAAATCAAAGGACAGAACCTAACCTCCACACGAATGCAAAAGATACAACTAAGCAATGGACTCTCACAAAATAAGACGAATAGAATTCTACCACACTTATCAATTATCTCCATAAATGTTAACGGCTTGAATTCCCCACTGAAGAGACATAGATTGGCTGACTGGATTAAAAAACACAAGCCATCCATTTGCTGTCTGCAAGAAACACACCTGGCTTCAAAAGACAAATTAAAGCTCCGAGTCAAGGGTTGGAAGACAATTTTTCAGGCAAATGGAATTCAGAAGAAAAGAGGAGTTGCGATCTTATTTTCAGATACATGTGGATTTAAAGCAACTAAAGTCAAAAAAGACAAAGACGGTCACTTTATATTGGTCAAGGGAAAAATACAACAAGAAGACATTTCAATTCTAAATATCTATGCACCCAATTTAAATGCTCCCAGATTCTTGAAGCAGACCTTACTCAGTCTGAGCAATATGATATCTGATAATACCATCATAACAGGGGACTTTAACACACCTCTTACAGAACTGGACAGATCCTCTAAACAGAAATTAAACAAAGATATAAGAGATTTAAATGAGACCCTAGAACAACTATGCTTGATAGATGCATATAGAACATTCCACCCCAAAGATAAAGAATATACATTCTTCTCATCACCCCATGGAACATTCTCCAAAATTGATCATATCCTGGGACACAAAACAAATATCAACAGAATCAAAAGAATTGAAATTTTACCTTGTATCTTTTCAGACCATAAGGCACTAAAGGTGGAACTCAACTCTAACAAAAATGCTCGACCCCACCCAAAGGCATGGAAATTAAACAATCTTCTGTTGAATAACAGATGGGTGCAGGAAGAAATAAAACAGGAAATCATTAACTTCCTTGAGCATAACAACAATGAAGACACAAGCTACCAAAACCTGTGGGATACTGCAAAAGCAGTTTTGAGAGGAAAATTCATCGCTTTAGATGCCTACATTCGAAAAACAGAAAGAGAGCACATCAACAATCTCACAAGAGATCTTATGGAATTGGAAAAAGAAGAACAATCTAAGGCTAAACTCAGTAGAAGAAAAGAAATATCCAAAATCAAATCAGAGATCAATGAAATTGAAAACAAAAGAATCATTCAGAAAATTAATGAAACAAGGAGTTGGTTTTTTGAAAAAATAAATAAAATAGATAAGCCATTGGCCAGACTAACTAGAAATAGCAAAGTAAAATCTCTAGTAACCTCAATCAGAAACGATAAAGGGGAAATAACAACTGATCCCACAGAGATACAAGAGATCGTCTCTGAATACTACCAGAAACTCTATGCCCAGAAATTTTACAATGTGAAGGAAATGGATCAATATTTGGAATCACACCCTCTCCCTAGACTTAGCCAGGAAGAAACAGACCTCATGAACAGGCCAATTTCAAGCACTGAGATCAAAGAAACAATAAAAAAGCTTCCAACTAAAAAATGCCCTGGTCTAGATGGCTTCACGCCAGAATTCTATCAAACCTTCAAGGAAGAGCTTATTCCTGTACTGCAGAAAGTATTCCAAAAAATTGAGGAAGAAGGAATCTTCCCCAACACATTCTATGAAGCAAACATCACCCTGATACCAAAACCAGGAAAAGACCCAAACAAAAAGGAGAATTTCAGACCAATCTCACTCATGAATATAGATGCAAAAATTCTCAACAAAATCCTAGCCAATAGATTACAGCTTATCATCAAAAAAGTCATTCATCATGATCAAGTACGCTTCATCCCAGGGACGCAAGGCTGGTTTAACATACGCAAGTCCATAAATGTTATCCACCATATTAACAGAGGCAAAAATAAAGATCACATGATCCTCTCAATAGATGCAGAAAAAGCATTTGATAAAATCCAGCATCCTTTTCTAATTAGAACACTGAAGAGTATAGGCATAGGTGGCACATTTCTAAAACTGATTGAAGCTATCTATGACAAACCCACAGCCAATATTTTACTGAATGGAGTAAAACTCAAAGCTTTTCCTCTTAGAACTGGAACCAGACAAGGTTGTCCTCTGTCACCTTTACTATTCAACGTAGTGCTGGAAGTTCTAGCCAATACAATTAGGCAAGACAAGGAAATAAAGGGAATCCAAATGGGAGCAGAGGAGGTCAAACTCTCCCTCTTTGCTGACGACATGATCTTATACTTAGAGAACCCCAAAGACTCAACCACAAGACTCCTAGAAGTCATCAAAAAATACACTAATGTTTCAGGATATAAAATCAATGTCCACAAGTCAGTAGCCTTTGTATACACCAATAACAGTCAAGATGAGAAGCTAATTAAGGACACAACTCCCTTCACCATAGTTTCAAAGAAAATGAAATACCTAGGAATATACCTAAAGAAGGAGGTGAAGGACCTCTATAAAGAAAACTATGAACTCCTCAGAAAGGAAATAGCAGAGGATATTAACAAATGGAAGAACATACCATGCTCATGGATGGGAAGAATGAACATTGTTAAAATGTCTATACTTCCCAAAGCAATCTACCTATTCAATGCCATTCCTATCAAAGTAACTACATCATACTTTCAAGATTTGGAAAAAATGATTCTGCGTTTTGTATGGAACCGGAAAAAAACCCGTATAGCTAAGGCAGTTCTCTGTAACAAAAATAAAGCTGGGGGCATCAGCATACCAGATTTTAGTCTGTACTACAAAGCCATAGTGGTCAAGACAGCATGGTACTGGCACAAAAACAGAGACATAGACACTTGGAATCGAATTGAAAACCAAGAAATGAAACTAACATTTTACAACCACCTAATCTTTGATAAACCAAACAAAAACATATCTTGGGGGAAAGACTCCCTATTCAATAAATGGTGTTGGGAGAACTGGATGTCTACATGTAAAAGACTGAAACTGGACCCACACCTTTCCCCACTCACAAAAATTGATTCAAGATGGATAAAGGACTTAAACTTAAGGCATGAAACAATAAAAATCCTCCAAGAAAGCATAGGAAAAACACTGGAAGATATTGGCCTGGGGAAAGACTTCATGAAGAAGACTGCCATGGCAATTGCAACAACAACAAAAATAAACAAATGGGACTTCATTAAACTGAAAAGCTTCTGTACAGCTAAGGAGACAATAACCAAAGCAAAGAGACAACCTACACAATGGGAAAGGATATTTGCATATTTTCAATCAGACAAAAGCTTGATAACTAGGATCTATAGAGAACTCAAATTAATCCACATGAAAAAAGCCAACAATCCCATTTATCAATGGGCAAGAGACATCAATAGAACTTTCTCTAAAGAGGACAGACGAATGGCTAACAAACACATGAAAAAATGTTCATCATCTCTATCTATTAGAGAAATGCAAATCAAAACAACCCTGAGATATCATCTAACCCCAGTGAGAATGGCCCACATCACAAAATCTCAAAACTGCAGATGCTGGCGTGGATGTGGAGAGAAGGGAACACTTTTACACTGCTGGTGGGACTGCAAACTAGTACAACCTTTCTGGAAGGAAGTATGGAGAAACCTCAAAGCACTCAAGCTAGACCTCCCATTTGATCCTGCAATCCCATTACTGGGCATCTACCCAGAAGGAAAGAAATCCTTTTATCATAAGGACACTTGTACTAGACTGTTTATTGCAGCTCAATTTACAATCACCAAAATGTGGAAACAGCCTAAATGCCCACCAACCCAGGAATGGATTAACAAGCTGTGGTATATGTATACCATGGAATACTATTCAGCCATTAAAAAAAATGGAGACTTTACATCCTTTGTATTAACCTGGATGGACGTGGAAGACATTATTCTTAGTAAAGCATCACAAGAATGGAGAAGCATGAATCGTATGTACTCAATTTTGATATGAGGATAATTAATGACAATTATGGTTATGGGGGGGGAACAGAAAGAGGGAAGGAGGGAGGTGGGTGGGGCCTTGGTGTGTGTCACACTTTATGGGGGCAAGACATGATTGCAAGAGGGACTTTACGTAACAATTGCAATCAGTGTAACCTGGCTTATTGTACCCTCCATGAATCCCCAACTATAAAAAAATAAATAAAAAAAAATAAGAATCCAGTAGGAAAAAAAAAAAAAATAGACCTCCTAACTTCAAAATAAAATAAATCCTAACTTGTTCTTACCTTGGTCCTTAGGCAGCAGCAGGCTCTGCACAGGCAACCTGGTGACAACGCAGATTACACCAGAGACTGAGAGGAGGAGTCAAGAGACAGAGAGAAGGAGGGGAGTCAGAGAGTAGGAGGGGAGTCAGAGAGTGTGGGGCACATTCCACACATGCGCAGTGCGGGCCTGGACAAGTGGGCTGCTAAGCAGGACGGCAAAAACACCCGGCTCGGAGAGACAGAGAGAAGGAGCGGAGTCGGAGATTTGGAGCACATTCCACACATGTGCACTGCGGCCAGGGATGAGTCAGCTGCTAAGCAGGACAGGCAGGGCGGCAAAAACACCTGACAGGCCAGATAAATGTCCTTGGTGGGCCGCATGTGGCCCACGAGCCATAGTTTGAGGACCCCTGGCTTAACAGATGCAGAAATATAGTTAAATAGAATAAACTCTTTTTTAGGAAAAGAAATGGCTCCTAAGTAAACTGCTGGAGAAGAGCAAAGAAAATAGAGATCAGAGTAGAAGAGTAGAAGTTGAGAAGCTGTGCACAGTAGATCATCTTGGCCTACTCTAACATATGAAATCATTCATTTATTCATCAAATACTGAGGGGATTTTTGCACGCTAAGCACTCTTCTACAGGTTGGAAACATAGTAGATTACCCAAACTTAAAAATTCCAAACCTTATGGAGCTTATTTTCCAGGTGGGAGAGACAGACAATAAATAAATGAGACAAATATATGAACTGCCACATGATTAGAAATGTTATGGAGAAAAATTAAGCTAAGAAGGTACATAAGAAATACAAAGGGTGCTCTTTTAAATAGGGTGATCAAGGTATTTGAGTAAATACCTGAGGGAGTTTTTGGATATCTGGGCAGACAACTTTCTGGGCAGAAAACATAGCAAATGCAAAGGCCCTAAGGCAGAAGTGTGCCTGAGTATCCTAGAAACAATCAAGAGTGCAGAGCTAAAGAATTGAGAAAATGAAATCAGAGAAGAAGTAGGATTGACACAGATCTGGTGAAACTTTTACTCTGAGTTGATGGGAGCCATTGGACAGTTTTGTGGGAGCCACTGGAGAATTTTATGTAGAAAAAAATGACATCTTCTGGCCAGGTGCAGTGGCTCATGCATGTAATCTTAGCACTCAGAGGCCAAGGTGGGAGGACAGCTTGAAGTCAGGAATTTGAGACCACTCTGAGCAAGAGATCCCATCACTACCTAAAAAAAATAGAAAAAATTAGCCAGGCTTTGTGGCAGGCGCATGTAGTCTCAGCTACGGAGTAGGCTAAGGCAGCAGGATTGCTTGAACCCAGGAGTCTGAGGTTACAGTGAGTTAAGCTCACACCATGGCGCTCTAGTGGGGGCAACCAAATGAGATTCTGTCTCAAAAAAACAAAGTAAAAAGAAAAGTAACATCTTCTGACATTATAATAGGATCACTTTGCTGGGTTGAGAATAGACAGTAGAGAGTAAGGACAGAAATAAAGAGACCAGTTAGGAGGCTACTGAAATATCTAGGAGAAAAAGGCTAATGATTTGGACCAGAGAGGTAGTGGTGATAATAAGCCGATGATTTCTTCAGACTAGATTCTTGGGTATGAAAGAAAGGAGACAAGGATAACTATGAAGCTTTTGGCCTGAGCACCTGGGAGGATGGAATTGTCATAGAAAAGAGGGAGAAGACTTCAAAAGGAGCGGGGTGGGGGGGGTTAAATGAAGACAGGAAAGAAAGGACATATAATTTGAATGATCCTCTATTTTCTCAGCTCATAATATGAAGAAAATAATACCTACGCAAGACAGAAAAGATAAGACCTGAAATAAAAATGTAAGAAATGTATCCAACATGTGTGCCTAAGGTAATCCATCTGTGATGGTACTTTCTTCTAAGATACCCTTCCTCAAGAGGACAAACCATGGTAGAAAAATTTGCTAGTTATTAAAATTTGCTGGTTGTTACAAAGCAAAATAAATCTACAACATACATAATAAGCAAAGGGTTTTTCTCAAAAGAGTATAAAGAACTCTTTCAAATGAATAAGAAAAGGTATAAAAATAGAAAAAGTTCAAAGACTAGCTCAGAAATGAATAAGAATTCTCAAAATACAAAACATATGGCCAATAAAGTCCAACCATACTAATTAAAGACAGAATGATAAGCAATTATTTTTTATTTGGTGAGGATTAGAAAATATAATTATGCCTATTACGAATGTTGGACAATATTATGTCATGCTGAAGGAAGTATAAGTTATAATAATTTTTGGCAACCTGTAAATCTTTAAACTGCATACTTTTTAAACCAGTAATTTCAGTTCTTGGAATTTATTCTAACATTCAAATGTTTGCTAAAAATTTACATATAAGAATGTGCATTGAAAAGCAAATATATAAGGTACTCAATACTAATATGAAGCCAATAGACTATACGATGCATGCCTAAATAGGAGAAAAACTCATTTCAATTCAAGTTGGGAGGAAGGGTGGCGGGTGAGGGGTTGAGGTGCTCTCACTGAAAGGGCATTGGAGGGGGTGGTTGGCACACCTTTTGTGTGGAGAACATAACCACAAGATGAATCTACCTAACAAAATCAAATATTTTGACCTGGTTGTTTGTACCCTCACGTTAACCTGAAATAAACTTACTTTAAAAAAAAAAAAAAACTGCATTGCAGTGTCATTTAAATGTAGTAAAAGAGTTGGAAATATCATAGGTATTAAACAAAACATAATTATGGTAAGCACTGTATGTTATGATGCAATCATTTTATATTCTAGGCAGACACTAAATATATTGTTGAAAAACGTCTGTTACATGGAAACATGTTCACCATATTGTTGTATAAAATAAACCTACTACAAAAAGGTATGTAGAGCAAGGTTCTCTTCACAAACATTAATCATGATTATCTCAATACTAGAATGACAGTTTATTTTTCTTTCCTGTGCATTTCTGTTTTTCCAAGCTTGTTGCCGTAAGAAAGCATTACTTTCTCTTGGAAGTGGAATTGCTGGGTTATAGGCTGTATATACATACACATGATGAGATTTAGCTGATACTGCCAAACAGCTTTCCAAAATGATCATACCAATTTACACTTTCACTGTTAATGTATAAGCATTCAGGTTAAAAAAAAAAAATCGGGTTAGCATGCATCCAGTAAACAGCCATTGGTTTGAACCTACAACTTTAGATGTTAACAATAATTAATTAAGCACAAGTTTTAAATTAAGTACATTGGTTGTAATTCCTCATTAGTGACAGAATGTCAGCTTTCTCTAAATTGTATTTTTCATTAATTTATCTCATTTATTTTTACCTGAATTAGGTGTAGTATTTTAAAGCTGAAATTAGATTTCTTTAATGTAGAAGCAAGACAAGACTCCCCCGTCTTTTTCTTACCACCTTTATTACCACTTAAAAATATAATAAATAATACATACTTTCCAAGTTATTAAAGATTTTAAGTAATAGATATCCAGTATCATATGGAAGAGGAACACAGTATCGCCTCATTAACACATGTGCACACTCATATACACTCTTTCTTCTTTTTTTTTTTTTTTTTTTGAGACAGAGCCTCAAGCTGTCACCCTGGGTAGAGTGACATGGCATCACAGCTTCTGGGCTCAAGCGATTCTCCTGCCTCTGCCTCTCAAGTAGCTGGGACTACAGGCACCTGCCACAACACCCGGCCAGTTTTTGGTCGCACCCGTCATTGTTGTTTGGCGGCCTGGGCTGGATTCGAACCCGCCAGCTCAAGTGTATGTAGCTGACGCCTTACCCACTTGGGCCACAGGCACTGAGCCATACACTCTCCTTTCACAGCTCTAACTACAGATGTTAATATCCCCATGAGGAAGTAGACAAAGGGCATCCCTTCTGTTCAAAAAAAACAGAAGTTAAAGTGCAGCATAGGGAAGTGAGCGGTCTAAAGTGAGAATGTCAAAGCTATCCCTTCCTTGTTCAGATAACTTGGAATCGGAACTAAAAAGGGCATGAAGACATTATCATTTGTAGAGGATTAAATCTAAATTTAAATTATCTTGTAAGTTTGCTTCTCTTCAAAAGAGCTCAAAAACGAACAATATGTTTCCTGGTCACATATTAATCATCTTGTCAAGAAATTCTTTCTTCTAACAAATTTAAAATCTTCTTTCTTATTTAAACTCTGTTGCTTTTGAATGGTCTCATTTCTTAGGGAAATTAAACTAGGGGTCAGGGTCTACTTCACTGATGTGAAAGGCTTATTTTCTGTTGTTGTTGTCTTATTAAACTTCAGAATATTACTGGGGTGCAAAAAGTTTTTTTACATGTATACCTTGTAAAATTCTTAAGTCAGGTTTTTAGTATGCTCATCACCAGAATAGTGTTCGTTGTACCCAATAAATTTTTACCCCTCACTCCCCACCCTCCCCGCTGCCTGCTTCCCAATGTCCTTTACATCCCCTTGTGCCCATCAATGCCCATTATCAGCTCTCACCTATTAGAGAGTATATGTGGTGTTTGCTTTTCCATTCTTGATATACTCGACTTATGATAATGGTCTCTAGTTTCATTCCATTTTATGGCTGAGTTGTACTCCATAATACATAGTATACTCCACATTTCTTTATCCATTCATGAATTGGTGGGCACTTAGGTTGATTCCACATTTTTGCAAGTATGAATTGTGCTGTGATAAACATTCAGGTATAGGTGTCTTTTTGATAAAATGACTATTTTTTTTCCTTTGGTTAAATACCCAGTAATGGGATTGCTTAATTGAATGGTAAGTCTAGATTTATTTCTCTGAAGCATCTCCATACTGTTTTTCGTAGAGGTTGTACTAATTTACAATTCCACCAACAATGTCTATAAGTGTTCCTCTCTTTGTGCACACCAGCATCTATAGTTTTTTGACTTTTTGTTAATGGTCATTCGACAGGGGTAAGGTGTATCTCATTGTAGTTTTAATTTGCACCTCTCTGATGATTGGTGACAGTGAGATTTTTTCATGTACTTATTGGCCATTTGTCTATCTTCTTTCAAAAAACTTCTGTTGATGTGATTTGTTCACTTTTTTATGGGATTGTTTGGTCTTTTTCTTGTTATTTGGGCTTTTTATAGATAATGGATATCAGTTATTTGTCAGATATATAGCTGACAAATATACTTTCCCATTCAGTAGGTCTTCTATTCACTCTGTTGATTATTTCCTTTGCTGTGTAGAAGCTTTTTAATTTAAGTAAGTCCTGTTTATTTATTTTTGTTGTTATTATATTTGCCTTTGAGGTCTTAGCCCTAAATTATTGGCTTAAGGCCTAGGCCAATGTCTAAAAGTTTTTCTACATTTTCTTCTAGAATTTTTATGATTTCATGGCTTACATTTAGGTCTTTAATCCATCTTGAATTAATTTTTGTATATGGCAAGAGATATGGATTCTGTTTCACTCTTCTGCATATGGCTGTCCAGTTTTCCTAAAACCATTTATTAAATGGGGCTTCCTTTTCCCGGTATATGAGTTTTGACAATTAAGTTTGAAAACTTGCCACCCTGCATTTACATTGGCAGCACTGTATAAACAGCTTTGTAAGGTTTCATAACCGTTTTATATTCATGTCTCACAGCTGTGTTCGTGTTTACGTGTTCATCTTGCTGAGTGGCATCTATTACTGTTGTTGTGTGTTTTATGTGCCATGACAAGAATGTCAGAGCTTAGATTAGAGCAACAAACAAACATTAAACTTTCTTGTTAAGCTTGGCAAGAGTGGAAATGAAATTAGGGACATGTTAGCCCAAGTTTATAGGGATAATGCCATGAAGAAAACAGGAGTGTACAAATAGATTAAATGTTTTTCTTAGGGAAAAGAAAGCATCAGGGCAGCCAGGAACTCACAGAACTGACAAAACATTGCAAAACTTCATCAAATTATGCATCAAAATGGTCAGCTGACTATAAGAAGCATAACAAACCAAGTAAACATCAATAGAGAAACAGGAAAATCTTCACTGAAAATATTAGCATGAGAAAGGTGTGTCTCTTGCATCACAACAATGCACCAACTCACACAGCACTGTCCATGAGAGGGTATTTAACCAGTAAACAAATAAGTGTATTGGAACACACTCCCTGCTCACCTGATCTGACCCCCAGTGATTTTTTTCTTTACCCAAAGATAAAGCAAATATTGAAGGAAGACATGTTGATAACATCCAGGACATCAAGGTTAATATGACAACAGTTTTGATGGCTATTCCAGAAAAAGGGTTCCAAAATTGCTTTGAAGGGTAGACGAGGCACTGGTGCATAGTTTCCCAAGGGGAGTACTTCAAAGTTGACCATAGTGATATTCAGCAATGAGGTATGTAGCACTTTTTCTAGGATGAGTTCACAAACTTAATTGTCCAACCTCATATGTTGTTATCTGCTTTGTTGATGATCAGTTGGTTGTAGACAGATCATTTTAATTCCTGAGTTCTCAATTTCATTCCATTGGTATATATTTCTACTTTTATGCCATAACCATGCTATTTTGGTTACTACAGCCTTATAGTGTAATTTGAAATCAGGTAATGTGATGCCTCTAGATTTGTTCATTTTTTTTAAGATTGTTTTGGCTATTCAGGCTCTTTTGTTTCCAAGTGAAGATAAGAATTATTTTTTTCTATATCTTTGGAATATGGTGCTGGTGTTTTGCTAAGGATTGAGTTCAGTGTGAAAATCACTTTGGACAGTTACTACTCTAGGGATGAGCACACCATAAGCCCTGACTTAAGCCTTATACAAGATATACATGTAATAAAAACACTTGTACTCCTCTTAATTAATTTTTTAAATAGGCTGGGCTTGGTGGCTCACATCTATCTTCCTAGTGCTCTGGTAAACCAAGGTAGGAGGACTACTTGAGGCTAGGAATTTGAGACCAGCCTGAGCAAGAGTGACACTCTGTCTCTACAAAAAAAAAGTAGCAAGACATGGTGGTGGCATCCATAAGCCCAGCTATCTAGAAACCTGAAGCAGGAGGATCTCTTGAGCTCAGGAATTTGAGGTTATAATGATGACACTGCACTCAAGCTAGGGTGACAGAGTCAGTCTCTAACTCAAATTTTTTGTTTGTTTGTTTTGAAATAATTTTATAAAACAGAATTGGTTTTTAAAAATGTTTTAAATAAATGAAGTTGAGCATTTTGCCTATCTTTCTATTTTTCTAAAGCAACTTATACAATAAGCATTGTCAGGCAATAAGGATCCAGGGAAACTGTCTAGGTACTACACACACAAAATTTGAAGACTTTAAAAAAAAAAACTGTCTTAACTTTTAATACACATAAAAGACAAGTGCACATATTATAAATGTACAGCTCTATCGATTTTCACAAACTGAATAGACCCATGTAATCAGCAGCCAGATCAGGAAACAGAATCCAGAAACATCTTTGTGCCCACTTCCAGTCACTATTTCCCCTCAAGGGTAATCCTGACTTCTGACTGAATAGATTAGTTTTGTCTATTTTTATATTTTGTGTAACTGGAATAATAAAAAATATACTCTTTTGTGCTTGACTACTTATTACTTATAAATTCATCCATATTGTCACTGTAGCTGTGGATGGTTTATTCTTCACCAAATATATCCCATTAGATGAATATTCCATGAATTAGTTCTCCATTCTACTGTTGATCGCTGTTAAGCGTCCAGATAAGTTGTTACTGGGATTTTTTTTTTAATCTTTTTACATGCATGCTAGACAAGTAAGAGAATTATTTGAATACCAGACAACAGTAAGGGAGAAATGTCAAATGGTATAGTCACTTTAGAAAACAGTCTGACAGTTCCTGAAATTATCAAACATAGAGTCACCACATGACCCATTAATTGTACTCTTAGGCATATACACAAGAGAAATGAAAATGTGTACATGCAAAATCTTTTTTGTTGTTTTTGGTTTTTGCTTTGTGTGTTTTGTTAATACATAATCTTGTACATAAATAATCATAGCACTCATAATAGCCAGGACATGAAAATAATCCAGATGTCCAAATGATGTATGGTCAAACATAATGTAGAATGTCTGTGCAACAGAATATTGTTTGGCCATAAAAAGGAATGAAGTACTGATATATGGTACAGCACAGATGAACCTTGAAAATATTATGTTGTATAAAAGAAGCCAGCTACAAAGAGTATTATTCTATGATCCATTTATATGAAATATCCAGAATCAAAATAGACAATTTCATGTAGACAGAAAGAGGCTTAGTGGTTGCCAGGGATTAAAGGGAGAGGAGATGGGGCATGACTGCTGATGGATATGAGGTTTCTTTCTGATGCAATGAAAATGTTCTGGAATTAGACAGTAATAATGATTGGCTATCCTTGTAAATATACTAAAACCACTGAATTGTATACTTTATAAGATGAATTTTACAGTATAGGAAATATCTCTCAATTTAAAAAAAAAAAAAGAAGAAGAATAAACAAATGTCACAGCCTTATTTATCTTGAAAATATCCTCTGACCCCTGGTGGTCTAGGGTTACCAGGGTCACATAGGAAGGTACAGAAGACAAACTTTTAGAGGCAGATACTGGGAGAATAAGACAGAAATTCACAGAGAAAGACAGTGAAGGTATGTCCTTATTTGACCTTGGCTCTGGATGGAATGATAAAAATGTAAAAAATATTCCCCCTAAAAATCACTAGCTCCATACCTGATTTGCAGCCAAAATTAATATTATCTGTGGGGTCCAAAAGTACCACAAATGTAAAATTTTAGATTTGGCGTGTCCTGCATTGGTTGCGCCTCTCTTGCCCAGCAGCTGAAACAAACACAGATCCTGCCGAGGAATGCGTCTTAAATCCTTGCTTCACAGCATTGCCACAGATGAATATCCAAAGAAATTTAATATTAAAATTTCTCTTTTGATTTCTTTTTAATCCTGAGTGTTTTAAGTAATTTTTTACTGACAAGTCTTTTAAATGTACCTTTTCAGGCTCGGCATGATGGCTCACACCTATAATCCCTAGGAGGTGGAGGAGGATGGGTTGCTTGAGCGCAGGAGTTTGAGACCAGCCTGAGCAAGAGAGAGACCCCATCTCTACTAAAAATAGAAAAATTAGCCTGATGTTGTAGCCTACAGTGTAGCCTCAGTTACTTGGGAGGCTGAGGCAAGAGGATTGCTCAAGCCCAAGAGTTTGAGGTTGCTGTGAGCTATGACGCAATGGTACTCTACCCAGGGTGACAGAGTGAGACTCTGTCTCAAAAATAAAAACTAAAAATTAAATGTACCTTTTCAGGGTAGTGCCTGTGGCTCAAAGGAGTAGGGACCTGGCCCTACATACTGGAGGTAGTGGGTTCAAACCCGGCCGCGGCCAAAAACTGCAAAATATAAATAAATAAATAAAATAAAATGTACCATTTCATCATTGATTATTTATTTATTGCTTTATTGTCAGAGAACATATTCTGGGTGATGCTAATTCTTTAGAGTTTGTTGAGGCTTCTCTTGTAACCTACTGCATAATTAATATGAATGTTCATGGGTATTTGAAAAAATGGATATTCACTTTTGGGGCATGCAAAGCTTGATATTGAAAGATAGAAGACAAAATTTAGTTAATCTTGTGATTCAAAATTTTGCTTGTTTATTTCTTATCTGCCTTATCAAAAATTTCTAAATGTACCTTGTTGCATTTGAGAACTATTATTGTTGATATTTTATATTTCTCTCTTATTTTACTAGCTTTTGCTCTCTGTATTTTGAGTATATATTGTTTAGGGACTATTTTTGTCAGTAGGATATATGTTTATGATGTATTTTCTTGATCTATTGTTTCTTTTATCAACAGTCACCCACTTTATCTTTTTTTTTTTTTTTGAGACAGAGTCTTACTATGTCACCCTTGGTAGAGTGCTGTGCCATCACAGCTCACAGCAACCTCCAACTCTTGGGCTTAAGCGATTCTCTTGCCTCGGCCTCCCAAGTAGCTGGAACTACAGGCGCCCATTACACCACCCAGCTATTTTTTGTTTGTAGTTGTCATTGTTGTTTGGCAGGCCCAGGCTGGGTTGGAACCGCCAGCTCTGGTGTATGTGGCTGGCACCCTAGCTGCTATGCTACAGGCTCCAAGCCCACTTTATCTCTATATTAGTGTTCTCCAGAGAAATGGAACCAATAGTATACATACTACTACTACTACTACTACTACTGCCATGAGATCAACTTTATTAGCTCCCACAGCTGAATGAGAACATATTTGTCTTTCTGTGCCTGGCTTATTTCAGTGTAACCTAATTCTCTGTACCTTTGATGAATCCCAAACAATAAAAAACAAAACAAAATAAAAGAGTTGGCTATAAATGTGTGGATTCATCTCTGGATTCTCTATTCTGTTCCATTGGACTATGTGTCTGTTTTTATGCCAGTGCCATTCTTTTTTGGTTACTATTGCTTCTTAATGCTTTGAAGTCTGCTGATGTGATGCCTCCATTGCTTTTCCCCCCTCCTTAGGATTGCTTTGGCTATCCCGGGTCTTCTGTGGTTCCATACAAATTTTAGGAGTGTTTTTTCTATTTGCGTGAAGAATGTCATTGGTATTTTGATAAGGATTGCATTGAATCTACAGATCATTTTGGGTAGTATAGACATTTTAACAATATTTTTCCAATCCATGAGGATGGGATATTTTTCTGTTTTTAAATGTCTGTTTCAATTTCTTTCATCAGTGTTTTATAGGTTTCCTTATACAGATCTTTGACTTCTTCCTAGATTAAATTTAATCCTAGGTATTTTACTTTCTTATTGCTATTGTAAATGGAATTTCTTTCTTAATTTCTTTATCAGACTCTTCACTATTGGTATATAGAAACTCTACTGATTTTTGTGCGTTGATTTTGTATCCTGAATTCGATAGTTATTTCTAGATTTTTATGACTATGTCTTTTCTGGCATCTCAAGAATTATATGTGGATGAGAGGAAGCCAGCAGCCATATTTAGTTTACCATCTTTATTTAACTTTTAATTAAAATCATAACTGTATATACATTTATGGGATACAATGTGATGACTTGACATACAATATGGAATGATTAACCATTACCTCACTTATTTTTTGTGGTAAGACATTTATAATTTACTCTTAGTTATTCTGAAATATACCCTTCCATTTGGCACATTAGGTGAGATTCCACCAAATGCCCTGCCTCCTCCCACCAATCGCTCTCCCCCCTCCCCTCCCCTCTCCCTTTTCCCCTTTTCTCCCCTCCCTTTTGCTAGACTATATTTGTGTTTTATTATTTGTATAAGTGTATAAATGTTTATGTGTCAGTTTCATAATAGTATTGAGTACATTGGATTTTTTTTTCCATTCTTGAGATATTTTACTAAAAAGAATATGTTCCAACTCCATCCAGGTAAACATAAGAGATGTAAAGTCTCCATCTTTTTTTTTTTTTTAAACAAGAAGTTTATTTAAACAACAAGACGCTTGACTTAAAGGGAAAACTATCTAGGATTCATTTTTTTTTTAGAGTAATTTATCCCTACTTAGAGACAGATTGCCCTACATGTAACAGCTACGTACAAAAAAGTTATAAAATTGTCTGGTTTTACAATGATAAATGAAAACATTAAAATTCTCCAATTGAACAAGGTATGCAAGGTTTTTCATGTTGTTTTGTTAAAACAGTGAGAGCAAAATAACTTACTGGAATATAAAGATAAGAGCAGATAAGCATGCCACTAATGGAGAAAAGGGGGTATTTTCACAGAACCAATATTTTTCCCCAACCCATCTCCACCTGATGTCAATCAAAACATATCGTTGGCCATTTAGTTTAAAAAAAATGCAATATGCTTGTGCACATACACCAGTTACTTTATGTACAATAAAGGAATAGGGAAGGGGAAAATGAAAAGAATAGAGAAAACTATACTGTAGTAGTCAGGATGTGGTGGAACCAAATTGCAGTTTTCTAATTGAGAATGTCATCTTGGTCTATAATAACAGAGTTCTGGAGTAAAGTAGCAGGTTCCCTTTTTAGTAGACACCTCCTGTCTGCTGTTGGAACACATCAATTGTATCTTCATCCTCCATTTCCAACTGTGCAGGCGTGTCTGTTTCATTGATTGGCTGCCCATCAAATCAGAATCTGATCTGCCTCATTGACAAACCCTGTCGTTCACAATAGGCTTTCATTAGTTTACTAAGTGGTGTATGCCTCTTAATCTTAAACTGCACCACAGAACCATCCTGTCCCGCCACCTTTAAATTTATGTGATCGTTGTTCTCAGTCTTGACTCCTTCATTAGGCTTTTCATCTGCCATGGCGAGTCTCCTCAGCTGCCGCTTCACAAAAGATGTACCAGGTCTGCACTGAACGAGCACACAGGCACCACCAGGAGCGGCAGAAGCAATCTCCATCTTTTTTTATGGCTGAATAGTTCACCATCTTATCTGGACCCAGAAGGCTCTGATATAATGCATGAAACATTCATGAAAATACATTTATGTAAATATAAATACATACTTTAAGGAAAAAAGTATCTCACGTGTATGCGTGTTGATGTGTGTATACATACATATTCATTTATTTCCTTATTTCCTTTATTCTTCCTTTTCATATGTTACATACATTTCAAGAACTCACCAAATTCCAAACATTGTATTAGGCCTTGAGAGAGTCATAAAAATGAACACAATACCATTTTCCCCATCATAATCCAATAAAACAATAAACTACCCAATCTCTGTCTACAAAGATTAAGATGAGTTATAATAACAAATTTATTGATGCCCATAGCTCAGTGGGTAGGGCACCGGCCACATACACCAAGGCTGGCGGGTTTGAACCCAGCCCAGGCCAGCTAAAATCAACAATGACAACTGCAACAACAACAAAAAAATAGCTGGGAATTGTGGCGGGCACCTGTCGTCCCAGCTACTTAGGAGTGGGGGCAAGAGAATCACTTAAGCCCAAGAGTTTGAGGTTGTTGTGACGTAGTGATACTCTGTCTCAAAAAAAAAAAAAAAAGAAAGAAAGAAAGAAAAAGAAAAAAAATTATGGCCACACGCTGTGGCTCACGCCTGTAATACTAACATTCTGGGAGGCTGAGGCGGGTGGATTTCCTGAGCTCACAGGTTTGAGACCAGCCGGAGCCAGAGCGAGACCCCCACCTCTAAAAATAGCCAAGTATTGTGGTGGGGCCTGCAGTCCCAGCTACATTGGAGGCTGAGGCAAGAGAATTGTTCAGCCCAAGAGTTTGAGGTTGCTATGAGATATGACCGAGGGTGACATAGTGAAACTGTCTTCAAAGAAAGAAAGAAAAAAATGTATTCGAGACAAAGTCTCACTTTGTCACCCTGGGTAGAGTGCTGTGACATCATCATAACTCACAGCAACATCTATCTCTTGGGCTCAAGTGATCCTTTTGCCTCACCCTCCCCAATAGCTGGGACTATATGTGCCTATTGCCTCAGCCTCCCAGAGTGCTAAAATTACAGGCATGAGTCACTGCTCCCAGCCTATTAAGAAATTTTTAAAGCAAGGTAATTTAGCTGGGGCTAAGACAGGGAGGATTTAAGAGAAGGTATTTAACCAAAACCCCAATGTGTTTTGTAGATTTTTTAACAGGTCAATATTGGTAAAGAAAATATTTCCTATATAAAAGGAAAATCAGCAATAATACGGAGCTGATGGAGAAAGGCCTATTCGGGGAACAGGAAAATAGTCCATTGGGACCAAAAAGGAGTACCAAAACAAACACATTTTCAGAAGTTATTACAAATTATGCATACCCAGCTACATATGGGGTATTGCCTCCATGCCCTGGGCTGGATATATACATGAAATTTTAAATGGATAAGGTTCATTTTATGTGTAATTTGTATCATTGTTTTATTGTCACAGTATTTCCATGGTAACCAAACCCAAAGACAGGCGCCCTCTTTCTTATTGAATGATTCATGAATAGTTGGTCCATTCTCCCAGGTGATACCTTTAAGACCTTTTATCCAGTTGGCTGGCCAGGTGTGATTGCTGTTTAAAAAGGGAAAAATCCAAACACCCTAAAATTTATATTTAGGTATTCTCTCTAATTATCCTGTTACTGTCATACAAAATATTTAAGTTAACCCAACCCAATTTTCTCTTTAGAAACTAAGCAAACCATTTCCCAGAGCCTTGCACATTTCTTGGTGATTGAGCAATGATTGGGGCTAACCGAATTGTCTTTCTAACCTTTTAATATAAAGCTTATATCTTAAAATCACAAGGCAAATTCTTTCCCTCTTCTTTAAAAGAGACAGATGGCATATATGGACTTTCCTAGTAATGTCTTTTTTCTGTCGTTATTGTCGCTACTAAGGGCTCTGCTGTCATAGTCCCATTTTTTCCTCTGCTCTTAGCCCTTCCTAATATAGTCCAGTGTTTTACTTGAACATATTCTTTGAGTCTCATGGCATCTGAGGGTATGTTTTCTTCTCTCTTCAGATGAGGCACCTACTCTAACTAGTAGTCAGTGACAAAATTTTTCTTAAAAATAGAAAATAGCATTTTCTGAGTCATCCACCCTGCCTTTCATTTTGTCTGTTGTTATACTTTTAAGACTACTTGCCAGTCATCTTTTAGATTTCTCATATATTGCATCCTCTTTGTGCGTTACCATGTACATCTTATACTACATGCTATATCCTCAGTCCTAGGTACTTAGGAAACCTACAGCCAGTTTGAAGACATTACTCTTGAGCATGCAGTGGGAAATTATAATTAAGTTTTTATGTGGAACTTTTAAAAAGGAAAATTTCAACAGAAAATTAGAACCAGTGAATTCTTTATTACACACAGGATTATATTGCATGAATAATTGAAATCCACAGGTTATCCTAATAATATCTGCTTCCCTCTGCACCATTACCCCTTATGTCTAACCAGTTATTCCTACAACAATAATTCACAACTCTGGTCATCCAAAATTCTGAAAGGTTGTCGGATCAAAAAATTCACTGTTGTACTTAGAAAAGGAAATGAATATTGTCAATGAATTAAATATACAGGGCAGAAGCAGTGGCTCATGCCACTCTGGGAAGCAATTTGGGAAGCCAAGGTGGGTGGATTGCTTGAGCTCAGGAGTTTGAGTCCAACCTGAATAAGAGCGGGTCCCCTCCTTTACTAAAAATAGGAAAACTGGAAGCTAAATAAACTTATGCTCAATAATAGCTGGGTTAAAGACGAGATTAAGAAGAAAATTACCAAAGTTTTGGAACAAAATGATAATGAAGACACGAATTATCAGAACCTCTGGGATGCCACAAAGGCAGTCCTAAGAGGGAAATTTATAGCACTGCAAGCCTTCCTCAAGAGAATGGAAACAGAGGAAGTTAACAACTTAATGGGATATCTCAAGCAACTGGAAAAGGAAGAACATTCCAACCTCAAACCCAGCAGAAGAAAAGAAATAACCAAAATTTGAGCGGAATTAAATGAAACTGAAAATAAAACAATTATACAACAGATCAATAAATCAAAACGTTGGTTTTTTGAAAAGGTCAATAAAATAGATAAAACTTTGGCTAACCTAACCAGGAAAAAAAGAGTAAAATCTCTAATTTCATCAATCAGAAATGGCAAAGACAAAATAACAATGGACTCCTCAGAAATTCAAAAAATCCTTAATGACTATTACAAGAAAATTTATTCTCAGAAATATGAAAATCTGAAGGAAATTGAGCAATACTTGGAAGCACACCACGTTCCAAGACTTAGCCAGAATCAAGTGGAAATGATGAATAGGTCTATATCGAGTTCTAAAATAGCATCAACTATAAAAAAAACTCCCTAAAAAAAAAAGCCTGGGACCAGATGGCTTCATGTCAGAATTCTACCAAACCTTTAACGAGAACTAGTATCTATATTACTCAACCTTTTCCAAAGTATCAAAGAAGGAATACTACCCAACACATTCTATGAAGCAAACATCACCTTGATCCCCAAACCAGGAAAAGACCTAACAAGTAAAGAAAATTATGGACCAATATCACTAATGAATATAGATGCAAAAAAAAAATACAAACAGAATCCAGCAACATATCAAACAAATTATACACTATGACCAAGTGGGTTTTATCCCGAGTCTCAGGGCTGGTTCAATATACATAAATCTATAAATGTAATTCAGCACATAAACAAACTAAAAAACAAAGACCATATGATTCTCTCAATTGATGCAGAAAAAGCTTTTGATAATATCTAGCGTCCCTTCATGATCAGAACACTTAAGAAAATTGGTATAGAAGGGACATTTCTTAAACTAATAGAGGCCATCTACGGCAAACCCACAGCCAATATCGTATTGAATGGAGTTAAATTGAAATCATTTCCACTCAGATCAGGAACTAGGCACGGTTGCCCATTGTCTCCATTGCTCTTTAACATTATAATGGAAGTTTTAGCTATCACAATTAGGGAAGAAAAGGCCATCAAGGGTATCCATATAGGGTCAGAAGAAATCAAACTTTTACTCTTCACAGATGATACGATTGTATATCTGGAAAACACCAGGGATTCTACTACAAAACTCATAGAAGTGATTAAGGAACACAGCAGCATCTCAGGTTACAAAATAAACACTCATGAATCAGCCTTTATATATACCAACAATTGTCAACCTGAAAAAGCAGTCAAGGACTCTATTCCATTCACGGTAGTGCAAAGAAGATGAAATATTTGGGAGTTTATCGAACAAAGGACATGAAAGATATCTATAAAGAGAACTACGAAACTCTAAGAAAAGAAATAGCTGAAAATGTTAACGCATGGAAAAACATACCATGCTCATGGCTGGGAAGAAACATTGTTAAAATGTCCATACTTCCCAAAGCAATATGCAATTTTAATGCAATCCCTATTAAAGCTCCATTGTCATACTTCAAAGATCTCAAAAAAATAATACTTCGTTTTATATGGAATCAGAAAAAAACCTCGAATAGCCAAGACATTACTCAGAAATAAAAACACAGCAGGAGGAATCACGCTACCTGACCTGAGACTGTACTATAAATCGACAGTGATCAAAACAGCATGGTACTGGCACAAAGACAGAGAGGTAGATGTATGGAACAGAATAGAGAACCAAGAGATGAATCCAGCTACTTACTGTTATTTGATCTTTGACAAGCCAATTAAAAACATTCAGTGGGGAAAAGATTCCCTATTTAACAAACGGTGTTGGGTGAACTGGCTGGTGACCCGTAGGAGACTGAAACTGGACCCACACCTTTCACCATTAACTAAGATGGACTCTCACTGGGTAAAAGATTTAAACTTAAGACATGAAACGATAAAAATACTAAAAGAAAGTTCAGGGAAAACTCTTGAAGAAATCGGTCTGGGTGAATATTTTATGAGGAGGACCCCCCCGGGCAATTGAAGCAGCATCAAAAATACATTACTGGGACCTGATCGAACTAAAAAGCTTCTGCACAGCCAAGAACACAGTAAGTAAAGCAAGCAAACAGCCCTCAGAATGGGAGAAGATATTTGAAGGTTATGTCTCTGATAAAGGTTTAATAACCAGAATCCACAGAGAACTTAAACGTATTAGCAAGAAAAGAACAAATGACCCCATCTCAGGGTGGGCAAGGGACTTGAAGAGAAACTTCTCTGAAGAAGATAGGCACACGGCTTACAGACACATGAAAAAATGCTTATCATCCTTAATCATCAGAGAAATGCAAATCAAAACTACTTTGAGATATCATCTAACTCCAGTAAGATTAGCCCGTATCACAAAATCCCAAGACCAGAGATGTTGGCATGGATGTGGAGAAAAGAGAACATTTCTACACTGCTGGTGGGAACGCAAACTAATATGTTCCTTTTGGAAAGATGTTTGGAGAACACTTAGAGATCTAAAAATGGGCCTCCCATTCCATCCTACAATTCCTCTACTAGGTGTATAACCAGAAGACCAAAAATCACCTTATAACAAATATATTTATACCAGAATATTTATTGCAGCCCAATTCATAATTGCCAAATTATGGAAGAAGCCCAAGTGCCCATTGATCCAAGAATGGATTAATAAATTGTGGTATGTGTACACCATGGAATATTATGCAGCCTTAAAGAAAGATGGAGACTTCACCTCTTTCATGTTAACATGGATGGAGCTGGAACATATTCTTCTTAGCAAAGTATCTCAAGAATGGAAGAAAAAGTATCCAATGTACTCAGCCCTACTATGAAACTAATTTATAGCTTTCATAAGAAAGCTATAACCCAGTTATAACCTAAGAATATGGGGAAAGGGGAAAGGGAGGGGAGGTGGGAGGATGGGTGAAGGGAGGGTTGGGACCACACTTGTGGTGCATCTTACAAGGGTACATGTGAAACTTACTAAATGTAGAATATAAATGTCTTAACACAATAACTAAGAAAATGCCAGGAAGGCTATGTTAACCAGTGTGATGAAAATATGTCAAATGGTATATAAAACCAGTGTATGGTGCCCCATGATTGCATTAATGCACACAGCTATGATTTAATAAAATAAAACTAAAATAGCATAAGGAATGAGGCTGAAATGTCAGCAACATGATGGATGAAGGATTACAAGGTGGATTAATATTTATTATCTTTATTTTTATGTCATCAGCATATCATTAAAGGTCATTCATAATAAAAAAAAAATAGGAAAACTGAGGCAAGAGAATCACTTGATCCCAGGAGTTCAAGGTTGTTGAGAGCTATGATGATGCCATGGCACTCTACCCAGGGCAGCAGAGTGAGACTTTGTCTCAAAAAAAATTTTTTTAATTAATTAGCTAATTAAACATACCCAAAGAGAGACTCTAAGAAATCATATTAGAATACATTCACATATCCAGGCTTGGTTCCCTGTTATTCAGCAGCTAGAGCACCAGTCACATACACCAGAGCTGGCGAGTTCGAACCCAGCCCAGGTCTGCCAAACAACAATGATAACTGCAACAAAAAAATAGCCGGGTGTTGTGGTGGGTGCCTGTAGTGAGCTACCTGGGAGGCTGAAACAAGCGTTTGAGGTTGCTGTGAGCTGTGATGCCACGGCACACTACCGAGGGTGACATAGTGAGATTGTTCCAAAAAAAAAAAATAATAATACATTCACATATCCAAATATGTGAGTGCTAGGAATCGAACCAGTTGAAAAATAAAAGTAGATTTCAGACTGAAACCACGTTCACAGAAAGGAATTAAAAATGTAGTCCTCCTGTCAAATGAAAAAAGTTTCAACAATGTGCTGAAAATTCAAGAATAAGGAATAACAGGAGACACCTGTAATCAGTGCAGCTCAAGACAGTACAGGCAGGGTGTGGTGGCTCACACTTATAATCCTAGCACTCTGGGAGGTGAGGTGGGAAGATCTCCGGAGCTCAGAGGTTGAGACCAGCCTGACCAAGAGGGAGAATCAGTCTTCATTAAAAATAGAAAAATTAATCAAGTATTGTGGTGGATTCCTGTATTCCCATCTACTGAAGAGGCTGAGGGAGGAGGACTGCTTGAGCCCAGCAGCTTGAGCTTGATATGAACTAGGCTAATGCCATGGTACTCTAGCCTGGGCAACAGAGTGTAAGACTCAGTCTCAAAAAAAGGAAAAAAAGACAGTATAAAATAGTCGTTCACAAAGCATGCATTCTCCTCTCTGCTCACAGCAGCAGCAGTGGCAGCACCAGTGACATTGTTAGAAATTAAAGGTCTTGGGCCCTGCCTTAGATCTACCAATTAGAAACTTTGGGGTTAGTGCCCAGATCTCTGTAGGGAGTGACCTTGTGTAGCTCCTCTGGGGCTGCCCCAGCTAGAAAGTTCTGGTTGTGGGAGCAGCTCTGGAGTGTGGCACACATGGATCCAGCAACAGGGCGGGGGATGGTGCACATGTTTCTGGGAGTGCCTGGCGAGGGTGACATAGTGAGATTGTTCCAAAAAAAAAAAATAATACATTTTTTTTGGAACAATAAATAACATAAAATAAAATAAATAAATATAACAATAAAACAAAGTCCATGTTTTAACAAGCTTGCCAGGTGATTTTTAATGTATAGGAAAGTTTGGGAACAACACATATAAAATCCAGAGGGGAGAACATTTAAAGAGCACCTGTTCATCATCTCAATTTACATTCCTCTAATTCTAAACAGCCATGGGATTTGACCACCCGTAGCTTATCTATGACCTTACAAAGTGAAAAATAAGATTTTGTACCCAAAAAAGCATGTGTGATCCTATCACCAAAATAATTCCTGAACTAACCACAGCAAGTTTGCTGCTCTGTCTCAGCTTAACTCTCTGATGTAAAAATAAGCAGCTCTTCTCATTTCTCCTTTAATCCTGTACTTCCTCTTATCTCCTCTCTAGGCCTCTCTGTGTCCATAGTTTTTCACACTGAATTTCAGTCTCTTGGCTCCAGAGAAAGGCTGGCCTGCAACACCCACCACCGTCACTGACCGCCTGCACGCTTGTCCGGAGTCTGGAAGTAGAGTCTCTGCAAGGAACACCCTCAATCTTCTGGAATTAAACTAGAAGAGAAGTGTCAAAAATTTCAAGACTGGGCCTGCCCGGACCGCCATAAGAGCTTCATGTGACCACGATTGGCACCTGCCCAGACCTGCTAAGAGCGGAGCCGTTCAGACCTACATAAGAGCTGTGCTGTGACTGCGATCAGCACCCGCCTGGAACTCCATAAGAGCTGCGCCAACCTGCGCCCACTGGGCCTCCGCATGCCCTGACCAGGAACTGCGGGAGCTGTGCAACCCCACATCCTCCTTCCAGTACCCTCCCTGCCTCCACACCGGCCTGCTCATCTGCCAGGGACTCTGGTAGCCGTGTGCCCTCCGGAGCCCTCCCTGCCTCTGCACAGAGCCCTTCTCCTGGCCAGAGACTGCTGGGGCCTTGGGCTCTCTGGGCCAAAGTCACTGGGCGCCAGGCACTCCCAGAAACATGTGCACCACCCCCCGCCCTGTTGCTGGATCCATGTGTGCCACACTCCAGAGCTGCTCCCACAACCAGAACTCTCTAGCTGGGGCAGCCCCGGAGGAGCTACACAAGGTCACTCCCTACAAAGATCCAGCAACAATAGAGTGATCCCGCTGGCGTCTAATCTTGGAGAGACACCTCCCCAACTCTGAGGACAGCCAGAGGCAACAGTGAAAAACAATCAGGAGGCAAAATCAACAGAAAAACTCTGGCAATATGAATAATCAGAGTAGATCAAATCCCTCCAGGATCAATTGTGCAGACACAGCACAAGATCCCATGCACAAACAAATAGTTGAGATGTCAGAAATCAAATTCAGAATCTGGATAGCAAATAAGATCGAATTAGAATCCCAAGCAGTAACCCAAAAGATGTTGCAAGAATTCAACGAATTCAAAGACCAAATGAATAAAGATTTTGACACATTGAGACAAGAAGTTGCAGCCCTCAAAGATCTGAGAAACACAGTAGAATCCCTCAATAACAGAATGGAGCAGGCAGAAGAAAGGATCTCTGACATTGAAGACAAAGCTTTTGAATGCTCCCAAACTCTCAAAGAGGAAGAGAAATGGAGTGCAAAAACAGATCACTCTCTCAGAGACCTCTGGGATAATTCAAATTAAAGTAATATTTGTCTTATAGGGATCCCTGAAAGCGATGAAGTGGCTTGACAAGGCACAGAGGCTCTTCTCCATGAAATTATGAAGGAGAACTTTCCAGACATGCCAAGCGATTCTGAAACTAAGTTAGCAGACAGTTTCAGAGCTCCAGCATGACTCAACCCAAACAAGACATCCCCCAGACACATCATAATCAATTTCACTAAAGTTAATATGAAGGAGAAAATTCTAAAAGCAGCCACACAAAAGAAAACCATCACCTACAAGAGGAAGAATATTAAAATAACTGCAGATCTCTCTGCTGAAGCCTTTCAAGCTAGAAGAGGATAGTCATCAACTTTTAATCTCCTAAAACAAAATAACTTTCAACCCAGGATCCTGTACCCAGCTAAACTGAGTTTCATTTATGATGGAGAAATTAAATACTTTAATGACATTCAACTGATGAAGAAATTTGCCATAACTAAACCAGCTCTCCAGGATATTCTCAGACCTATCCTTCATTAAGACCAGCATAACCCTCCACCACAAAAGTAAACCCACCCAGAAAATTTTGATCAAATTCCAACTTCCACAGTCACAAAAGGATTAAAAATGTCCACCGGACTCTCAAGAGGCTTACCAATATTCTCAATTAATGTGACTGGTTTAAACTGTCCTCTAAAGAGGCACAGGTTGGCTGACTGGATACAAAAACTCAAGCCAGATATCTGCTGCATACAAGAATCGCATCTTACATTAAAAGACATATATAGACTCAAGGTGAAGGGATGGTCATCTATATTCCAGGCAAATGGAAAGCAGAAAAAAGCAGGCGTTGCAATCCTATTCGCAGATGCAATAGGCTTTAAACCAACCAAAACAAGGAAGGATAAGGATGGACACTTCATATTTGTTAAAGGTAATACTAATATGAGGAGATTTAAATTATTAATATTTATGCACCCAATCAGAATGCACCTCAATTTATAAGAGCAACTCTAACAGACATGAGCAACTTGATTTCCTCCAGTTCCATAGTAGTTGGAGATTTGAACACCCCTTTAGCAGTTCTGGACAGATCCTCCAAAAAGAAGCTAAGCCAAAGAAATTTTAGATTTAAACTAACCATTCAACATCTGGACTTAACAGATATCTACTGAACATTTTATCCCAACAAAACTAAATACACATTCTTCTTATCAGCCCACGGAACATACTCCAAAATCGACCACATCCTGGGCCACAAATCTAACTTCAGCAAATTAAAAAAGACAGAAATTATTTCTTCCATCTTCTCAGACCATAATGGAATAAAAGTTGAACTCAATAACAACAGGAACCTGCATACCCATACAAAAACATGGGAGTTAAACAACCTTATGCTGAAGGACAGATGGGTTATGGACGAGATTAAGAAGGCAATCACAAAATTTTTGGAACACAACAACAATCAAGACACGAATTACCAGAACCTCTGGGATACTGCAAAGGCAGTCCTGAGAGGGAAATTTATAGCACTGCAAGCCTTCCTCAAGAAAACGGAAAGAGAGGAAGCTAATAACTTAATGGGACATCTCAAGCAACTGGAGAAGGAAGAACACTCCAACCCCAAACCCAGCAGAAGAAAAGAAATAACCAAAATCAGAGCAGAATTAAATGAAATTGAAAACAAAAGAATTATACAACAGATCAATAAATCCAAAAGTTGGTTTTTTGAAAAGATCAATAAAATAGATAAACCTTTGGCCAACCTAACCAGGAAAAAAAAGTAAAATCTCCAATTTCATCGATCAATCAGAAATGGTGACAATGAAATAACAACAGACCCCTCAGAAATTCAAAAAATCCTTAATGAATACTACAAGAAATGCTACTCTCAGAAATACGAAACACTGACAGAAATCAACCAATACCTGGAAGCACACCACCTACCAAGACTTAGCCAGAACAAAGTGGAAATGTTGAACAGGCCTATATCAAGTTCTGAAATAGCATCAACTATACAAAATCTCCCTAAAAAGAAAAGCCCAGGACCAGATGGCTTTACATCAGAATTCTACCAAACCTTTAAAGAAGAACTAGTACCTATATTACTAAACCTCTTCCAAAATATAGAAAAAGAAGGAATATTACCCAATACATTCTACGAAGCAAACATCACCTTGATCCCCAAACCAGGGAAAGACCCAACAAGAAAAGAAAATTATAGACCAATATCAGTAATAAATATTGATGCAAAAATACTCAATAAGATCCTAATGAACAGAATCCAACAACACATCAAAAAAATTATACACCATGACTAAGTGGGATTTATCCCAAGGTCTCAAGGCTGGTTCAATATACGTAAACCTATAAATGTAATTTAGCACATAAACAAACTAAAAAATAAAGACCATATGATTCTCTAAATTGATGCAGAAAAAGCTTTTGACAATATCCAGCATCCCTTCATGATCAGAACACTTAAGAAAATTGGTAAAAAAGGGACATTTCTTAAACTGATAGAGGCCATCTACAGCAAATCCACAGCCAATATCCTATTGAATTGAAATCATTTCCACTTAGATCAGGAACCAGGCAAGGTTGCCCATTGTCTCCATTGCTCTTTAATATTGTAATGGAAGTTTTAGCCATTGCAATTAGGAAAGAAGAGGCAGTCAAGGGTATCCACATAGGGTCAGAGGAGATCAAACTTTCACTCTTTGCAGATGATATCGTATATCTGGAAAACACTAGGGATTCTACTACAAAACTTTTAGAAGTGATCAAGGAATACAGCAATGTCTCCGGCTACAAAATCAACACCCATAAATCTGTAGCCTTTATACATACCAACAATAACCAAGCTGAAAAAACAGTCAAGGACTCTATTCCTTTCACAGTAGGGCCAAAGAAGATGAAATATTTGGGAGTATACCTAACAAAGGACGCAAAAGATCTCTACAAAGAGAACTATGAAACTTTAAGAAAAGAAGTAGCTGAAGATGTTAACAAATGTAAAAACATACCATGCTCATGGCTGGGAAGAATCAACATTGGTAAAATGTCTATACTACCCAAAGCATATATAATTTTAATGCAATTCCTATTAAAGCTCCATTGTCATATTTTTAAAGATCTTGAAAAAATAATGCTTCATTTTATATAGAATCAGAAAAAACCTTGAATAGCCGGGACATTACTCAGCAATAAAAACAAAGCAGGAGGAATCACGCTACCGACCTGAGACTGTACTATAAATCAATAGTGATCAAAAGAGCATGGTACTGGCACAAAGACAGAGAAGTAGATGTCTGGAACAGAATAGAGAACCAAGAGATGAATCCAGCTACTTACCGTTATTTAATCTTTGATAAGCCAATTAAAAACATTCAGTGGAGAAAAGATTCCCTATTTAACAAATGGTGTTGGGTGAACTGTCTGGTGATCTGTAAAAGACTGAAACTGGACCCACACCTTTCACCATTAACTAAGATAGATTCTCACTGGATAAAAGATTTAAACTTAAGACATGAAACTATAAAAATACTTGAAGAAAGTGCAGGGAAAACTCTTGAAGGAATCGGCCTGGGTGAATATTTTATGAGGAGGACTCCCCAGGCAATTGAAGCAGTATCAAAAATACTTTACTGGGACCTGATCAAACTAAAAAGCTTCTGCACAGCCAAGAACATAGTAAGTAAAGCAAGCAGACGGCCCTCAGAATGGGAGAAAATTTTTGCAGGTTATACCTCCGATAAAGGTCTAATAACCAGAATCCACAGAGAACGCAAACGTATTCGCAAGAAAAGAACAAATGATCCCTTCTCAGAGTGGGCAAGGTACTGGAAGAGAAACTTCTCTAAAGAAGACAGACACATGATCTACAAACACATGGAAAAAGCTCATCATCCTTAATCATCAGAGAAATGCAAATCAAAACTACCTTGAGATATCACCTAACCCCAGTAAGAGTAGCCCACATAATAAAATCCCAAATCCAGAGATGTTGGCGTGGATGTGGAGAAAAGGGCACACTTCTACACTGCTGGTGGGAATGCACACTAATACGTTCCTTCTGGAAGGATGTTTGGAGAATACTTAGAGACCTAAAAATAGACCTGCCGTTCGATCCTATAATTCCTTTACTAGATTTATACCCAGAAGACCAAAAATCACAATATAACAAAGACATCTGTACCAGAATGTTTATTGCAGCCCAATTCATAATTGCTAAGTCATGGAAGAAGCCCAAGTGCCCATTGACCCACAAATGGATTAATAAATAGTGGTACATGTATACTATGGAATATTATGCAGCCTTAAAGAAAGATGCAGACTTTACCTCTTTCATGTTTACATGGATGGAGCTGGAACATATTCTTCTTAGCAAAGTATCTCAGGAATGGAAGAAAAAGTATCCAATGTACTCAGCTCTACTATGAAGCTAAATTATAGCTTTCACATGAAGGCTATAACCCAACTATAACACAAGAATATGGGGGAAAGGGCCAAAGAAGGGGAGGGAAGAGGGAGGTTAGGGTGGAGGGAGGGTAACGGGTGGGGCCACACCTACAGTGCATCTTAGAATGGGTACAGGGGAAACTTACTAAATGCAGAATACAAATGTCTACATACAATAACTAAGAAAATGCCATGAAGGCTACACTGAACAGTTTGATGAGAATATTTCAGATTGTATATGAAACTAGCACATTGTACCCCTTGATTGCACTAATGTACACAGCTATGATTTAACAATAAAAAAATAAATAAATAAAATTTAAAAAAAAAAGAATTTCAGTCTCTAAGTGTTTTCCTGAATTTTCAAAATTATAATTCATGAACAGCAACATTTCCAAAGGTTATTAGGTTAAGAAAAAAAATAAAAGAGGCTAGGCGCAGTGGCTCACACCTGTAATCCTAGCACTCTGGGAGGCCAAGGTGGGTGGACCGATTGAGCTCACAAGTTCAAGACCATCCTGAGCAAAAAAGCAAAACCTGTCTTTACTAGAAAAAATTTAAAAACTGAGGCAAGAGGATCTCTTGATCTCAAGAGTTGGAGCTTGCTGTGAGCTGTGACATCACAGCACTCTACCAAGCGTGATAGGTTGAGACTCCATCTAATATAAAATAATTAAGGGAGCCAAGCACTGAGGCTCACGTCTATAATCCTAGCACTCTGGGATTATAGAGTATCCAATGTACTCTATAATCCAATGTACTCTATTTTTGCAGGTTATACCTCTGATAAAGGTCTGCTGCTGAGGCGGGCAGAGTGGTTAAGCTCAGGAGTTTGAGACCAGCTTGAGGCAGAGCAAGATCCCCTCTCTAAAAACAGCCAGGTGTTGTGGTGGGCGCCTGTAGTCCTTGCTACTCAGGAGGCTGAGGCAAGAGAATCACTTGAACCCAAGAGTTTGAAGGTATTCTGAACTATGACACTATGACAAAGGTGACAAAGACTCTGTCTCAAAAAATAAATAAATAAAAGCCTCCCGATAGCCAAAAGAACAACCAAGAGAACAAACAGACAATCTACAGAATGGGTGAAAATATCCGCTTGTCACTTATCCAACAAAGGGCTGAAAACCCAAAGAATTCACAAGCAAAAAAATCAAATAACCAAAAACTGGGCAAAAGACATGAAAAGAAGGCTGTCAGAAGAAGACAAACCAAAGGCTAACAAACACAGAATATACCTCCAAATCAAAATTAGGCAACCACCACTTTTTCCTCCTGCTCCAGACAGTATGACAAAAATTCACCAGACAAGTGGTATGAAAATTCACAATCAGACACAAAATGCAACATATGGAATTCCCAACACAAACAATCTAAAATGCCTAACATCATTTTCTTTCCAACGTTTTTCCTCCTAGGGTCTTTAAGATGGAGTTTTCTTCTGTTGCAACAAGACTCAAAAATAACAAGACAATAATAAGAAGACAAACGGCACTTGAAATGACTCCTCAGATGGTGCCCCAAATGCTCTACGGGGCTGAAAAGTAAACCCTTCCCAAATGGTGGCAACAGAACTCACAAATAACAAAGACAATACAAGAATCCTCAACACACCGGGCCTGTCAAACAAATGAGAATCAGAAGAGGCAAACACCACCCCAAATGGCACCTGAGATGGTCCCCAAATGCCCTAAGGGCTAGAAGGTTCACAAAAAGTTTCCCAAATGGTGGCCTAGTCCCCTCAATCCCTGGAAACTACAAATGAGCTCTGAATTCAAACCAGGTCCCTCGTTCACCAGACCTCAGGAGGCACTCCCAAAAGACACACCAGAACAAACATAAACAATGGAAAACCACCACCACCCTACACCCCCAACCCCTCAACTCGCAACACCCCGACCCCTACCAGTGGGAATCACAGTGTCAGCATGCAAGCTCAGAAACTTACCCAACAAACAGCCTGGTGTCCCAACCCTTTCCAAATCCACTTCCTTCTCCTCAACTCAGTTCATGTTGTGGGAGCTACATCTATTTCAAGGAGACAGAGCTGTGAGTTCAGACAAAATAACTAAGAAAATGCCAGGAAGGCTATGTTAACCAGTGTGATGAAAATGTGTCTAACGGTCTATGAAACCAGTGTATGGTGCCCCATGATCACACTAATGTACACAGCTATGATTTAATAAAAAAAAAAAAAAAAAAGAAGAAGTTGCTCCTGGGCAGCGCCTATGGCTCAAAGGAGTAGGGCACTGGTCCTATATGCTGGAGGTGGTGGGTTCAAACCCAGCCCCAGCCAGAAACTACAAAAAAAAAAAAAAAGTTGCTCCTACCCACAAAGTCCCATGGCTTTGAAACCAGGGCTTCTCCCTGCCTCTTCCAGAAGTTGTGGGCTTCATTCCAGGAGGGTGCTGATAGGCCCACCCAGAGACACCAAAATCTGTTACTAAAAGTTTGGCACTTGTTCCCCAAAACCACATCAGAAAAACGAGGACAAGCAGTTTGAAGAGAAGGAAAGAGAAGTTTATTTGCTAGCAAATGGGGAGGCCAGCAAACTCCTGTCTCAAAAAATACCAGAGTCCCTGCTAATACTTTTTACTTTTGAGTATGTTTTATGGAGTAAAAAGATGACGCCATTAAGATGAAACAGTTGCTATTATACATCGGAGGGGCATATGATATAGTTATAAAAAATAATAGTATAGGCATTTATAATTTAAGAGCACTTCAAAAATACATAAATCCTTGCAATCAGATTCCCCTGATGTTGCTAAATATTGGAGACAATAATACATTGAATTAGAAACATATTGATATGCATGCATTCCCGCCCCCTAAAGTTTATAAGCTATTACAATAATAAGTAAATAAATGGCAACATCTGTGATCATTACACAGTGAAATGTTGCTTAATTTTGTAATGGTGAAAGTCTGTCTGGCATAATGATTGGTTGCATACTGGAATCACTCAGGGAGTTTTTAAAAGCAACAATGCTCTGGCTATACCCCCGAGTAATTAAATAAAAATCTCTAAGGCGCATATCAGATATAAATTTTTTTTTTTGTAGAGACAGAGTTTCACTTTATTGCCCTCGGTAGAGTGTGGTGGCGTTACACAGCTCACAGCAACCTCCAACTCCTGGGCTTAGGCAATTCTCCTGCCTCAGCCTCCAGAGCAGCTGGGACTACAGGCGCCCGCCACAACACCCGGCTATTTTTTGTTGCAGTTTGGCCGGGGCTGGGTCAGAACCCACCAACCTCGGTATATGGGGCGGGCGGCCTGCTCACTGAGCCACAGGCGCCGCCCCAGATATAAATATTTTTTAAAGCTTTCCCAGGTAATTCCAGAGCAGCCACGGTTGAGAACCAGCACTCAAGTTGATCAAAGCCCTTTGACAGAGAGTATCATATTTAGCATGGCTAATGCATGGCATCTGAGGATGTGAATGACGCATCTATCAATGATTATTACCAGTAACTAGATTCTTAGCTCATGATCATTTTATGTCACTCTATTTACTCAGAAGCCTCAGAAGCTGGAAGCAGTAGCTCATACCTATAATCACAGTGACTCAGGAAGCTGAGGTGGGAGGATCACTGGAGACCAGGATTTTTTTTTTTTTTGAGACAGAGCCTCAAGCTGTTGCCCTGGGTAGAGTGCCATGGCGTCACAGCTCACAGCAACCTCCAACTCCTGGGCTTAAGCAATTATCTTGCCTCAGCCTCCCAAGTAGCTGGGACTACAGGTGTTTGCCACAATGCCCAGTTATTTTTTGGTTGTAGTTGTCATTGTTGTTTGGCAGCCCAGGCTGGATTCGAACCCGCCAGCTCTGGTGTATGTGGCTAGCGCCTTAGCCGCTTAAGCTATAAGCGTGGAGCCTGGAGACCAGGAATTTGAGACCAGCTTGGACAACATGGGCAAGATACCTCTCTACAAAAAAATTTTAAAAGTTAGCCAGGTGTACTGGCTTGCACCTGTAATGCCAGATACTCTGAAGGCTGAGGCAGGAGGATCACTGGAACCTAGGAGATTGAGGCTGCAGTGAAATGATCATGCCACTATCCTCCAGCCTGAGTGACAGAGTTAGACTCTATCCCCCCAAAAGAAAAAAAAACCTCTGTGATTATACAAAAAGTAACTCAGAATGGACCAAAGGCCTAAACATAAGCTAAAACTATGAAAGTCTTAGAAGAAAACATAGGGTAAAACTTCATGACACTGGATCGGATAATGATTTCTTGGATATGACACCAAACAACATACTCAACAAAAGTAAAAATAGATAAATTGGACTACTTCAAAATTAAAATTTTCTGTGCATTAAAGGACACAGTCAACAGAGTAAAGAAACAACCCATGGGGTGAAAATGTTTACAAATGATATATCTGGCTCAGCACCCATAGCACAAGTGGTTACAGGGCCAGCCACATACACCAAGGCTGGTGGGTTCAAGCCCAGCCTGGGCCAGCTATACAACAATGACAACTGCAACAAAAAACAGCATGGTGTTGCAGCAGGCACCTGTAGTCCCAGCTACTTGGGAGGCTGAGGCAAGAGAATTGCTTAAGCCCAAGAGTTTGAGGTTCCTGTGAGCTGTGATGCCACGGCACTCTACCGAGGGCAACATAGTGAGACTCTGTCTCAAAAAAAAAAAAGAAAAAAAGACATATCTGATAAGGGGTTAGTATCCAAAACATATAAATAACAATAACAACAAAAACTGATTACGCAATATACAAAGGACTCAATTTGGCATTCTCCGAAAAAGATATACAGTTGACAAGCACATAAAATGATACTCAACATCAGTAATCATCAGGGAAATGTAAACTGCAATGAGCCACAACCTTAGGATGGCTACTATTACAAAAAAATAGAAAGTAACAAGTGTTGTCAAGGATGTGGAGATATTGGAACCCTTGTGTACCATTTATAGGTATGTAAATGGTAGTAGACACTCTGGAAAACAATATGGTACTTCCTTAAAAAAAAAATTAAAAATACTGTTACCATATTACCTGGCAATTCTAATTCTGAGTATTGCCAATAGAATAGAAAGAGATATTTGCACACTGATGTTTATAGCAGCATTACCCATAAAAGGTGGAAGCAAATCCAAGTATGTGCCAACACAGGAATGGATAAACAAAATGTAAACTATTATTCAGCCTTCATGTGCAGTGGAACATTATTCAGCCTTAAAAAGGAAGGCAATTATGGCTTGGCATCTGTGGCTCAAGTGGCTAAGGCACCAGTCACATACATCTGAGCTGGTGGGTTTGAATCCAGACCAGGTCCGCCAAACAACAATGACGGCTGCAACCAAAAAAAATAGCCGGGCATTGTAGCTGGCGCCTGTAAGTCCCAGCTACTTGGGAGGCAGAGGCAGGAGAATCACTATGATCTCACAGCACTCTACCCAGGGCGAGAGCTTGAGGCTCTGTCTCAAAAAAAAGGAAGGCGATTCTGACACATGCTACAACATGAGTGAACCTTGAGGACATTATGCTAAATAAAATAAGCCAGTCACAAATAGACAAATCCAGTATGATTCCACGTATATGAGGTCAAATTCATAGAGACAGAAAGTAAGAAGGGTAATTGCCAGGGGCTTGGGAGAGGAGGTAATGGAGAATTGCTTAATGTACCTGAAGCCTTAGTTTTGCAAGATGAAGAGTTCCGGAGATTGGCACATTGTGAATGCACTGAACACCACTGAACTGTATACTTGCACATGGTTAAGATGACAAATTTTACGTTGTGTGTGTTTTTCTGCAATTTAAACTTAAGTACACACACACACACACCTTAGTGGTTTTCCATTGCCGAGAGCAGTAATCTCCGGTCTTTTTCTCATCAAGGCACACGTAGGAGAGAATTACTAGCACACTTGGGGAAATAGGCAAGAGCTAGAGGTGGCTAGATGGGATATCTTCCCATCTCAGCTCCATGTACTTGTCCAAAATCCTGAAAAGATCTCCTTCTTGTCACTTCTGTAATCCATTTAGAAATATCCAAGTTAGAAATATCTGTTCACATTTCTCAGCCTGGCCTCTAAAACTAGTCTGGCCCAACTCTGTATGCATGTAACTGAAATCCAATAAACCTGTTCAAACAAAAAGCAGATTTATTGACTTACATATTTAGGTAACTGGCTGCAGGCAAGAATGCTTGAGGAGTTCAAATAATCTTGTTGACTTGCTCTCATCTCCCCTTTGACCACATCAGCTGAATGTCAGCTTCATTTTGCAGAAATGCTGTTAGTGATTTCAATCACAAGTGGAATCTCATTCCAAAATGTTTAGCATCTCTAGTCTGAACATTTTTGTCCGTGCCTTCTGATACATATGGAATAGTTTCCCTAGGGAAATAGTTTTCAACAGGTGGTCCCTCCATGCTTCTCCAACTTTAATGTGTTTACAAATCATCTGAGATCTTAAATGCAGTTTTTGATTCTCTAGGTTTGGGTTAGGGCCGACCTGTTGCATTTCTAACAAGCTCCAAAGGGACACTGATGCTGCTGGTCCAGTGACCACATTTTGAGTATCAAGGCAGTAAGTCACATTCAGAAATGGGTGGGAGCATTTTTCACTGCTACAATGACTGGGAACACTCCTGGCAACTGGGGAGCAGGGATGTTAAACTTCTGCCTCTGTGCAGGAGACTTGTACATAATGAAGAATTGGGCCATCCAAAATACCACTAGCTCCCCCTTTAAGAAACAGTGCTCTTGGCCAGGGGTGGTGGGTTACCCCTATAATCCTAGCACTCTGGGAGGTCAAGGTGGGAAGACTGCTTGACCTCAGGAGTTTGAGACCCTGTCTGTACTAAACCTAGAAAAATTCAGGCATGGTGGCACATGCTTGAAGTCCCAGCTACTTGAGAGGTTAAGCCCAAGAGTTTGAGGTGTCACCCAAGACAACAGAGACTCTGTCGCAGTCAAACAAACAAAAAAGGGTGCTCTAATGCCCACTGGCATCCAAGGGGGAAGTACTGAGACATAAAGGCATTAATTAGTAAGGAGCCACACAGAGGCACCTTAGCAAGGACAAAAGATACTGAGGAGGCAGAGAGGGAGGTTGCTGGCAGAGGGGACAGCCAGTGTGCTCAGGACTGGTTATATTGAACAAATAACTAAATCAATTAAATGAATAAGTAAATACATTGAGAAAGTTGGAGAAAGCATTTAGAAACACTGAAAGAGGGAAACATAGAAAGAAGCCTCAGGTATTGGATTAAAATTGGAGGACTGATATAAACTCATGTTTTTACATGTATGTAGATAGATTTACAAATAGTTACAGATGTATGTGTTTGTATTTATTCACACACATATATTTATTTAGCTATGTCTACTGAGAAGGCTTAAAGGCAATGCCCCTCCCTTTACCCCCAGTGACAATGAGCACACTAAGCCCCCACAGCTTGGTTTCTAAATGCTATTCTCCTCTGAAAGAAACCTAGGACTTGCTGGAGAAAATGGATGATTCTAGGCTGGAGCAGGAGAGGCTCAAAGTAAGCCTGGAATATCTTGTGCCGAAAAGTTAGGAAGTGCTCAAAAAATAATGGCCCCAGGTCGAGAAGACATAGGAGTCACTTGAAAAGGTTCCCATTGGGTCAATCTGGCACAGTTTGAATATCAAAAAGAAAAGAAATTTTTTAAAAGTTTTAAGTAGAAATCATATACATAATAAACAAATAAATGGAAAACTTTTCCTTACAAGAGAATGCTGAATAGTAAATGTAAAAGGAGTGATGGACACAGAAAATCACCATCAGGCAACCATCACAGTAGGCTGATTGGGGTGGGAGCTGTTAAAGGAGGCTACTGCCAGTGGGTAGAAGTCTGATGAGGAACAGGGTATTGGCATGATCTTAGAATATTAACCCACAAAATGCTAACCTATTAATATCAGAAAGGAGAAAATGATGACTTTGCAGTGGACAAACTTGGCAGACTAACACAATGGGCCAGCGTCACCTGCCTTCTGATGTGGTACTCTAAGAAAAAGACAGCATCACTCTCTTTCTGTCAAGAAAGCATGACCTGATTCTCACCACACATGGATGCAAGTTGAGGACTGTCCACTGACTGTGAAGCCTTTTTAAAACTGTCGAGGACTACCAGGGTGCCATGGCTCATGCTGTAGTACTGATATTCTAGGAGGATGACGCATGAGGATCACTTAAAGCCAGGAGTTCAAGACTAGCCTGGACAAAATAGCAAGACCCATCTTTACAAAAAAAAATTAAAAATTGGCTGGGCGTGGTGGTGTGGATCCGTAGTCCCAGCTACTGGGGAGGCTGAAGCAAGAGGATCGTTCGAGCCCAAGAGGTTGAAGCTGCAGTGAGCTACGATGACACCACTGCACTCTGTCCCTGGAGACAGAGTAAGACTCTGTCCCAAGTATATTTGTGCATGCTAACGATAATGGATATATACAGGCACACACACTTACCTATATGTGTAACACAGAAAAAGAGTGGTGGAGAAAATGGGGCGTCTGGCTGAAGAGAGTATGAAAGTTCTTTTAACGTGGCCTGTTAGAATATAGAGAAGCAGGGAATGAAGCATAATAATTGGATAAGATGGAAATTCCTCATGAAGGAGGTTTACTTGGGTTTACTTTGAACAATGGGTATTCATTGTACTCAATACCAATATGAGACCAATAGATAAACAACTACATGCCCACACAAGGAAAAACAATTAAATTCAAGTGTGTGATGGGGAGGGCAGGGGATAGGTATGCTCTCACCTAACCTCCACAATGTAAGGGCATGCAGCACACCTCTCCGCGTGAAGGACTCAACTACAACTTGAACTTTACCTAACAAATGCAAACAACGTAAGCTAATCATTTGTACTCGGACATTAATCTGAAATTTTAAAAAGGGGGTGAGTGCAAATGTTTTTGTTACATGATACCTTTTATAATGATTATAATTTATTTTTATAGGTGCATTTTTCCTCTCATTATTATTCTCTCTTCTTGACTTAAGAATTTTTTTGCTTTGAATTTTGTCAGATATAATTACATCAGGTATTTTGTGTGCAATATGAATGACGACTATAACTTCTGAATTGTTTTTTCACATTTAACTCTTCTTTATATTTTTTTTTTAGTACATTTCTTGAGGGAAAAAATTGTGATGTGATTTTATTTCAAATAAAATCTGAGAACTTTTATATTTAAAAAATAAAGTTTGAATAATGGGTAGTATTTAGAACATAGGAAAGGAAAAGAAATAACATTCTAGTAGAGATAAACAATGAACAAAGCCTTAGCTATAAAGTCTGAGCCAAAGGTGGCATGATCAGCAAACAATAAGGAGACTGCCTAGGGCAAGATAATCACGGTGGGCTTTATATTGGGGCTGGAGATAACATTGAGATTAAGGTGGGGGAGATTCCTGTTGTTTTTAAGTACCCACCCCTCTGTTTCCTTTGAGGAACTTCACGTCCTATATTCCACATACATGTTTTATCACTAAAGCATGAATCTTCACATGAAATTTGGAGGGAAAATACGGGAGTGAGTACAAGACCAAGAGTTGGCCTGTAACAGCAGCTCATCTTCCAGAGAAGAGTGATTAGACTGGGGTGGTCACTCGTCCTGAATAGGAAAAATCAGAGTATTTTCCTGGATTGCTGTAAAGATGCTTAGACAAAACTTGGATTTTTCTCTTGAGACTACTAGGCCGAAAGGATGTGAATCGGATACTGCCAGAATTTGTTTTGCAGGTCATTGAGAGTACTGTTGGTTTCTTGAAATTTCAAATTTACAGAGTGCCTCTCCTCATTTGTAACACTATTCATTCTTCCGGCTCGATGCCAGTTGGCCTCCTTCATAAAGAATTCCCAGGCTGGATGCCCGTAGCTCACTGGTTAGGGTGCCGGCCACATGCACGGAGGCTGGTGGAGTCAAACCCAGCCCAGGCCTGCTAAACAAAAAATGATAATAATAATAATAATAATAGCCAGGCATTGTGGCAGGCATCTGTAGTCCCAGCTACTTGGGAGACTGAGGCAAGAGAATTGCTTGAGCCCAAAAGTCTGAGGTTGCTGTGAGCTGTGACGCCACTGCACTCTACAGAGGGCAACAAAGTGAGACTCTGTCTTAATAAAAAAAAAAAATAATAAATAAATAAATAAAAAGAATTCCGTATGGTGCTCCATGATCACATTAATGTACACAGCTATGATTTAAAAAAAAAAAAAGAATTTCCAGCTGCTAACCTGAACAATTACAGTGAGACCCTGTCTGTACAAAAATAAAAATTAGCCCAGTGTGGTGGACACCTCTAATCCTAGATCTTCAGGAGACTCAGGCAGGAGGCTCACTTGAGCCCAGGAATTTGAGATCAGCCCAGGCAACTTAGCAATATCCCACACCTACAAAAATTTTAAAAATTAACCAGACATGGTGGTACACACCTATAGTCACAGCTCCTCAGGAGGCTAAGGCAGGAGGATTACTTGAGCCCAAGAAATAGAGGCTACCATGAGCTATGGTGATGTCACTGCACTCCAGCCCAGGTAACAAAGTGAGACCTTGTCTGGAATAAATAAATAAAAGACTTCCCGATCAGTACAAATACTTCATTCTTTTGTTTCTCCTATTTTCTATAGCCTTTTGTATTTGCTACATTTGTAGATTCTTAAGATTTTCTGGACTTAATGTTGCTATTTAACTGTCTTGCATTTGTATGCTTTGTCTTCCTAACAACATTGTAGAGTTCTAGAGAGTGGTTAGAAAATATTTTAGGATAAAAGTCATTAAACTTTTTATGTATCACATCAAAATATAAGAACCAAGAAAAGTTAAAATCACAGTAGATGTTTAAAGGTCACCATTAAGGTGTTTTCTTTTTTGTAAATACCATTAAGATTTTAGCATCTATTTCTCATGTGCTTAGATGAGAATTCAACCTGATTCTAAATCCTGTGTTTAATCTTTAAAAAAAAAAAAAAAAAAAAAAGACAAAAGCAACAATGTATGGGGTGACCAGATTTTTCCTCCAAATTACATGTGAAGGTTTTAATGATAAAATGCCTGTATATATGGCTGAAGCAGGTGCTTTGAGGTATTTTAGATAAAAAATATGGATTCTGTGCTTGGTAGAAGCATGCCAATTGCAGATTGGACTCCACCTTTTAAACCCTTTTCTCTCATTCTCACATCATTTTTTTGTTAGCCATTTGGATACATAATCCATTTTACCAGATTCAGAACATTGGGCCAAGACAGTATGGCCTGTGTTTCCGGGAGTATGTGTAATGTAAATGAAACAGATTATAGTCTCAGACAATCTGGGTTCAAATCTTGGCTCAGCCAGATATTTATTAGTTGTGTGTGAACTTGAGCAAGCAAATTACTTGATTACATAGTTTCTCATCTGTGAAATTGGATAATACTGACACCTCCTCCTGGGGTTGTTTATCGATTAAATTAAGATATAAAAAACACATAGAAAAATGCCAAGCAAGTAATAGGCATTCAGTAGATGTAGAAATGTCTTCAAAATATCCATTTTAGCTTGTCAATAGGTATCTTTTTTAAGAAACCAATACAATGGCGATGGAAAAAGAAGTATGTTTCATGGTGTAGTGTAGGAGGACAATGGAGCATCATAGTACAGAGAACATTGTCTTACATAATAAACATGAAATGGTCAATAAGATAAATAATTTGGGGCCAAATGCAGTGGCCCATGCCTATAATCCTAGCACTTTAGAAGGCCAAGGCAGATGGATTGCCTGAGCTCAGGAGTTCCAGACCAGCCTAAGTGAGAGGGAGACCCCAGCTCCACCAAAAATAGAAAAACTAGCTGGGCATTATGGTGAGCACTTGTAGTCCCAGCTACTCCAGAGGCTGAGACAAGAGGATCTCTTGAGCCCAAGAATTTGAAGTTGCTGTGAGCTATGATGCCATGGCACTCCACCCAGGGTGACTGAGTGAAACTGTTTCAAAAAAAAAAAAAAAGATAAATTGGGGTGTTTCTATGTAAATAAATACTATTGAATAGTTCAGATTAGTGCTTATCACTTTAATGTACATCAGAATCCCCTGGAGGGTTCACTGAACCATAAATTGCTACCCCCTGCATTTTTAATTGAATCAGGAACAAAGCCAAAGAATTTTCATTCTAAGAAGTTTGGAGGTGATGTAAATGCTTCTGGTCAGGACTACACTTTAAAAATCACTAATTAAGAGTTAGAGTGCAATGGTTCACACCTGTAATCAATCCTAGCACTCTGGGAGGTTGAGGCCAGTGGATTGCTTGAGCGCAGAAGTTTGAGACCAGCCTAACCAAGAGCAAGACCCCATCTCTAACAATAGCCAGGTGTTGTGACGGGCGCTGGTAGTCCCAGCTATTTGGGCGGCTGAGGCAAGGGGATCACTTGAGTCCAAGAGTTTTAGGTTGCTGTGAACTATGATGCCACAGCACTCTACCCAGGGCGACAAAATGAGACTCTGTCTCAAAAAAAAAGAATCACTGGTTTAGATCAGGACTTCTCAACCTAAGCACTGGTGACATTTTGGCCCAATAATTCTTTGTTGGGGGAGATTGTTCTTTGCATAGTAGGATGTTTAGAGCATCCCTGGCCTCTACCCCCTAGATACCAGTAGTGCTCCCTTCTCACCATTCATTGTGAAAATTAAAAATATCTCCAGATATTGCCAGTGTCCCCTGGGGAGGCAAAATTGCCCCATGTTGAGAACAATTGTCTTAAAAGAATGAACTAGTAACATTAGCCAATCTTAAAAATAGAGTTATGGGGCGGCGCCTGTGGCTCAGTGAGTAGGGTGCTGGCCCCATACGCGGAGGATGGTGGGTTCAAGCCCAGCCCCAGCCAAACTGCAACAAAAAAATAGCAGGGTGTTGTGGCGGGCGCCTGTAGTCCCAGCTGCTCGGGAGGCTGAGGCAAGAGAATCGTGTAAGCCCAAGAGCTGGAGGTTGCTGTGAGCCATGTGACGCCACGACACTCTACCAAGGGCAGTAAAGTAAGACTCTGTCTCTACAAAAAAAAAAAAAAAAATAGAGTTTAAAGTTTAAAAAGCAAGCTGCAGAAAAAGACATACAGGCAGTACACATCCATTAATGTAAATTTAGAAACATGCAAAACAATATACTTTTATGAATAATTATCAAAAATATGGACTGACACAGAAAAATCATGAAAGTGGAAGAGATTGCCTATGGAACAGAAAAAAGGCAATGGACCTGGGGCAGGGTACTGTGTCTAATGTTTGAACATAGTGTTTTATTACTTAAATTATTTTTAAAAATCAGGAACTCATTTGACAGCATGGTAATTTTTGCTAAATGATGGGTGTGTGGGTGTTTACTTGACTATTCTCTGTATTTTTCCATATTCAGAATTTTTTTTCAAGTTAAAAAGAAACCAAACCATCCACATTACTGTTTATGTTATCCATGTATGGGTTGAAGATGTCTTCTTTAGAACTTTGTCTTGAATATTAACTTAATTTTGTTTTTGTGTATATGCTGCTAACTAAACCTTATTGTCCAAGTCCCACAGCCAACATTCCGAAATTGTTTAAGTCAAGCCAATGCCTACTAAACTACTTTGACTAGATAAGTTGTTTACCATCCTCCACTTGACTCAAGTGAAAAAAATAAATACTATAAATTTCTCACTAAACACTTTGAATATTTTTCAAACATAGCCTGCAGATCCTTGCTAGGGACAGTCAATCACCTTTTCCTCTGTATAAAGTAGCATAAGAAATGTCCAGGTAATTACCAATGTTCTCCCTTCAATGGAGCTTCATAGGACTCTCAGAGGCCATGTTGTAAAATAAATTCTCTCTCACACACACAAACACATGCTTACACATAATAAAATAACTAGAAAACCAGAGAGTGAAAGTTGCTAGTGGTTAACTGTGTAGAATTTTTATTTATTTTTTATCTGTACTACATTTTCTATTGATTTTGTAAGACTTTATTTAAAGTATGAAGATTTCTGTTGCTGTTGACTTCAACTTTTATTCTATATGGTCCAAAAAGATACAAGGAATATTTTCTATTCTTTGGAATTTGTTGAGATTAGACTTGTGTCCTAAGATAAGATCAATTTTGGAGGACGATCTGTGGGCTAATGAGAAGAATGTGTACACAGTTTTGTTAGGATCAAATGTTCCATATACGTCTGTTAAGTCCATTTGTTCTAGGGTCATGTTTAAGTCCATTATCTCTTTGTTTCATTTCTGCTTGAAGGATCCTTGATTTTCTAATAAGAAAAAAAGGAATAATAAGAGCTATTATGATGGGCAGGGTGAGCTTTTTTAATGTTTTTTTTAATGTGGTAAAGTATATAAAGTATAAAATTTACCATTTTTACCATTTTTAATTGTACACTTCTGTGGCACTAAGTACATTCACCTTGTTGTACAACTATCATCATCTCTATCCCTATAATTTTTTCATCTTCCCCAACTGAAATTTTATACCCATTAAACACTAATTCCTTAATCCCATCAGCCCCTAGAAAGCACCATTCTATTTTCTGTCTTTATGACTTTGACCATTCTAGGAACCTCATTTAAATGGAATCAGACAATATTTGTACTATTGTGACTGGTTAATTTCACTTAGTATAATGTCTCCAAAGTCCAGCTATGTTGTAGCATGTGTCAGAGCTATTATACTTGTTTTTTAATAGGGAAAAGATTAAATTTTCCTTCCTGAAAAAAAATAATTCACAATGCTTAGCATCCTTGTAGTTGCAGTAGGATGTATTTGTTTGAAAGAAGCAAAAGAGTGAGATGAAATCTATGTCTGATGTAACCTATTTCCCATGAGGGAAATATACCTTTGTTGTTTTCATTGAACCCAGGAGTCTCCAAATTGATACAAAAGTAAGTAATCATTTTTTCTTACAGAAAACTTAAGTCTTTTAGTTCTACTCTGGTCAAGTAGCAATTTCCTAATAGTTCCAGTGAAAGTGGCTATAAAAACTCCTCAACAAGAAAGCTATCGGGTGTCCAATCTATCCTGCTCACTGGTTTCTGGAGTTGATAGGATGTAATAACTATAGGATTCAAAACTGGATGACTCCAAATACAGAACAGGGTTTGATTCAGAATATAGGCTCTTTTATTCCATTGGATTGTTTTTGTTTACAACTGGCAACCTTACCCTTTTAAAATATGCATTGCTTTTGTACTTATCAGAAGGCCAGTTTTATTTCCCCTTAACCATTAAGAGAATAGAATTTTCTCATGTAAGGACTCACAGTTATTTCATTTGTCTCTAGAGCCTCAGATGCAGTTACCTGTAAATACTAATGAGGTGGACTTGAAAGAATTGGTTGTTAACATTTTGGACCAATTTGCTGGGTTGTTGCTACTCTGCCGTACAGTGGCGGAATAAAGAAATGCAAATCTCTGGAAAGGGAAAGTCTTCCCATTGGCTTAATCTTTATCTTCAGGCTCTCTTATATTTATTCTTCACATTCGTATGGTACATTCAACATTTCTACCATGGATGAAAAAGTTTTAAGAAATAGCTGGCTTAAAACTATTTACTAAGGAATTACCAGTTATTAAAGAAAAACAAATTGAGTAGAGTTGAGTGCCTCCATCATTTTTGAAAACTTATCATTATTTTCTCATTTATAAAATAATTGATCTTGATAGATTTCAGTGTGCGTTAGAACATATCCAATTCAAGTCATGATAAAAGATACAGTTTTACATTTGCAGCTTTGAAGTGGGTATTTTAACCATTGTCCTTAACGTATATTAATTACTATAATTTTTTGCTACCTTTTCTTTTCACTTAAGCATTTCCTAAAGTTCTAGATAAAGTCAAGATATTGAGAGACAGGCTTCTCCAAAATAAACTTTTAAAATTGTCTTATCCAGGTTCATTATGTTTAATGACTCATCATTAAACTAGAAATTTTAACTTCTTAACTATTATTAATAAAATTACAAAACTGAAGCATTTCATGACAGTTTTTTCAAGTTTTATTATTCAGTCTCTTCTACATTTCATATTAAAGCAGGAGTGCAATGTAACCCTAAAATATATGCAAAGCTTTTGTACAACATGGAAAACAGCTATAATATTTAACAATTGTATTCAGCTTTACATTTTAGTATTTTCACAGAGTAAGTAATGAGGACTTAGAAATTCTTAGAATAATTTCAAAACAGTTGTCCTTATTAAATTTGTTGCCGTTCAATGAATTGCCTCCAATGGCCACAGCTTACTGCTTTGGGGGAAGTTACAGGCTGCACTGCAGACTCCCTGAATTGAGGAGTTGGAACTGATAGTCCAAGAAAACCAAGATAGCTATAATTCACATGACAGAGTACCAGAGAAGAAAGAGATACACAGAATGTAAAGCCTAGAGATAGGTGGAAGACACCCTTGAATAGTCAGCAGAGTACTGATTAGTGCATGTGCGTGAAGAAGCTTCCTCAGTTAGAGAAAACATTATTTGAAAGGCACAAACAATCAAAGTTCACTCAAGGAAACCAACAACTTAAATAACTTCATTTCCACTAAGAAAATAGAATATTGGGTGGCACCTGTGGCTCAGTGACTAGGGCGCCAGCCCCATATACCGAGGGCAGTGGGTTCGAACCCAGCCCTGGCCAAACTGCAACAAAAAAATAGCCAGGTGTTGTGGCGGGTGCCTGTGGTCCCAGCTACTCAGGAGGCTGCAGAAAGAGAATCGCCTAAGCTCCAGAACTGGACATTGCTGTGAGCTGTGATGCCACATCACTCTATGGAGGGTGACAAAGTGAGGCTCTGTCTCTAAAAAAAAAAAAAAAAAAAAAGGAAGAAAATAAAATAGAATATTTAGTTAAACATATTCCCACAAAGAAAGCTCCAGGCATGAATGGCTTTACTAGTGAATTCTACCAAACATTTAAGGAAAAAAATAACTCCAATTATAAACAGATTTTCCAGAAAATTTAACCTAAGGAAATACTTTCTGACTCACTGCATTAGGCTAGCATTTTCCTGATAATAAAATCAGACAAACACATTATAAAGAAACTATAAACCAAATATCAATCATTAACATAGAGGCAAAATTTTAAACAAAATCCAATACTACATAGAAAGGATAAAACAACAAGACCAAAAATAGAGAGTGGACGTAAAGCTCCTGTGCAGTTTAAAATAGTTTAGCATAGTAAATTGCACATGAACTTTATATCCACCCTGTAGTTTATCCCTAGAATGAACTAGCTTAACATTAGAAATGAATAGTTTTGAGACAGGGTCACACTTTATTGCCCAGGCTGGACTGCAGTGGCATGATCATGACTCGCCACAGCCTCAAACTCCTGGGCTCCAACAAGTCTCCGATCTGAGTCTCCCAAGTACCTGACACTACACATGTACATCATCACATCTGGCTAATTCTTCTTAAGTTTTTGTAGATACAGGATCTTGCTATGCTGCCCAAGCTGAACTCAAATTCCTGGCCTCAAGTGATCTTCCTGCCTTGGCCTCCCAAAGTGCTGGGTTAACAGGCATGCGCCCCTCTATCCAGGCAATTCACCATCTTACAAACTAAAAAAAAAAACACTAATATGGTCATCTGAGTAGAAGCAGAAAAGGCATTTGCCAAAATCCAGCATTTGTTTTCTCAACCAGCTATCCTCAACCTGATAAAAGGCATCCATTAAAAACCTGCTCATCTGGAGAGAGCAAGATGGCAGCCGAGTAACAGCTTCCCTGCATCTGGGCACCAGGAGTCTGGGGAGATAAAGACTCCAGGCATCTCTGGCTGGTGGGATCTGCCTATAATAATCCCATTGAGGATGCAGGGAGTCAGCAAGAGACTTCTGGACCCCAAGAGGAGGACAAAAACAGTGGAAAACTGGCAAGTGGTCGCATGTGTTCAATGGGTCAAATCCTGCTGTCAGCTGTAAGTACAGTAGCAACAAGAATGCAAACCGAAAAGGCTTTACCTGTGAACTGTTTTGGTGCTTTTGGACTTGGCACTCAGTTGAAATGCCTTGGGGAGAGCTTGGGCAGGAGTGCAGAGAACTTTGGGCATTGTCCAGGGCTCTAGACTGAGCTGCTGAGCCAGACAGAGCTAATAGTGTTTGGCTGTGGGCCACAGGGAGCCATTGTCAGAAAACTGCCCTGGCAAACTCCACCCTCAGGGTCACAGATCAAGGATCAGGCGGGAGCTAGTAACCTAGTGACTGAGCAGCCTAAAGGTGGGGACTGAGCCGCCTTACAGCCCTAACCCTCACGGGCAGAGTGAGCCCGGTTTTGGCACACTGGGTCAAGTGGATAGCCACTTCCGCAGTGATCCCAGTGATCCTCAGCTTTCCTGGGAAAGCTTCTGCTTAGCAAGTTTAGAAGTTTAAAGTGCCTTTTAAGAAGGCTGAAGAGAGATTTAGGGTGTCTACCCTGTGGGGTTTGAGAAATCAGCAGAGGCCTCCAGTCGAATCAGCATGGTGATTAACATCTCGTACCCCAGAAGACCACATGTTGCCAGGACAATATTCAAAAAGATATATATGCTGCTTTGTTTTTGGTTGTTTTTTGTTTGTTTGTTCATTTGTTTTATGTTTATTTTGATGTTGTTGTTGTTTTGTTTTTTAATTTCAACCTTTTCCATACACATTTTTTCTTTTCTTTCTTTTATTTCTCCATTTTTCTAGTTTACATACAATTTCCCATGGCTGCCTTTTTCAATAACTAGAACTTCATTTTTGCTAGTGTTTCTACCCCTATTATTTGGGTTTTCACCCACTTTTATCCCATAAAGTTTTCTGTTTGCTTGTTTTAGTTTGATTTATAGCATTTTTGTCTTCCCTCTCTATTTGGTGGAGGTGGGGTACTGTGTCTGATCAGGTTAGCAAAGAGCTGCTGACCTCAAGGGAACCACACAACCAGGCACCCACAGGGGTTGGGGGTTATTTAAGGTTGTGTTAAAGTACCCTACTGTACATGTATATTGCTCTGTCTCTCTCTTTCTGTGCCTCTCTTCTTTTTGTCAATATTCCCTTTTACCCACCCCCTCTACTTTCTCTATTTTCATTTTGTTCTTTGTTTCTTTCTTTTATCCCTTCTTGCTCTTCAACCTTCTCATCCTTCTGGTCCTGTACCAAAAGAACTCCTCGAACCTTAGTCCACAACTAAAGAAATTAAAGAACAAGAGGACGTGAAAAAGGAAAATTAGGGCAAGGAAACAGATAAAAGAAATTACTCATGAGGAAGAATCAGCAGAAAATTCCAGGCAACATGAAGAACCAGTCCAGAACAACCCCACCAAGGGACCATGAGGTAGCTACTGCAGAGGATTCCACCTATAAAGAAATGTTAGGAATGACAGAAAGGGAATTTAGAATACACATAATGAAAACAATGAAAGAAATGATGGAAACAATGAAGGAAAATGCTAATAAAGTGGAAAATAACCAAAAGGAAATCCAAAAACAGAATCAAATAAGGGATGAAGAATATAGAAAGGATATATCAGAGCTGAAGGAACTGAAGCAGTCAATTAGGGAACTTAAAGATGCAATGGAAAGTATCAGCAACAGGATAGGCCATGCAGAAGAAACAATTTCAGAGGTAGAGGACAAAGTTCTTGAGATAACTCAGATAATAAAAGAGGCAGAAAAGAAGAGAGAGAAAGCAAAACGTTCACTGTCAGAATTATGGGACTTTATGAAGCGTTCCAACATACGAGTTATAGGAATCCCAGAAAGGGAAGAAGAATGCCCCAGAGAAATGGAAGCCATACTTGAGAATATTATAAATGAAAATTTCCCAAATATCACCAAAGATTCTGACACAGTGTTTTCAGAGGGATATCGGACCCCAGGTCACCTCAACTCTAACCCAGCTTCTCCAAGACACATTGTCATGAACCTTTCCAAAGTCAAGACAAAGAAAAGATTCTGCAAGCTGCCAGGAGTAAGTGCCAGTTGACCTATAGGGGCAAATCCATCAGAGTGACTGCAGACTTCTCTAATGATACATTCCAAGTAAGAAGACAATGGTCATTTACCTTTAACCTACTTAAACAGAACAATTTCTAGCCCAGAATTCTGTACCCTGCTAAGCTAAGCTTTAAAATTGACGGAGAAATCAAATCATTTATGGATATACAAACATTGAGGAAATTCACCACGATAAGACCACCTCTACAGGAAATACTTCAACCTATTCTACACACTGACCATCACAATGGATCAGCAGCAAAGTAAGAACTCAGAAATTAAAGGACATAACCTAACCTCCACGCTGATGCAAAAGATAAAACTAAGCAATGGACTCTCACAAAATAAGATGAATAGAACAATACCACACTTATCAATTATTTCAAAAAATGTTAATGGCTTGAATTCCCCACTGAAGAGACATAGATTGGCTGATTGGGTTAAAAAACACAAGCCATCCGTTTGCTGTCTGCAGGAAACACACCTGGCTTCAAAAGACAAATTAAAAGTCTGAGTCAAGGGTTGGAAGACAATTTTTCAGGCATATGGAATTCAGAAGAAAAGAGGAGTTGCAATCTTATTTTCAGATACATGTGGATTTAAAGCAACTAAAGTCAAACAAAACAAAGATGGTCACGTTATATTGGTCAGGGGAAAAACACAACAAGAAGACGTTTCTATTCTAAATATTTATGCACCCAATTTAAATGCTCCCAGATTGTTGAAACAGACCTTACTCAGTCTGAGCAATATGATATCCAATAAATCCTTAATAACAGGGGACTTAAACACTCCTTTTACAGAGATGGACAGATCCTCTAAACAGAAATTAAACAAAGATATAAGAGATTTAAATGAGACCCTAGAACAACTGTGCTTGATAGACACATATAGAACACTCCATCCCAAAGATAAAGAATATACATTCTTCTCATCACCCCATGGAACATTCTCCAAAATTGATCATATCCTGGGACACACAAAAAATATCAACAGAATAAAAAGAATTGAAATTTTACCTTGTGCCTTGTCAGACCATAAGGCACAAAAGGTATAACTCAACTCTAACAAAAATGTTCGACCCCACCCAAAGGCATGGAAATTAAACAACCTTCTGTTGAATAACAGATGGGTGCAAGAAGAAATAGAACAGGAAATCATTAACTTCCTTGAGCATAACAACAATGAAGGCACAAGCTACCAAAACCTGTGGGATACTGCAAAAGCAGTTTTGAGAGAAAGATTTATCGCTTTAGATGCCTACATTAGAAAAACAGAAAGAGAGTGCATCGACAAACTCACAAGCCGTCTTAGGGAATTGGAAAAAGAACAATCTAAGCCTAAACCCAGCAGAAGAAAAGAAACATCCAAAATCAAATCAGAGATCAATAAAATTGAAAACAAAAGAATCATTCACAAAATTAATGAAATAAGGAGTTGGTTTTTTGAAAAAATTAATAAAATAGATAAACCATTGGCCAGACTAACGAGGAATAGAAAAGTAAAATCTCTAGTAACCTCGATCAGAAATGATAAAGGGGAAATAACAACTGATCCCACAGAGATACAAGAGATCATCTCTAAATACTACCAGAAACACTATGCCCAGAAATTTGACAATGTGAAGGAAATGGATCAATATTTGGAATCACACCCTCTCCCTAGACTTAGCCAGGAAGATATAAAGCTCCTGAACAGACCAATTTCAAGCACTGAGATCAAAGAAACAATAAAAAAGCTTCCAACTAAAAAATGCCCTGGTCCAGATGGCTTCACTCCAGAATTCTATCAAACCTTCACGGAAGAGGTTATTCCTGTACTGCAGAAAGTATTCCAAAAAATTGAGGAAGAAGGAATCTTCCCCAACACATTCTATGAAGCAAACATCACCCTGATACCAAAACCAGGAAAAGACCCAAACAAAAAGGAGAATTTCAGACCAATCTCACTCATGAACATAGACGCAAAAATTCTCAACAAAATCCTAGCCAATAGATTACAGCTTATCATCAAAAAAGTCATTCATCATGATCAAGTAGGATTGCATCCCTACTATGCAAGGCTGCTTTAACATACGCAAGTCCATAAACATTATCCACCATATTAACAGAGGCAAAAATAAAGATCACATGATCCTCTCAATAGATGCAGAAAAAGCGTTTGATAAAATCCAGCAGCCTTTTCTAATTAGAACACTGAAGAGTATAGGCATAGGTGGCACATTTCTAAAACTGATTGAAGCTATCTGACAAACCCACAGATAATATTTTACTGAATGGAGTAAAACTGAAAGCTTTTCCTCTTAGAACTGGAACCAGACAAGGTTGTCCTCTGTCACCTTTACTATTCAACGTAGTGCTGGAAGTTCTAGCCAATACAATTAGGCAAGACAAGGAAATAAAGGGAATCCAAATGGCAGCAGAGGAGGTCAAACTCTCCCTCTTTGCTGACAACATGATCTTATACTTAGAGAATCCCAAAGACTCAACCACAAGACTCCTAGAAGTCATCAAAAAATACAGTAATGTTTCAGGATATAAAATCAATGTCCACAAGTCAGTAGCCTTTGTATACACCAATAACAGTCAAGATGAGAAGCTAATTAAGGACACAACTCCCTTCACCATAGTTTCAAAGAAAATGAAATACCTAGGAATATACCTCACAAAGGAGGTGAAGGACCTCTATAAAGAAAACTATGAAATCCTCAGAAAGGAAATAGCAGAGGATATTAACAAATGGAAGAACACACCATGCTCATGGATGAGAATAATCAACATTGTTAAACTGTCTATACTTCCCAAAGCAATCTGCCTACTCAATGCCATTCCTATTAAAATACCAACATCATACTTTCAATATTTGGAAAAAATGATTCTGTGTTTTCTGTGTCAGAAAAAAACCCATACAGCTAAAGCAGTTCTTAGTAATAAAAATAAATCTGGGAGCATCAGCATACCAGCTTTTAGGGTGTACTACAAAGCCATAGTGGTCAAGACAGCATGGTACTGGCACAAAAATAGAGACATAGACATTTGGAATCGAATAGAAAATCAAGAAATGAAACTAACATCTTACAACCACCTAATCTTCGATAAACCAAACAAGAACATACCTTGGGGGAAAGAATCCCTATTCAACAAATGGTATTGGGAGAACTGGATATCCACATGTAAAAGACTGAAACTGGACCCACACCTTTCCCCACTCACAAAAATTGATTCAAGATGGATAAAGGACTTAAATTTAAGGCATGAAACAATAAAAATCATCAAAGAAAGCATAGGAAAAACACTGGAAGATATTGGCCTGGGGAAAGACTTCATGAAGAAGACTGCCATGGCAATCGCAACAACAACAAAAATAAACAAATGGGACTTCATTAAACTGAAAAGCTTCTGTACAGCTAAGGAGACGACAACCAAAACAAATAGACAAGCTACACAATGGGAAAGGATATTTGCGTGTTTTGAATGAGACAAAAGCTTGATAACTAGGATCTATAGAGAACTCAAATTAATCCATATGAAAAAAGCCAACAATCCCGTGTATCAATGGGCAAGAGACATGAATAGAAACTTCTCTAAAGAAGACAGACGAATGGCTAACAAACACATGAAAAAATGTTCATCATCTCTATCTATTAGAGAAATGCAAATCAAAACCACCCTGAGATATCATCTAACCCCAGTGAGAATGGCCCACATCACAAAATCTCAAAACTGCAGATGCTGGCGTGGATGTGGAGAGAAGGGAACACTTTTACACTGCTGGTGGGACTGCAAACTAGTACAACCCTTCTGGAAGGAAGTATGGAGAAACCTCAAAGCACTCAAGCTAGACCTCCCATTTGATCCTGCAATCCCACTACTGGGCATCTACCCAGAAGGAAAGAAATCCTTTTATCATAAGGACACTTGTACTAGATTGTTTAATTGCAGCTCAATTTACAATCGCCAAAATGTGGAAACAGCCTAAATGCCCACCAAGCCAGGAATGGATTAACAAGCTGTGGTATATGTACACCTTGGAATACTATTCAGCTATTTTAAAAAATGGAGACTTTACATCCTTCGTATTAACCTGGATGGAAGTGGAAGACATTATTCTTAGTAAAGCATGACAAGAATGGAGAAGCATGAATCCTATGTACTCAATTTTGATATGAGGACAATTAACGACAATTAAGGTCATGGAGGGGGAAGGAAAAGCAGAGACAGGGAAGGAGGGAGGAGGTGGGACCTTGGTGTGTGCCACACCTTCTGGGGCCAAGACATGATTGCAAGAGGGACTTTACCTAACAATTGCAATCAGTGTAACCTGGCTTATTGTACCCTCAATGAATCCCCAACAATAAAAAAAAAAAAGTTTAATATGAGAAACAAAAAAAAACCCCAAAAAACCCTGCTCATCTAAAATCATACTTAACAGTGAAGGACTGAATGTATTAACCTAAAATCAGGAGCAAGTCACAGATGTGTGCTTTTGATATTTCTTTCCACATTGTGCTAAAGATTCTAGAAAGAAGTAAAACTACTGTTATTTGCAGAACATCTATATAGAAAACTCAATGAAATCTACACAAATGCCCCTCAAACAAGCAAGTTTAGTATGTTCATAAGATATAAGATCAATATACAAAAATCAATAATACAAAACTAATTCATATTAGTTATGGTGGATACTTGTCATTATACCATTTGTCAAAACCTGTAGGATGTACAGCACAAAGAAGAACCACCAATATTGGTTCACTAATTATAACAAATGTACCACAGTAATTCAAGATGTAAATAACAGGGGAAACCGAAGGATGGAGAGGATAGGTGGGAATCTCCTTATCTCTGATCAATTTTTTTTGTAGATCTAATACTGCTTTTTTAAAAAACCTATCAATTAAAAAAATTAGATAGGAAAAAAAATTAGATAGGGGTAACACCTGTGGCTCAGTGGGTACGGTGCCAGCCCCATATACCGAGGGTGGCAGGTTCAAGCCTGGCCCTGGCCAAATTGCAACAACAACAAAAAAAAAAATAGCTAAACATTGTGGTGGGTGCCTGTAGTCCCAACTCCTCAGGAGGCTGAGGCAAGAGAATCGCCTAAGCCCAGGAGTTGGAGGTTGCTGTAAGCTGTGTGATGCCACGGCACTCTACCGAGGGTGATAAAGTGAGACTCTATCTCTACAAAAAAAAAAAAAAAAAAAATTAGATAAATTTACAATTAAAAAAATTATGGAAATTCTCCCCAAATTTATTTTTACATTTCTAGAATGATCATCCCAGTCAAAATTCTGTGACTACCTCTACCTGCTTTTAAGACTTATTATGATGTTATAATATTTCAAATAGATATTATTGAGGAGAGTATAAATTACAACATCCTTCCATTTTGAATATCTATTGTAACTACTAATATATTATTGTATTTAATTGTCCTTCCAAGGACCTGTGAGTATGTTTCTCAATCCTTGGTCTGTATCATAGAAGATCCTGTCAGAATACACATATGGAATAAGTCCCATGAACCAACATAACCTCATAAAACTGTGATAAATTGGTCATCTTTTTCATATGGTAGAATGAATAGCTATTTATTTGTTTTCTTTTTTTTTATCAATTTCTTCTAAGTATAAAAGTATTCAGGCTAGGAGGAGTGGCTCACACTTATAATCCTAGAACTTTGGGAGGCCTTGGTGGGAGGATCACTTGAACCTAGGAACTCAAGTTCAGCTTGAGCAAGAGCAAGACCCCATCTCTACAAGAAAAGAAAGAAAAATCAGTTGGTCATTGTGGTCCACAGCTATAGCCCCAGCTACTTAGGAGGCTGAGGCAGGAGGATCCTTTGAGCCCTTGATCCTTTGATCCTTGATCCTTTGAGGTTGCTTTGAGCTATGATGATGCCATTGCACACTATCCAGGATAACAGAGCCAGACCCTGTCTCCAAAAGAAAAAAGTATTCATCTTCATTATTTTATAAAATATAAAACAGTATAAAGAAGCAAATAACAACTATTTCTACCATCTAGTGATTTTATTCTATGTAAATATGTATGATATAAGTGCTTTAATAAAACAGGATTTTCAGTCCCAGCTACTCAGAAGGCTGTGGTGGGAGGATAGCCCAAGAGTTCAAGACCAGCCTAGCCAACATAAAACCTGGTGCCAAAAAATAAATTAGTAAATAAAACTGAGATCTCACTACCTATTTTATTTGGAGTTTGTTTTTTTCACTTAACATTTTCTCATATCTAGAACATATTTTTTTAACAGCTGCATTGTATTTCTTTTTATGAACATACCACAACTCATTTATTTAGTTACCTGATCATTGGACCTTTAGGTTATTTCCCAGTTTTTTACAAGGCAAACCCACTGTTTACTGGGCTATCATTTTACAAAAATGTTTGTGCTACACACAAATGATTTATGATAGAAACTAGGGGGTAGAGATAGATGACAGAGGAAGTGTTGAAGGGTAAAAGTGGGACTAATACGTTTCACTGTCTCAAGGAGAGCCCTATTCGTTGATTTTGAGAAGACTTCTCTGGAACCCTGCCCCTCAAACCATTCTCAGAAGTTCCCACAGTCTGCTGAGTTGCACTGCACCCCTGTGGCCGAGTGGTGGCACTGCAGCATAAGAGCACCAAATCATAGTGGCCTTAGGGAAGCCTTTTGAATTTTTTTTAATCCAATTTAAAACTAAAATTTTTCTTCAACTTACAAATTGAAAAGGTACAAACTCAAAAATGATAGATTGTTTGGGATTTTGTTTTTGAATAAACACTTCTTTAAAGCCCTGAGCATTTAAATAAAAATAAACTTACTACTTAAGTCCCTCTGGCTCTTTCCCCCATCTTCAGTCCTGCCACTCTGCCCTTAGTTGGGCACTGTTGTAATGGAGCAAGCCCTCAAATGGGCTGGGCTGCTGCTTCTTGCTTACTGGGCTTTACACATGCTAAGCAAACTCCATGCCACGTCTCTGCCTGACTGTTAAATCTCACTTAAGACTTAGGCTTTTGGGGGGCGGAGACAAGCTGGCGGACTGAAGCCAGCTTTCCACAGAGGCTCCCATCCAGAAGGAGAGTTAAAGGACAGAAATTTAGTAGTAACCTGGTGGATTAGAGCTGCACCAAGAGAGAAGGTTGAAGAACACACTTCAACCCCGCTGAGGTGAGTTGTGACCCCAAGGATACAAACAAAAGGTACAAAATCCATCACCAAGTGGACAGGAGTCCCCTCCCCCATGAGAATGGCTCAGAATGCCCCATAAACAAACAAGCAGAGTTCAAAAGTCCTCCCATTATACTCCATGGTAGAGACCCTCTAAAAACTGGACCTACCTTCCCTACTAGGGTGCCATGGTATTCTCCTGCCAGGCATAAAACTGTATAAAACTGTATATATTCTCTACCTGCAATTCTGAGCTCCCAGCACTCCCCTCCACTCACACTCTGAGGTCTGGAGACCTGTCCTCCAGGAGTCCAGATTCTTGGGTGATTTCTCAAGGGGTGTGGATAGGCCTGGACTGCAGCTGGTCAGTGCTGATTCTGTAGCACGGGAGTGAGGAGAGGATGGTCACCTGACAGGGAACCACGCCAGAGCAGTGGTGCCCTAAGGCACAGAGCAACAGCCATTTTTGGCAGTAATAGGGCTCACCCCGGATATTTTGAAGTCACAACCCTGTCTTTCTGGGCAACCAGAGGAGGCCGGGCATCTTCTCAGGTGGCAACCACTGCGGAGCAGATCTGGGACGAAAACACAGGCCCCATGAGTAAAGGGTTTGCCTGAGGCGATACGGGCCTGGGTGGAGTGCAGGGACTAGAAAACACATCCGCAAAGCCAGGAGATGCCCAGGGTAGGGTTGACCCAGAGGACCATTTTACTGAGCCTAAGACACACCCGGCCCTCGGGGAATCATCAGCCTATATAGATAAAGGAAGGCAGAAGGCTAGAACTGACAGCTAACTATGCTGCAAATACAAACCTGCAGGAGCAAAGACAGGGTCTAAGGCACAGGCTCTGGGAACTCAAAACACCTTCTCTTCTGCAGGGGAATTTAGCAGGAAGAGAAACAAATTCCCGCAAAGTTGTTCTGTTCTGTCAGTAACATCAATCAGGGGCAGGGCTAGAACTGAGTGAACACCCCCCAGCCTCCATCAAGCACCCGAGGTTGTCAGGCCTCACCTCCCCCTGCTGGATAGAGGCAGAGTGCAGTGGCCTGGCTGAGCAGATATAAATTTCCTTGTAATTCAGGCAAGTGCAAACCCCTGGAGTATCTGCTCATTGGAGGCAACTGGGTCACAGCCCTGCGGGGTTATCAGTGACTGGGTGTGACAGAGGTGCAAGGTGGGGAAGGAGATATCAACCTTCCCGAACTAATCTATTTGCTGGGTGGATCCTCCTGACTTCACGGAGCACCAGAGCAAGTCATATTTGAGTTGTCAGCAGAACCCTGCGAACTAGCTGCCAGAGACATTTTAAACTCTCCCACCTGAGACATGTGCTGACTGAGACAATTGATTTGGACCTTTTGAACTGAGCCAGTTGCCCGGGGACTATTCAAGTGGTGCCCTGGGTGTGTGGTTGCAGGAAGGTTTGATTTTTCTTTTCCAATTGTTACCTGTGGGGGGCAGGGTGACTTAATTGCTGGTATTTCTCCACAGCTGAGACATCAACGCAGAGTAACTGTTTCACTAGGGTCGGACAGAGACCAGCTGAAAACAAGCCACTTATCCCCACCACACCAAACAGGTCCGCAGTTTCTCAGGCCATAGCATTGTACGGGTCCTGAAAAAAGCTCCAGGGGAAAATTCAAACGGTATAAAATAATCAAGGGGCAGAATCAGCAGAAAAACTCTGGTAACATGAATAACCAGAATAGATCAACTCCCCTCAAGGAAAGGTATGACAGATGCAACTGAAGATCCCATTCATAAACAGCTGGCCGAGATGTCAGAAATCGAATTCAGAATTTGGATTTCAAACAAGATAAATAGAATGGAGGAAAATTTGGAATTAGAAATTCGAGGAGCAATTCAAAAGTCGGAATTAGAAATTCGAGGAGAAATTCAAAAGTTGTCTCAAGAATTTAACGAACTTAAAGACAAAACCACCAGGATTTTGACACACTGAAACAAGAATTTGTAGCCATCAAAGACCTTAAAAATTCAGTAGAATCCCTCAGTAACAGAGTGGAGCAAGCAGAAGAAAGGATTTCTAACATTGAAGACAAAGATTTTGAATGCTCCCAAACTTTCAAAGGGGAAGAGAAATGGAGAGCAAAAACAGATCATTCTCTTAGAGAGCTCTGAGATAATTCGAAGAAGGCTAATATCCACCTCTTTGGAATCCCTGAAAGTGATGAAGTGGCCTTGCAAGGCACAGAGGCCCTTCTCCATGAAATTATGAAAGAGAATTTTCCAGAAATGCCAAGAAATTCTGAAATTCAGAACCCCAGCACAACTCAACTCGAATAACACATCCCCCAGGCATATCATAATTAACTTCACTAAAGTTAATATGAAGGAGAAAATGCTGAAAGCAGCCAGGCACAAAAAATCCATTATTTACAAAGGGAAGAATATTAGAATGACTGCAGATCTCTCTGCTGAAATTTTTCAAGCCAGAAGAGGGTGGTCATCAACTTTCAATCTCCTAAAACAAAATAACTTTCAATCCTGGATCCTGGATCCAGCTAAACTGATTCTCCATTTATGATGGAGAAATTAAATACTTTAATAACATGCATATGTTGAAGAAATTTGCCATAACCAAACCAGCTCTTCAGGATATTCTCAGACCTGTCCTCCATAATGACCAGTACAATCCTCTACCACAAAAGTAAACTCACTCAGAAACTTTTGATCAAACTCCAACTTCCACAATGGAGAAAGGATTAAAAATGTCCACTGGACTTTCGAAAAACTAGATACCCAAAATTTTACCAGACTTATCAATATTCTCCATAAATGTGAATGGCTTAAACTGTCCTCTAAAGAGGCACAGGTTAGCTGACTGGATACAAAAACTCAGGCCAGATATTTGCTGCATACAAGAGTCATATCTTATCTTAAAAGATAAATATAGACTGAGGGTGAAAGGATGGTCGTCCATACTTCAGGCAAATGGTAATCAGAAAAAAGCAGGTGTTGCAATTCTATTTGCAGACACAATAGGCTTTAAACCAACAAAAGTAAAGAAGGATAAGAATGGTCACTTCATATTTGTTAAGGGTAATACTCAACGTGATGAGATCTCAATTATGAATATTTATGCACCCAACCAGAATGCGCCTCAATTTATAAGAGAAACTCTAACAGACATGAGCAACTTGATTTCCTCCAGCTCCATAATCGTCGGAGATTTCAACACTCCTTTGGCAGTGTTGGATACATCCTCCAATAAGAAGCTGAGCAAAGAAATTTTAGATGTAAACCTAATCATCCAACATTTGGATTTAGCAGACGTCTACAGAACATTTCATCCCAATAAAACTGAATACACGATACTTCTCATCAGCCCATGGAACATACTCCAAAATCGATCACATCTTAGGTCACAAGTCTAACCTCAGTAAATTTAAAGGAATAGAAATTATTCCTTGCATCCTCTCGGACCACCATGAAATGGAAGTTGAACTCAGTAAAACAGGAATCTGCGTAGTCATACAAAAACATGGAAGTTAAACAACCTAGTGCTGAATGACAGCTGGATCAGAGATGAGATCAAGAAGGGAATCGCCAAATTTTTGGAACAAAACAACAATGAAGACACGAATTATCAGAACCTCTGGGATACCGCAAAGGCAGTCCTAAGAGGGAATTTTATAGCACTGCAAGCCTTCCTCAAGAGAACGGAAACAGAGGAAATTAACAACTTAATGGGACATCTCAAGCAACTGGAAAAGGAAGAACATTCCAACCCCAAACCTAGTAGAAGAAAAGAAATAACCAAAATTAGAGCAGAATTAAATGAAATTGAAAACAAAAGAATTATACAACAAATCAATAAATCAAAATGTTGGTTTTTTGAAAAGGTCAATAAAATAGATAAACCTTTGGCTAACCTAACCAGGAAAAAAAGAGTAAAATCTCTAATTTCGTTAATCAGAAACGACAAAGGCGAAATTACAACAGACTTCTCAGAAATTCAAAAAATCCTTATTAAATATTACAAGAAACTTTATTCTCAGAAATATGAAAATCTGAAGGAAATTGACCAATGCTTGGAAGCACGTCACCTTCCAAGTCTTAGCCAGAATCAAGTGGAAATTTTGAACAGGCCAATATCAAGTTCTGAGATAGCATCAACCATACAAAATCTCCCCAAAAAGAACAGCCCAGGACCAGATGGCTTCACGTCAGGATTCTACCAAACTTTTAAAGAGGAACTAGTACCTATATTACTCAACCTGTTCCAAAATATAGAAAAAGAAGGAAGTCTACCCAACACGTTCTATGAAGCAAACATCACCCTGATCCCCAAACCAGGAAAAGACCCAACAAGAAAAGAAAATTATAGACCAATATCACTAATGAATATAGATGCAAAAATATTCAACAAGATCCTAACAAACAGAATCCAGCAACACATCAAACAAATTATACATCATGACCAAGTCAGTTTTATCCCAGAATCTCAAGGCTGGTTCAATATAGGTAAATCTATAAGTATAATTCAGCACATAAATATAAAAACAAAGACCATATGATTCTCTCAATTGATGCAGAAAAAGCTTTTGATAATATAGAGCATCCCCTCATGATCAGAACACTTAAGAAAATTGGTATAGAAGGGACATTTCTTAAACTGATAGAGGCCATCTACAGCAAACCCACAGCCAATATCGTATTGAATGGAGTTAAATTGAAATCATTTCCACTCAGATCAGGAACCAGACAAGGCTGCCCATTGTCTCCACTGCTCTTTCACATTGTAATGGAAGTTTTACCCATCGCAATTAGGGAAGAAAAGGTGATCAAGAGTATCCATGTAGAGTCAGAAGAGATCAAACTTTCGCTCTTCACAGATGATATGATTGTATATCTGGAAAACACCAAGGATTCTACTACAAAACTCTTAGAAGTGATCAAGGAATACAGCAGCATCTCAGGTTACAAAATCAACATTCATAAATCAGTAGCCTTCATATATATACCAACTATAGTCAAGCTGAAAAAACAGTTAAGGACTCTATTCCATTCATAGTAGTGCCAAAGAAGATGAAATATTTGGGAGTTTATCTAACAAAGGACATGAAAGATCTCTAAAAAGAGAACTATGAAACTCTAAGAAAAGAAATAGCTGAAAATATTAACAAATGGGAAAACATACCATGCTCAAGGCTGGGAAGAATCAACATTGTTAAAATGTCTATACTACCCAAAGCAATATATAATTTTAATACAATCCCTATTAAAGCTCCACTGTCATACTTTAAAGATCCTGAAAAAATAATACTTTGTTTCATATGGAATGAGAAAAAACCTCGAATAGCCAAGACATTACTCAGAAATAAAAACAAAGCAGGAGGAATTATGCTACCAGACCTCAGACTATACTATAAATCAATAGTAATCAAAACAGCATTGTACTGGCACAAAACAGAGAGGTAGATGTCTGGAACAGAATAGAGAGCCAAGAGATTAACCCAGCTACTTACCGTTATCTGATCTTTGACAAGCCAATTAAAAACATTCAGTGGGGAAAAGATTCCCTATTTAACAAATGGTGCTGGGTGAACTGGCTGGCAACCTGCAGAAGACTGAAATTGGACCCATACCTTTCACCATTAACTAAGATAGACTCTCACTGGATAAAAGATTTAAACTTAAGACATGAAACTACGAAAATACTAGAAGAGAGTGCAGGGAAAACCCTTGAAGAAATTGGTCTGGGCGAGTATTTTATGAGGAGGACCCCCCCTTAGGGCAATTGAAGCAGCTTCAAAAATACACTACTGGTACCTGATCAAACTAAAAAGCTTCTGCACGGCCAAGAACATTATAAGTATAGCAAGCAGACGACCCTCAGAATGGGAGAAGATATTTGCAGGTTATGTCTCTGACAAAGGTTTAATAACCAGAATCCACAGAGAACTCAAACGTATAAGCAAGAAAAGAACAAGTGATCCCATCTCAGGGTGGGCAAGGGACTTGAAGAGAAACTTCTCTGAAGAAGACAGGTGCACGGCCTATGGACATATGAAAAAATGCTCATCATCCTTAATCATCAGAGAAATGCAAATCAAAACTACTTTGAGATATAATCTAACTCAAGTAAGATTAGCCCTATCACAAAATCCCAAGACCAGAGGTGTTGGAGAAAAGGGAACACTTCTACACTGCTGGTGGGAATGCAAATTAATACATTACTTTTGGAAAGATGTTTGGAGAACACTTAGAGATCTAAAAATAGATCTGCCATTCAATCCTATAATTCCTCTAGTAGGTATATACCCGGAGACCAAAAACCACATTATAACAAAGATATTTGTACCAGAATGTTTATTGCAGCCCAATTCATAATTGCTAAGTCATGGAAAAAGCCCAAGTGCCCGTCGATCCACGAATGGATCAATAAATAGTGGTATATGTAGACCATGGAATATTATGTAGTGTTAAAGAAAGATGGAGACTTTACCTCTTTCATGTTTACATGGATGGAGGTGGAACATATTCTTCTTAGAAAAGTATCTCAAGAATGGAAGAAAAAGTATCCAATGTACTCAGCTCTACTATGAAACTAATTTATGGCTTTCATAGGAAAGCTATAACCCAGTTATAACCTAAGAATTTGGGGAAAGGGGAGAGGGAGGGTGATTGGTGGGATTACAACTGCGGCGCATCTTACAAGGGTACATGTGAAACTTAGTAAATGTAGAATATAAATGTCTTAACACAATAACTAAGAAAATGGCAGGAAGGCTATGTTAACCAGTGTGATGAAAATGTGTCAAACGGTCTATAAAACCAGTGTATGGTGCCCCATGATCGCATTAATGTACACAGCTATGATTTAATAAAAATAAATAAATAAATAAAAAGACTTAGGCTTTTGGCTCAGTGCCTGTTGCTCAGCAGCTGGGGCGTCAGCCACATACACCAGGCCTAGTGGGTTTGAACCTGGCCCAGACCAGCCAAATAACAATGACAACTACAACAACAACAAAAAAAATAGCCGGGCATTGTGGTGAGACTGGGCCCTATAGTCCTAGCTACTCAGGAGGCTGAGGCAAGAGAATTGCTTAAGCCCAAGAGTTTGTGCTACAATGCCACAGCACTCTACCGAGGGCAACATAGTAAGATTCTGTCTCAAAAAAATAAGAATAATTTTTTCCATAATAAAAATTTCCTTCATTATTCTTAGCAAAGCTTAAGTTTGCTAAACATGAAGAGCCCATTTATTTGGCACAGTTTAGTCCTATACAATACATTTGGTTTTGGCATGAGTTTTAAAAGCTACCCACACATATAAAATGGAGATAATGAGACATTTCACAGAGCTATCGAAGGCAAAATGAAATAACATATGTGAAATTATTTTATGTTATATAAATGTTGAGTATTATTACTATGAGAATCATCATAATTGTCATCATCTCTCATTTTCTGTCACAAAGTTCCTGGCTGGTTATTTAGGATTAGTATTGCTAGTTGTACAAATGTAAATTGAAATTGAGAAAGTAAATGATGAAACAGGAAATGTGATTCCTTTTGGGTTATAATCATCCAGGAATGTTATAAAGATCACTTGAATAATTCTAAGGTACTTTGAAAACAAAAGTGCTATGTGACTATAAAGTACTGTTATCTCAGCCTTGCAGATCACCGAGTCCTTGATGTTGTTCATTTGCATTGATGTTTTATTTCAGAGCTTATTAATATCTTCTTACACTTTTCATTTAATTTTGAAACAAACAACCCACAGGCTGCTTTATAGCGTGCACTTTTATACAATGGACAGCTTTATCTTGGATTTCATTCCCTTCAGCCTCTCTTTGGCATTTAACCACCCTGACAACCCACTTCTTGAATTCTTTCCTCCCTTAGATGCAGTGACACTAACTTTCCTACTTCTTCTTGACATTTCCAACTGCTTTTGACTCCCCTCTGCTTCCCTCTCACCTCCTAACTCTGGGATGCCCCCCCACTCTGATTTCTCTCTCCTCACTCCCTGAAGAATCCATCCATCCTCATCTGTCTAACATCAGTCCACACGGCCATCTTCCTAGCATTTATTTCAACATGTATGTACTGCCACTATCTCACTTTCAGTATCTTCAAAAAATCCATAATCTCCACTCTTGTAATTGGCAGTCTTTGCAAGTGCCCTTTTCATTGGTGGCACGACTATTGTTCCCACGTTCCTGTCCTCTTTATTGCTTCCCTCTCTTTCAACCCCCTTTCAGGCTCCAAGCACTTTGGTGCCTTTCAGGCTCACTCTTCCGCTGCTTTCCCAAGACCTCCACAGTAGCCCAGGCCCTCGTCATTATTCTCATAGCTGGTCTCTTTAGATCTAGACTCTCTCCATCCCTGTCTGTTCTGTGGACTGCAGCCAAAATTGACTTCCTAAAATGCCTCTTTGTGAGCTCCATAAGAGCAAGAAGGTCATCTTGGTGCCCCTTGCACCTGGAGCAGTGCCCAGCACATATTATGGCCCTTGACTGTCATTCCCTTTTCAAGGGCGTTGCTTCTGTGCCTGTGTATGTGTGTGTGGTATGTGTGTGTGAGAGATCGATTTCAGCCTTTCCAGCTTGACTAGCTCCACAATATGAATTATTCATCCCCTATATCTCTACTTCACAGAATAAACCATTTATTCAAGCCAATCTGGTTTTTCCTTTTATAAACTGACATAACCCTGATAATTAAGGCCAAACTATTTAACACTCATTTATTCCCTACAATCAATGTAATTTGTCTCTCAAACTAGGTTGTGATATCCTTGAAACCTAAAACTCCATTAATCAGCTCCCGTAGAACCGTTTTTTGATATACCCCCTTCCAAAATACCTCTTCACCATAAATACTGTTTCTGACCCACTCAAGTAAAAAATATGATGTTTCTTTTCTGTATTCATAATTATTTTTACATTTGTAGATCCATAGCATGTATCTATAAGTTTCATAGCACCTACTATTTGTTAATATACCTAAGACTGAGCAACATTGTACTTTGAATCACTCTTCAACGCTAAATCCAACACAAAATAGCATCTGCGTAGCTTGACAATGTGACTATCTCTCTTTGGAGATGTAACAACTTGTCACACAGTGAATATCTTTTGATATTGGCATGATACAACCTCAAATATTTATTTTTAGCTAAAAACAAAATGAAAAGAGAAAGCAACAATAACAGCAGTTGATAAACAGGACTGAATTACATTTGGGAGATACAATGTAAGACTGCCTCTGAACTGCTGCAACACCAAACAAACAAAGAGAAAAGAGCAGTGGGGGCTCGGTGCCCATAGCACAGTGATTACGGTGCCAGCCACGTACACCAAGGGTGGTGGGTTCGAACCTGGCCCGGGCCAGCTAAATGACAATTACAACAAAAAAATAGCCAGGCGTTGTAGCAGGCGCCTGTAGTCCCAGCTACTTGGGAGGCTAAGGCAAGAGGCTCACTTAAGCCCAAGAGTCTGCGGTTGCTGTGAGCTGTGATGCCACAGCACTCTACCCAGGATGACATAGTGAGACTCTGTGTCGAAAAAAAAAAAAAAAGAAAAGAGCAGTGGGGTAGATCAAGAGAGGTTTACCAGTCCAGGCTGTGGCAGTTCTGATTTTTTCCTTTCTTTTTTTTTCCCACCGCCACAGGAATGGCCAAATGATCACCTAGTAGCCTCAAAGAATTAATGGGCCTCTTTTAAATTCCTAACTCAAAGCAGGGGTGTTATTTTGAGTACTCCTGTAGAATCTGACACATTGTGTAGATGCAGGAAGGAGCCACAGAAATAGAGTCTCTAAGGCTGTAAAATCTGCATGTATTTGAATAATTAAATCTTATAAACCCCCCTCCCCCAGCCATCCTTTTATTCCTAACACACTGCAGACATTAATAACATGAAGCAATAGTGCACTCGCACACTTTCTGAAACAATGGTGCTAATTGTGAACTTGCCAACTCCTAACAAGAATGCTAGTGTGGATTACTCTGCAGTTGTGGGTCAGTTCTACGAGGAGATAGCAGCACTTTTGTCTCCAGGAGCCAAGGCTCACAGATGGGTCACTCGGCTGAGGCACAATTGGTCTATACTCTTGGCAGATGGATTGGAAAGTTGGCTGACTTACTCAGAAACCTGACATCCTGATCATCTCCCAGCCTCTTCAGACAGACTCTCCTGATGCACAGTTTACCTACCACCTCCCCTCCTTGTCAGAGCTTTTCTTGGAAAACTCCTTTGTTTTTTACTGTGTAGCTCATTTTCACTGATTGTTTGATGGTTATACTATTGCACATATATATATAGAGAGAGAGAGAGAGAGAACCACCTGAGGGTTCTCAACATTTGGGGCTGGATAATTCTTTGTCTTAAAGGGTCATGGCAACCAAAAATGTCTTCAGACAGTGCCAAATGTACCCTTGGGGGATAAATTGTCCCTGGCTGAGAACCACTGATACCAAATAATTGTGGCTGAATTATTTGAATTAGGTTTTGACTAACTATACATACAAAAGCATAATCCACTGTAAAATGCAGCCATATAAAAATTCATTAGAACCAAAATATTTACAAGTGAGTCATTTTATTTACAGAAATATCAAATACAATTAATTAGAGTATTAAAAAATTGAATGAACACTTAGATTTTGTTGCAATTTTTCCTTCTCAGTCAACTATATTTGGTATGCTAGACTTTTTTTTTTAATTATTGGGGATTCATTGAGGATACAAAGAACCAGGTTACATTGATTGCATTTGTTAGGTAAAGTCCCTCTTATAATTTTGTCCCACCCCCAAAAGGTGTGTCACACACCATCACTCACCCACCAGCCCCTCTCTCCTTCCTTCCCTCCTCTGCTCTCCCCTTCCCCCACCCCCCACTGTGTACTAGGTCATCAATTGTCCTCATATGAGAATTGAGTACATAAGATTCGTGCTTGTCCAATCTCGTGATGCTTTACTAGAATAATGTCTTCCACTTCCATCCAGGTTAATACAAAGGATGTAAAGTCTCCATCTTTTTTAATGGCTGAATAGTATTCCATGGTATACATATACGACAGCTTGTTAATCGATTCCTGGCTTGGTGGGCCCTTAGGCTGTCACCACATTTTGGTGATTGTAAATTCAGCAGTGATATACAGTCTTGTGCAAGTGTCCTTATGGTAAAAGGATTTTTTTTTTTTCCTTCTGGGTAGATGCCCAATAATGGGATTGCAGGATCAAATGGGAGGTCTACCTTGAGTTCTTTGAAGTTTCCCTATACTTCCCTTCAAAAAAGTTGTGTTAGTTTGCAGTCCCACCAACAGTGTAAAAGTGTTCTCTTCTTTCCACATTCACACCAGCATCTGCAGTTTTGAGATTTTGTGATGTGGTTGATATGCTAGGCTTTTATTATTATTATTATTAAATCATAGCTGTGGACATTAGTGCAGTCAAAGGGTACAATGTGCTGGTTTCTTATATAATCTGAAATAGTCTCATCAAACTGTTTAACATATCCTTCATGGCATTTTCTTAGTTATTGTATGAAGATATTTGTACTCCATTTGTATTCTCCATTTAGTAAATTTCGCCTGTACCCATTCTAAGATGCACCATAAGTGTGGCCCCACCAATTATGTTCCCTCCACCCCAACCTCCCCTCCCTTGGCCCTTTCCCCATATTCTGCTACAGTTGGGTTACAGCCTTTATATGAAAGCTATAAATTAGCTTCATAGTAGGGCTGAGTACATTGGATACTTTTTCTTCCATTCTTGAGATACTTTGCTAAGAAGAATATGTTCATGCTCCATCCATGTAAACATGAAAGAGGTAAAGTCTCCATCTTTCTTTAAGGCTGCATAATATTCCATGGTATACATGTACCACAATTTATTGATCCATTCGTGGATCGATGAGCACTTGGGCTTCTTCCATGACTTAGCAATTATGAATTGGGCTGCAATAAACATTCTGGTACAGATGTCTTTGTTATATTGTGATGTTTGGTCTTCTGGGTATACACCTAGTAAAGGAATTATAGGATCGAATGGCAGGTCTATTTTTAGATCTCTGAGTATTTTTCAAACATCCTTCCAAAAGGAACGTATTAGTGTGCATTCCCACCAGCAGTGTAGAAGTGTGCCCTTTTGTCCACATCCACGGCAACATGTCTGGTTTTGGGATTTTGTTATGTGGGCTAATCTTACTGGAGTTAGGTGATATCTCAAAGTAATTTTGATTTACATTTCTCTGATGATTAAGGATGATGAGCATTTTTTCATGTGTCTAAAGGCCATGTGCCTGTCTTCTTTAGAGAAGTTTCTCTTCAAGTCCTTTGCCCATCCTGTGATGGGATCACTTGTTCTTTTCTTGCTAATACATTTGAGTTCTCTGTGGATTCTGGTTATTAAACCTTTGTTGGAGGTATAGCCTGCAAATATTTTCTCCCATTCTGAGGGCTGTCTGTTTGCTATACTTATAATGTTCTTGGCTGTGCAGAAGCTTTTTAGTTTGATTAGGTCCCAGTAGTGTATTTACTGCTCCAATTGCCTGGGAAGTCCTCTTAATAAAACATTCACCTAGGCCGATTCCTTCAAGAGTTTTCCCTGCACTCTCTTCTAGTATTTTTGTAGTATCATGTCTTAAGTTTAAATCTTTTATCCAGTGAGAATCTATCTTAGTTAATGGGGAAAGGTGTGGGTCCACTTTCAGTCTTCTAAAGGTCACCAGCCAGTTCACCCAGCACCATTTGTTAAATAAGGAGTCTTTTTCCCACTGCATGTTTTTAATTGGTTTGTCAAAGATCAAGTAATGGTACTTAGCTGGATTCATCTCTTGGTTCTCTATTCTGTTCCAGACATCTACCTCTCTGTTTTTGTGCCAGTACCATGCTCTTTTGATCACTATCAATTTATAGTACAGTCTCAGGTCTGGTAGCATGATTCTTCCTGCTTTATTTTTATTTCTGATTAATGTCTTGGCTATTCAAGGTTTTTTCTGATTACATATAAAACAAAGTATTATTTTTTCGAGATCTTTAAAATATGACAATGGAGCTTTAATAGGAATTGCATTAAAATTATATATTGCTTTGGGTAGTATAGACACTTTAACAATGTTGATTCTTCCCAGCCATGAGCATGGTATATTTTCCCATTTGTTAACATCTTCAGCTATTTCTTTTCTTAAAGTTTCATAGTTCTCTTTATAGAGATCTTTCATGTCCTTTGTTAGGTAAACTCCCAAATATTTCATCTTTTTTGGCACTACTGTGAAAGGAATAGAGTCCTTGACTGTTTTTTCAGCTTGGCTATTGTTGGTATATATAAAGGCTATAGATTTATGGATGTTGAATTTGTAGCCTGAGACATTGCTGTATTCCTTGTTTGATATGCCAGGCTTTTAATTTAACCCTCTGAATAAGGGGAAACCGTGTTTCTGTAGGTTGCCTGCCTCTCCTCTTGTGCCCTACTAGAAGCTTTTACTGCATTTCCAGGTCCTGTCCGAGGTGTTAAAAGCATGTTAAAATGAAAGGGTTCATACAGCTTATCATCTTACATGTAAATGTTAGCTTCAATACATTTGAGTAATTTTTATTGTATTATTTAATCCTTACAACAATGCTTTGAGATATAAACTATTGTTCCTCTTTTACAGATGAGGCTCGGGGAAGTTAAGGAAATTGCACAAGGTCACACAACTAGATATTGTCGGAGCTACCTTTAGAACCTAAATCTTTCTGACTCCCAAATTCAATATTTTAGCCTTTTCCTCTTCATTTGTGTTTTCCTCCCTTAATAAGAAAACCAAAGCCAGAAAAAGAAATACATTATCTGAACTTTGCTGAGACTGAAACTGCTTTGGTGGCTTTCTGTGGTCCTGTCGTGAAGAGCTGATGATGCCTGTGGCAAGAAGGCCTGTCTCACTCAGGATTGACCAGTCCACCCTGGCTCTTTTAAAGGCAAAGGAAGACAAAAGTTGGAAGACGGGGTAGGAGGTGAAGGGTGAGGTGAACATGCTCACATGTGGTCTGAAGCCAGGCCAAGAGAGGAATGTGTATAGGCTAATGAGGGAAGAGACTTTGCAAGAGAAAGTGTCCATTCTTAGACTCTGGTGGTGTGAGGTAAGTTTACACAATTGTTACAAAGGATCTGTGTGAGTTTGCTGGGCTGCCACAGACCAAGTGACTTAAACAACAGAAATATATTGTCTCGCAGTTCTAGAGGCTGGGAGTGGGAGGTCAAGGTGTTGGCGCAGGGAGAATTTGTGCCATTGTTCTGCCCTAACTTGTAGGGATTTGCTGGCAATTTCACCATTCCTTGGCTTATAGAAATTTCTCCAGGATCTCTGCCTTCATCTTCACATGTGCTCTCTATGTGTGTCTGTGCACATATGTGCATCTCCAAATTTTCTCTTTCTACAAGATATCTGTCATATTGATTAAGGCCCACCCTAATAGCCTTATTTAAACTTGATTGCCTCTACAAAGACCCTCTCTCCAGGCCAGGCACAGAGGCTCACACCTATAATCCTTGAACTTGGGAGGCTGAGACAGGTAGATAGCTTGAGCTCACAAGTTCATGACCAGCCTGAACAAGAGCAAGAGGCCAGGTGCAATGGCTCATGTTATAATCCTAGAACTCTTGGAAGCCAAGGAGGGTGGACTGCCCTGAGCTCACAGGTTTAGGACCAACCTGATCCAGAGTGAGACCCCATCTTTAAAAATAGCTGGGTGTAGTGGTGGGCACCTTAAGTCCCAGCTACTCAGGAGGCTGAGGCAAGAGAATCACTTGAGCTCAAGAGTTAGAGGTTGCTGTGAGCTATGATGCCGTGGAACTCTACCAAGGGCA